>NC_060121.1:119793526-120118786 GCF_021461395.2 Schistocerca americana
CTTAATCTAATTGTACTAGTTTTTGAATACCCACTTAATAGAAGTTTGCTGCCTGACTTGTTAACCACTGCATCACCACTGTTTTGACTTCGTCATCGTCTTGAAGATGCTGACAGCCCAGGTGTTTCTTCAAATGCATGAACGGGTGGTAGTCACTGGGCGCAAGTTCTGGGCTGTACGGAGGAGAATCTAGAGTTTCCCATCGAAAAGATGTGATGAGATCTTTGGTCTGATTCGCCACATGCGGACGGGCATTGTCTTGCAGCAAAACGATGCCCTTGCTCAACTTGCCACGTGTTTTGTTCTGAATTGAACGGCACAGATTGTGCAATGTCTTGCAGTAAGCTGCTGCATTGGTTGTCTCATTAAGAGGCAGAAATTCCACAACCAATACTCCTTTTCTGTCCCAAAAAACTGTGCACATGATTTTCCGGACAGAAATTGTTTGCTTAAACTTCACTTTTCTGGGTGAATCTGAATGCCGCTATTCCACGGACTGTTGCTTTGATTCTGTTGTGACGTAGGCCACCCATGTTTCATCGCCCATAACAATTTGGCTCAAGAAATCATCACCGTCGTTGTGGTACCGCTCAAGGAAAGTCAATGCACTGTTTAAACGTTTGGTCTTTTAGACATCCGTCAACGTTTTCGATACCCAACGTGCGCACAATTTTCGGTAATTCAAGTGCTCGGTCACAATGCCATACAAAACACTACGAGAAACCTTGGAAAAGTCAACCCGCAAGGAGTAAGTCGTAAAACGTCTGTTTTCTCTCATCTTATCGTCCACTTCCTGCACCAAACTTTCATTAACGACCGAAGGACGCGCCCACTCAGTTGTTCATCATGCACATTTGTGCGGCCATCTTTAGATGCTCTCACCCACTTTCTTACCATTCCATCACTCATAATGTTTTCACCGTAATCTGCACAGATCTCACGATGAATATCGATCGCTTTTAGGTCTTTAGCACTAAGAAATCTTATAACAGCCCGTACTTCACAGTCGGAGGGACTCACGATTATCGGAGGCACCTTAAACACTCAGCACACTACGTAAACAAGGTACAATCAGACTGTAATTGCGTCAGTGCGTAGACAACAGATGTAGGTACTAAGTGCGCAGAACGCCGACCGCAGCGTTACGGCCGCGGTGTGGCAAAACAGTACTTACTTAAAAAACACGTACAAGGCACCCGAGGGAACTAAAATAAAAACCGCGAGCGCCAGGTTTAATGTCATTATTACCGCTCAAGCGTTCGTGCGAGTCCTTCTGTTTGAAGCCGCTGGGAGGCCTACATCTCGGGCGCTTTAACTGTTGAAACACGGTCCCGACACATGGCCGTCTTCAGGAATCCATACATACAGTATCATGAAAACGTATGTACAGGTTGTTTCCGTAAGAGCGCACAAAAATTTAACAGGACATAGAGGATGCTCCATTGAACAGTTTGAGGTACGGAACCTGGGGGCAGCTTAAAGGGACACTAGGAATAAAATCACATTGATGTGTCCTTTTGTATTTACATGACTTAACTGCAAATACCATCATTGACGCAATGAACGTGCTATTTGTACTGCATCTTACAAAATGTGCTGGAACTGACAAACATCAGCCTCAGTGTATGCATGACATCGGGGAACAAGATTCTGACGCACCCTGTCAAACATCCATGGTGTGTTTCGAGTAACATCACAGGCAGCTTCAATTCTGGCGATTAATTCCATCTCCGTATCCACTGTGATCTCATACACGAGTGACTGTAGATATCCCCATAGGAAATAATCAAAGCAGTTCAGATCAGGTGACCTCGCACACGATGGAATAGAGCCTCCCCTTCCAATCCGGCGACTAGGGAATTTTGTACCGGTTGTTCTCCATCTTACTGCTGTGTACGGCTCTGAATAGCACTGAATAATGACTGGGTCTGTCGTTGATTCATAGCACGATCTGTCATGGGACAATGTAAATACGATACAATAGAGCCACCTTATGGACAAATAAAGCAAACAAATCCGCATCATGACTTTCTTGTAATGAGACTCGTCTTCCTTGTTTCCTTGCACAAAAAAAGAATGTACATGTAGATGAACGCATGTTAGTTGTAAACAAGGTGGAAAACAGTAATGCTAGAGGAAGCAGTACACAAGTTTGATCCATAAAATTTCGGGCGTGCAACCGCATAAATTTGATTTCTTCTTCTAATATTTCGGCAGAATATTGTCCAGCCATCTTCAGAGTGAGCCGAGGTGACTGACGCTCCAGCTTTTTTTTTTTTTTCTTTATTCTATTTCAATTCCCCATCGGGGCGGGCTGGCAGCAGCATATGCGCTGCTCTTCAGCCGAAAGACATAGAACAAACAATAGAAGACATTTAAAAATAACAAAGGAGAGAATATGGTGAACATAGATGTAAAAAAGGGGGAACATCATGAAAGGCAAGAGACAAAAAACGGGGTGACCGTAAAATGGAGATAAAAAACTGTTAAAACTGTTTAAAAGTAGCACACACAAAAGGCCACACACTGTGACAATAAAAAGAACACAAGGCACAGTATGACTTGAGCATAAAAGGTATCGACGGATGGCGTAGCACATAACAAACACTGACAGCGAACCTCAAGGCAGCACACAATTAAAATCACACCTCTTGACACACAGGAGAAACAGCACTAAACACAACACTGATGTGGCACACTGACGATGATCAAAACAGAGGATCTGTCAGGCGCTAGGAGATGAGGGAGACTGGAAGAAGGGAGGGAGGGAGGGAGAGAGAGAAGGAGGGAGGGGAAGAGAGGGGGGAGATGAGTGGGGGGGGTGCGCTGAAGAGGGCCAGGTAGGGAGGGATGTGGGAAGGAAAGAGGCAAGTATGGGGTGCAGGGTCTCAGGGGAGGGGGGGCGGAAGGAGGAAAATCCGCTCTGGGAGAAGGAGGGAAGAGGAAAAAGGGGGCCCTGGGGAGGGGGGGGGGAACAAGGCCAGGTTATAGTTGGAAGGAAGGGTAGATGTCACGGCGAAGCTCGTCATCCGAGAGGGGGAGGCATTGGAAATTGCCCTGATGAAGGAGATGGAGGGTGTGGAGGTGGAGAGAGGGAGGGATACAGCGATAGAGGCGCGGCAACGGGCGGGGGGTGGAGAGGAAGGAGGAAACCAGAGGGTGGGGGGGGATCAAGCCTGCGGACAATGTAAAGGATGCGGAGATGTTGGAGGAACAGGAGGAGGTGGGGGAAGGTGATCAGTTCATACAGGAGCCATGTGGGGGAAGGAAGGCGGATACGGAAGGCAAGGCGGAGCGCATGGCGTTCAAGGATTTGGAGGGCCTTGTAAAAGCGGGTGGGGGCAGAGATCTAGGCAACGCTGGCATAACAGAGGATAGGACGGATGAGGGATTTGTAGTTGTGAAGGATGGTAGAAGGATGCAATCCCCATGTCCGGCCAGACAGGAGTTTCAGAAGGCAGAGGCGGGAATGGGCTTTCTGCTGGACGGTCTGGAGATGAGGGGTCCAGGTGAGGTGTCGGTCGAGGGTGAGGCCAAGGTATTTCAGGGTGGGGGTGAGCTGGATGGGACGACCATAAAGGGTGAGGCAGAAATCATGGAGGCGAAAGGAGCGAGTGATGCGGCCTATGATGATTGCCTGTGTTTTGGAGGGGTTGAGACGGAGGAACCACTGGTTACACCAAGTGGTGAACTGGTTAAGGTGGGTTTGGAGGGTACGTTGAGACCGTTGAAGGGTAGGATAGAGAGCCAGGAAGGCGGTGTCATCAGCATACTGGAGAAGGTGGACTGGTGGGGGTGGCTTGGGCATATCAGCTGTATACAAGGGATAAAGGAGAGGGGAGAGGACAGAACCCTGGGGGATGCCAGCCGTCGGATAAAAGATACGGGAGTTGGTGTTGAGGAGGGTGACATAGGAAGGACAGTGCGAGAGGAAGGAAGCGACCAGAGGGACAAAACTGATAGGCAGGGCGTAGGTTTGGAGTTTAAAGAGGAGACCGGGATGCCATACATGGTCATAGGCATTTTGGAGGTCAAGGGAAACAAAAATGGCGGAGCGACGGGAGCTGGAGGGACAGGAGGTGAACAAGGTTGATGAGTTGGTCTTCAGCAGAGAAGGAGGGTCGGAAGCCACACTGGGTAAGGGGGAGGAGGTGGTGTTGAGCAAGGTGCTGATGGATACGGTGGGAGAAGATGGATTCAAGAATCTAACTGACGACGGACGTGAGGCGGATGGGACGATAGGAAGAGGTGGCAGAAGGGGGTTTGTTGGGTTTGAGGAATAAGAGGATGCGGGAGGTCTTCCACAGCTCAGGGTAGAATCCAGTAGAGAGGATGACATTATAGAGATGGGTGAGAGCAGTCAGGAAGGAATAGGGGCTTTCTCGAAGGTGACGGTAGGTGACACAGTCGTGACCAGGGGCCGTGTTGCGTTTGGACCGGAGGGTAAGTTTAATGTCTTGTGCTGTGATGGGAGTGTTTATGTTGGCAACTGCCCCAAGTACTGGAAACTAGGAGCAAGTGGAGCAAACGAGGTATTGGCACATTCCATGATGGTGGGGAAAAGAGAATAATCAAAGTGGGGATCATCGGGGATGGAGAAGACCTCGGAAAGGTGGGAAGCAAAGTGGTTGGCCTTACTGAGTTTGTCAGGAAGGGGGCGATCGTAATGGAGAAGTAGTGGGGAGCGGAAAGGGAACCAGTAAGGCGATGGAAGGCGGACCAGTACTTGGAGGAGTTGATAGGGAGGGTGGCGTTGAGTCATATACAGGTCTGACGCCAGTCTCGGCGTTTCGTTGCTGTAATAAGGTTCCGTACGTGTCGCTGTATTTGCCGGTGGTGTTGGAGTGTATCCCTGTCACAAGTGCGAAGGAAGGAGCGATAGAGGCTGCGGGATTCACGGAGGAGAGTGGGACGGTGTGGGTGGATGGTGTTAGTAGGAACATGGGCCTCCACGGTGTCAGTAATTACCTTCTGAAGGAAGGACGAGGTGCGGATTATGTCGTCAGGATGGCGATAGGTAAGAGGGTGGCTTTCGACCTGGGTGGAGATGGAGTCCCGGTAGGCATCCCAGTTGGCACAGTGATAGTCATGGACGACCTTGGGAGGGGGTGCAGGGTTCAGAGCCGGAGGGGGGCGGTGAGCAGACGTTATGGTGAGAAGGACAGGGAGGTGATCGCTACCTGTGGGGTCAAGGACGGCGACAGAGATACGCCCAAGGAGGTTGGCAGAGGCAATGACAACATCGGGAGTGGTGTCACTTTCGGGTCGGGTGTGCTGGGGAAGGGGAACAAGGTCACCTTGGATTGTGGAGAGGAACTGATGCCACCGCCGAAGGGCAGCAGGAGTGCGGCTATGGATGTTGTGTCGGCGGCAATCACATAGGTGGAGAAGGTGCGGTCAATGTGAGAGATGAAGTCATAAGGAAGAGGAGCAGTGGAGCGGACATAGATGGTGGCACAGGTAATGGTGAGGGAGGGGAAGAAGATGCTAAGGATAAGGTGTTCAGTGGGGTCATTGAGGAGAGGTTGTGGCTGGATGGGGATATGCTTAAGGTGGAAAATCGCGACTCCACCCTGTGCACGAGGACTAGGAGTGTCACTGCGGAGGAGGATATAGGGAGAGGTGCGGATAGAATGGTGGGGCTGGAGAAATGTTTCGTTCAAGAGGAAGGTGTCGACCTGGTGGTGAGAGAGGGTGTGCATGAGGAGGTATTTGTTGGAGTGGAAGGAGTGAATGTTCCGGAAGAGGATGCGATACTCGTGCCGCGCCATGGCGGGAAGGAGGGGGGAAGAGAGGGCAGGGAAGAGACTTAAACTAGGGTGTTGAGGCGGGTGAAGGTGAAGTGGGCTCGGTTGTGGGAGTAAGTGGCGAAGGTGTTCAGGTGGAAAACAGAGCGAGCGGTAAGGGAGATTTGTCGGAAGGTGTGGGGGCGCTGAAAAGGGTGAATGTTTTGGAGTACAATGGAAAGGAACCGGATGATGTCCTCGGCAGTGGGGGGTGGACGTGTGGTGTCACCGCCAGACACCACACTTGCTAGGTGGTAGCCTTTAAATCGGCCGCGGTCCATTAGTATACATCGGACCCGCGTGTCGCCACTATCAGTGATTGCAGACCGAGCGCCGCCACACGGCAGGTCTAGAGAGACTTTCTAGCACCCGCCCAGTGGGACAACCGACTTTGCTAGCGATGGTTCACTGACAAAATTTGCTCTCAGTTGCCGAGACGATAGTTAGCATAGCCTTCAGCTACGTCATTTGCTACGACCTAGCAAGGCGCCATTACCAGTTACTATTGATGCTGTAAAACATGTACCGTCAAGAGCGATGTTCACCATTTATGGATTAAAGTAAAGTAGTCCACAGCTACGTCCTTTTTTGCTAGTCTAATTTCCTTGACCTGTTCCAGACCTCACGCCAGCCTGCGTGAGCTAAAAACACGTGCCTTTCGGCATCCTCTAATATTACGGGTTGGTCTCCTGCCAATCCACAACAGGACGGAGGGAATTGTAGGGACGGACAGGGGGATCAACAGGATGAACTGGGACTGTAAGCTCAGGGGTGGCTGGAGGGGGTTTAGCTTTACACTTGTGGAAGTAGGTGGGATGGGGGCCATTGCAGGTATTAGAGGAAGGAGGAGCAGCGAGGTTGGGGCAGTTCTTAAGAATGTGGGAGGCCTTGCAATGGGGACAGGTGGGGGGGTTTTTGCAGTTAGGAGTCAGGTGGTCATTGTACATTAGGCACTGCTGGCAACGGTAGGATTGGGGAGGGGATTTGGAGGATTCGACAGGGTGGCGACGGTGGTATATCAGGGCACCGTGGGTGAGGAGATGGTCAATGGATGGGGCGGCCTCAGAGAACACCCGCATGAGGTAGGTGGGACCAGAGGCATTGTGGATACGGCAGGCAGAGCGGATTTCCAAGTCCGGGTGGGAGTTCAGTTCTGCCAACACTTCATTCTCTGTGGTCACCGTGCTGAGCTGGGTGATCACAGTGGTGTAGGTGTGGGGGCGACGGGGAGGCTGGGGCTGACAAGGAGTAGAAGCGGAAAGGAAGGGTGTCAGATAGGCATGGAGGCCAAACGTAACTCATAGGAGTTTTCGCAGGAAGTCTGTGTGAAAGGATGGGGACGGGGACTCGATAAGGACTGAGTCCCTGCGGGGAATGAGTTGGGAATTGGGAGCACCAGGTAAGTACTTTCGTATCTCCACGGTGAGGGCACGAGCGTCGAGTACCTTAGGATCGGGAGTTGACAGGACAAAGATGTGGCGGGTGGGGGCGAGGTATGGGTGGCAGGAGGAGGGGGAGGTGGTGTTGACTTTTTGTGGGAAGCGGGAGCAGAGTCAGTATTGACGCGCTTTTGGGGTTTTTAGGGGACTGGAGGCTGGGAGGAGGGGAGAGGGACGGGGAGGAGAGGGAGGCGGCGGGCGGCAGATCCCTGTGGCGTAGTGGAGGCGCTGGGAGAAGCAGCCGGTCCAGTGGTGGCGACCGTGGCTCGGCGCGACGTTATGCGTGCGGGAGATGCAGATGACAAAGTGACGGGGTGGGTGAGAGAGGGGAAGCCGACCACCTGAGGGGCGGCAGCAGAGGCGGCAACAGAAGCGTACGTGAGGGTGGGGGTAGTAGTGGGAGCTGTTGAGGGTGTGGAGGCTGGAGGAAGGGTGTAGAGGTGTGGGTATACAGCAGGGGAGGAGATAGGGGGATGGGTAAGTGGGGGAGGTGTAGGGAGGGAGGCCAGGGGCGGCACTCCAGGAAGTGACTGCTACGACCTAGCAAGGCGCCATTACCAGTTACTATTGATGCTGTAAATCATGTACCGTCAAGAGCGATGTTCACCATTTATGGATTAAAGTTAAGTATTCCACAGCTACGTCCTTTTTTTGCTAGTCTCATTTCTTTGACCTGTTCCAGACCTCACGCCAGCCTGCGTGAGCTAAAGCGCGTGCCTTTCGGCTTCCTCTCATAGTGGGTTGGCTCTCTTGCCAATCCACAACATTTTCATATTCTTTGGATGTAGTTTTCTAATGCAGTTAAGCGAAAGGCTGTTTTTATTATACCACACGCGTTTCGCTTGTTTTTATATGTGAAGCATCTTCAGTGGCCTGTAATACAGTTTGTTACTGTATATAGTACCCAAACATGTTTCGGCACCACTGTGCCATCATCAGTGAGTTTTCGTTTTTATTTATTCCGCAATGTGAACATTTTTGTTAAATGATTATAAAATTAAGTGCATGTTTAGTTCAAACAACCTTTACATTTGGTGTGCAAGAATTTTCTAGATCACTTGTGTGTTAATTACTACAGGTAGCTTGTCATCTGCAACCAAACAATGTTGATGAGAAATTTTTTTTCTGGGAGTTAACCTGTCTACTAGAATGTAATTCAATTTTTCGCGATGTTTTCGCACCTGTATTCGTTTTTACTTACGCATAATGCTGATGTGTTGCGATGCACACGTAACTATAACAAGTATTTTTCACAAATAACGTAGTAAAACACTGTTCATTTCAGCAGAACACAGTGTGATTGTGGTTTGTTATGTGTCCCAGCCCAGTCAGTGTTCATTTGTTCACCTGTGTGTGTGTGTGTGTGTGTGTGTGTGTGTGTGCGTGTGTGTGTGCCTGTGTGTGTGTTTTCTGTGAGCGTTTAGCTGTGTTTGTTGACTCTTATATGGTATTCCTTTTGTGTGTAAAATGATGCGTCTTTGCAGATTTTAGTTTAACTATTTTTCATGTGCATGTGCGCGTGTGTGTAGATTATATCCGTTTGTTCTCCTTTTATTTGTAAAGCTCCTTTAATGTGTTAAATAGTGTGGCCTTGCAGAGGTTAGTGTATTCGTTTAAGACTTGTTTTCCTTCTGCTATTGCCTTCTGTATATGGAAGTTTTCCTCAGTTTGCTCTATAGGCTGTAGCAGGGTTTTAGTATTCTTAGGTCTGTTTCTACTGTGATTGGGTGGGGATTGTTGGCTACAAGGTGGTCAGCAAATGTGCTATGGGAGCTATTGCTTTTTAAAGCTCTGAGATGTTCTGAATATGTTGTTTTGAAGTTTCTGCATGTTCGTCCAATGTTTGGGCACTGTTTAGGTACTGAGAAAAACAGTGTTCTGCATAAATGGCAGACGACACATCCAACAATTTTAACTGCAGTCACGGCCAATACAAGGAGCTGCAAATCAAAATGATGGATACTATATATATTATTTGCGTTTTTATTACACGTCTTTAACTACATCACAGTGTTCAGTTATTCTTTTGTCCTTAGGTGAAAACAAACTTTTGGAACAAGTTTCTTGATAGTAGCTTAATTTGTTTCTACTTTCGGTATGTGATCTTATTAGCGCAGATGTGCCGTCTTGGAGTTGTACTTAGATGTTTTGCATACCCAGGACCTCCAAGTTCTGCCGTTTTACGAACATGATTCGACATAACATCTCACTTCCACTGAACACTATGTTTTGGTGGACGTAACGGGTGCGCGGACCATCAAATACAATTCCAGGACGGTACATCGAAGTAATACGATCACAAATCAAAAGTAGAAACTTTTGCTGCAGAAAGTTTTTTTTTCCTCACCTGACAATAAACGAATAACAGAAAAACGGTAACGTAGTAAGAAATTTTTTTATTATGTGACATTATATACAAAAACAAACTGTATTACAAGACACTGAAGACCCTGTAAATATAGAAAGAAGCGAATATGCGTGGCACAGTAAAAACACACTTCATTATTGCATTAGGTAAAACACATCCCAGGAATATAAACTACTGGCCATTAAAATTGCTACACCACGAAGATGACGTGCTACACAAACGAAATTTAACTGACAGGGAGAAGTTGCTGTGATATGCAAATGATTAGCTTTCAGAGCATTCACACAAGGTTGGCGCCGGTGGCGACACCTACAACGTGCTGACATGAGGAAAGTTTCCAATCGATTTCTCGCGCTGGTCGAGATCCAATGACTGTTAGCAGAATATGGAATCGGTGGGTTCAGGAGGGTAATACGGAACGCCGTGCTGGATCCCAACGGCCTCGTATCACTAGCAGTCGAGATGACAGGCATCTTATCCGCATGGCTGTAACGGATCGTGCAGCCACATCTCGATCCCTGAGTCAACAGATGGGGACGTTTGCAAGATGACAACATTCTGCACGAATAGTTCGACGACGTTTGGAGCAGCATGGACGATCAGCTCGGAGACCACGGCTGCGGTTACCCTTGACGCTGCGTCACAGAAAGGAGCGCCTGCGATGGTGTACTCAACGACGAACCTGGATGCACGAATGGCAAAACGTCATTTTTTCGGATGAATCCAGGTTCTGTTTACAGCATCATGATGGTCGCATCCGTGTTTGGCGACATCGCGGTGAACGCACATTGGAAGCGTGACGTCTTGGTCACCTGTTGTTCGCACTGACGGCACTTTGAACAGTGGGCGTTACATTTCAGATGTGTTACGACCCGTGGCTCTGCCCTTCATTTGATCCCTGCGAAACCCTACATTCCAGCAGGATAATGCGCGACTGCATGTTGCAGGTCCTGTACGGGCCTTTCTGGATACAGAAAACGTTCGACTGCTGCCCTGACCAGCACATTCTCAAGATCTCTCACCAAGTGCAAACGTCTGGTAAATGGTGGCCGAGCAACTGGCTCGTCACAATACGCCAGTCACTACTCTTGATGAACTGTGGTATCGTGTTGAAGCTGCATGGGCAGCTGTACCTGTACACGCCATCCGAGCTCTGTTTGACTCAATGCCCAGGCGTATCAAGGCCGTTATTACGGTCAGAGGTGGTTGTTCTGTGTACTGATTTCTCAGGATCTATGCCCCCACATTGCGTGAAAATATAATCACATGTCACGTCTAGTATGATATATTTGTCCAATGAATACTCGTTTATCATCTGTATTTCTTCATGGTGTATTTTAATGGCCAGTAGAAGCAGGTAAGGAACATAGAAAAACACAAAAAAATGAGGATTTATATAGTGTTTGATAGGCCCTATACACTATAAAGCGCATATTCTGTATGTCTTTGAAGGGGCTTTAAAAGCAGATATTTTGTGAAGCAATAAAACGATTTGAGCCAAAGTCATGTTTCTTTTCATTAGTTTTTGTGAAAACGTAAACACCAACCAGCACTCGCCTTGGCAGGTGCGTATTGGACAGATGAGTTCCGGCCCAGTAGTTGCTCCTTCGTGAGCAGCGGGCCGTGTCAGAGACAGACACACAGGGGACGCGCCGATAAGCCAGCCCAGGTCAGGTCAGGTCGGGTCGGCAGACGGCGCCGGGCGGCCGCGGCCGGTCACGCGCTCCGCGGTTCAACGACCAATCCACGACCGCGGCTGGGACGCCGCTGCTGCCCGCCGGCCGCAGACAATCTCCACACACCGCGCACTTGTCGCGCCGCCCTACCTGTCGGGCGCAGCCCTGATGGATGAGCCGCCGCCGGCGATGGCCGCATTGTGGACACCAGAAACAAACTCCCTCACCAAATTTGTAGTGGGCGCGGCGGAGCGGACGAGGTTCCTTTGCCTCGGTTTTCTTTCTCTCTATCCCGGCGCCCACCTCCGAGGTTAGTCGCAGAGCCCAAGAAAGTGACGTGGTGCAAACGTCGGCCGCAGAGTGTTGCGGACGTAGTGCAGCCAGCTACTGGTGGCCAAAGTCTCTGCGTGGCGGAGGGCAATGTCATCTTATGCTCAAAGTGGTCTGTGTCTTATAGTCATCAGCTAATATAGACTGCACCACATGGCCTACCATATGCACTTGGATACCGTTCGATATAAACCAACATTAGACAGTGAGTGTCTCATTTGGAAGAACGGGGTTCTACATCTACATCTACACGATTACTCTGCCATTCACAATAAAATGCTTGGCAGAAGGTTCAATGAACCACCTTCAAGCTGTCTACCGTTCCACTCTCGAACTCCACGTGGGAAAAACGATCACTTAAATGTTTCTGTGCGAGCCCTGATTTCTCTTATTTTATCGTGATGATCATTTCTCCCTATGTAGATGGGTGCCAACAGGATGTTTTCGGAATCGGAGGAGAAGCTGGTGATTGAAATTTCATGAGAAGATCCCGTCGTAACGAAAAACGTCTTTGTTTTAATGATTGCCACTTCAGTTCACGTACCATGTCTGTGACACAATCTCCCCTATTTCGCGATAATACAAAACGAGAGAATTCGAAATGGACACAGGAGTACAACAAGGGGATGAACTGTCCCCAGTGCTCTTCAATTGTGCTCTTGAAAAAGTTGTTGGAGAATGGAGAAAAGCAGATGCACCAGCAAACGGACTGTGACCAAAACGTAAGGGCATAGAATTAGACTTTTTATCATGATGACATGGCACTGATCGCACAAGACATTACCGATGCATAGAAACAGCCAGAATTATTACAAGAGCAGGCAGCAAAAATAGGATTACAAATTTCATTTGAAAAAACAAAATTTATGACTGACATCAAAGATGCACCTTCTGATCTCAAAAATGGTAATGACTACATCTCCCGAGTAAAAGATTTTAAATATTTAGGTGAATGGATTGCAGAAAATTGTAATGAAAAGAAATCTGTCAGATCAAGAGTCCAGAAAATGAAGACGGCGTTTCAGCTAGCAAAAAACGTTTACAACAAAAAGAGTCTCTCAGGGAACTGCAAAAGACGACACTATACAACAGTGATTAAACCCGAAGCTCTCTACGCATCTGAGATACTAAACATTCAACACAGAATACCAAAAGGGGAATTAGAAGTGAAAGAATGTAAAATAATGAGGAAAATCCCAGGACAAAGAACTAAAGATGTTGGGCACTGTCCAAAACCCAATGCAGAAAAATATAGAAAACAGACACAATGCGCATGAGAACAACCCAATTCATAGGTCATTTAGAAAGAATGGACACAAACAGGTTAACGTACAAAATCCATACATTTTTAAAGAACAAAACTACAAGACCGAACTGGTACAAACAGGCGGAAAAATACCTGAGAGAACTAGGGTCTCCAAATCTACACGACAGAAATGAAATCAGAAAAATCACAAACACGCGAGGTTTTGAGGAAGAAGAGAGAAAAACTAACCGACATACGTGGTCTACGCAACGAAAGCTAGCCCATTCCTCACTTATGAAGGAATACTGGGCGAAAAGGAAGGCCAACAAATGTTGATTACGCGTGGTCCTAAGTGATCCATCCGCGAAGAAGAAGAAGAAAACGAGCTGCCCTTCTTTGTACTTTTTCGATGTCATCCGCCAGTCCCACCTGATGCGGATTCCACACAGCACAGCAATACTCCAGAATAGGGCGGACAAGCGTGGTGTAAGCAGTCTCTTTAGTAGACCTGTTGCACCTTCTAAGTGTTCTGCCAATGAATCGCAGTCTTTGGTTTGCTCTACCCACAATATTATCTATGTGATCGTTCCAATTTAGGTTATTTGTAATTGTAATCCCTAAGTATTTAATTGAATTTACAGCCTTCAGATTTGAGTGACTTATCGCGTAATTGAAATTTATCTGATTTCTTTTAGTACTCATGTGAATAACTTCACACTTTTCCTTATTCAGGGTCAATTGCCACTTTTCGCACCATACAGATAACTTATCTAAATCATTATGCAAGTCGTTTTGATCACCTGATGACTTTACAAAACGGTAAATGACAGCTTCATCTGCAAACAATCTGAGAGGGCATACTCAGATTGTCTCCTATGTCGTTACTATAGATCAGTGTGACAGTTACTGAACTAAATGAAATACAATCGTCATAACCTCTGAACGACTTTCGTTAGGACATTCAATCTGCACGGTTTTCCGCGGGGCATGATAGGAATTAGTATGCGCATGCATGGTCTTGCTTAGCAACGTAATCCGCTTTCATTTGGATGGGTTCGTCATGGCACAGTGACTACCGAATGGTACGTGAAAGTTTTGGAAGATGATTTCATACCCATCACCCAAAGTGACCCTGATTTCGATAGTATGTGGTTCATGCAAGCGGAGACTGACCCCATGGAAGCAGAAGAGCGTTCGATGTCCTGGAGGAGCACTTCGGGGACCACGTTCTCTCAGGTACCCAGAGGCCACTGGAATGGCTCTCGATTGTCCGCAATATTCTCCGAATCTGAACACATGCGACTCCTTTTTGTGGGGCTATATTAAAGACAAGGTGTACATCAATAACCCCAAAACCATTGCCGAGTTGAAAACAGCCATTCAGGAGGTCCTTGACAGCATCGATGTTTTGACACTTCAGCGGGTCATGCACAATTTTGCTATTCGTCTGCACCACATCATCGCCAATGACGGCACGCACATTGAACGTGTCATAACCAAAATCTGAATATCGATAGTGCCGTGTTCATGTTGAATAAAGTGTGTGCACGTCGTAGTTTGAAACTAATTTACGTTTTTTCCATTGTTGTTGTGGTCCTCAGTCCTGTGAGTGGTTTAACGCAGCTCTCCATGCTACTCTATCCTGTGCAAGCTTCTTCATCTCCCAGTGCCTACTGCATCCTACATCCTTCTGAATCTTCTTAGTGTATTCATCTCTTGGCCTCCCTCTACGATTTTTACCCTCCACGCTGCCCTCCAATACTAAATTGGTGATCCCTTGATGCCTCAGAACATGTCCTACCAACCGGTCCCTTCTTCTAGTCAAGTTGTGCCACAAACTTCTCTTCTCCCCAATGCTATTCAGTACCTCCTCATTAGTTATGTGATCTACCCATCTAATCTTCAGCATTCTTCTGTAGCACCACATTTCGAAAGCTTCTATTCTCTTCTTGTCCAAACTATTTATCGTCCATGTTTCACTTGCATACATGGCTACACTCCATACAAATACTTTCAGAAACGACTTCCTGACACTCAAATCTGTACTCAATGTCAACATATTTCTCTTCTTCAGAGATTCTTTCTTTGCCATTGCCAGTGTACATTTTATATCCTCTCTACTTCGACCACCATCTGTTGTTTTGCTCCCCAAGTAGGAAAACTCCTTTACTACTTTAAGTGTCTCATTTCCTAATCTAATTCCTCAGCACCACCAGACTTAATTCGACTACATTCCATTATCCTCGTTTTGCTTTTTTTGATGTTCATCTTATACCCTCCTTTCAAGACAACTGTCCATTCCGTTCAACTGCTCTTCCAAGTCCTTTGCTGTCTCTGACAGAATTACAATGTCATCGGCGAACCTCAAAGTTTTTAATTCTTCTCCATGGATTTTAATACCTGCTCCGAATTTTTCTTTTGTTTCCTTTAGTGCTTGCTCAATATACAGATTGAATAACATCGGGGACAGGCTACAATCCTGTCTCACTCCCTTCCCAACCACTGCTTCCGTTTCATGTCCCTCGACTCTTATAACTGCCATCTGGTTTCTGCACAAATTGTAAATAGCCTTTCGCTCCCTGTATTTTAATCCTGCCGCCTTCAGAATTTGAAAGAGAGTATTCCAGTCAACATTGTCAAAAGCTTTCTCTAAGTCTACAAATGCTAGAAACGTAGGTTTGCCTTTCCTTAATTTATCTTCTAAGGTAAGTCGTAGGGTCAGTATTGCCTCACGTGTTCCAACATTTCTACTGAATCCAAACTGATCTTCCACGAGGTCGGCTTCTACCAGTTATTCCATTCGTCTATAAAGAATTCGTGTTAGTATTTTGCAGCTGTGACTTATTAAACTGATAGTTCGGTAATTTTCACATCTGCCAACACCTGCTTTCTTTGGGATTGGAATTATTATATTCTTCTTGAAGTCTGAGGGATTTCGACTGTCTCATACATCTTGCTCACCAGATGGTAGAGTTTTGTCAGGACTGGCTTTCGCAGGGCTATCAGTAGTTCTAATGGAATGTTGTCTACTCCCGGGGCCTTGTTTCGACTCAGGTCTTTCAGTGCTCTGTCAAACTCTTCATACAGTATCATATCTCCCATTTCATCTTCATCTACATCCTCTTCTGTTTCCATAATATTGTCCTCAACTACATCGCCCTTGTATAGACCCTCTTTTTTGCATATAGTTCAATAATTTTCTCCCTGTATGTTGGTTAGCATTGCGCCCTCCGTGAAATTCATAGCAGACTCTAGCGGTGTGGTGTCCCGTTGGTTGGTGAAAACTTCATCTGCACCAGTTTCCTTGTTTATTCAGCTCCTTCGGACCCTCTGTGACAGCTGTAAGATTTCAGAACTTGTTTTTCTAGGTATTACCTAGTGTCCTCCACTTTGGCAGCAACGTGAATGGCTGCTCTCGCCCTGTGAATACGCCTTCCTGCATAACAGTGGCTGGACTTCAGGCTAAGGACCTTTTCCCCTCTCTAAGGCATAATTTTGGTGACTGACGCTTGAAGAGCTCGTCACCCGGTGAAACCAAACGAACATTTAAGTAGAACCACAACAGCCATCTTCAAGACTTGTTAAACAACGTCTTTCTACATACTTCCTAAGCTTCTCTCCCATTTCACTTCAGAATAGGTATTGCATTGACTAAACACTCATATGTATAAAAGTTTATTTGCAGCAGTGTTCCATATGTTGGTTTAGGTGCTTCACTTATGACAAGTGCTGAAGTAAAATGTTTCTGATAATAATTGATTTGCCAGCCGGAGTGGCCGAGCGGTTCAAGGAGCTACAGTATGGAACCGCGCGACCGCTACGGTCGCAGGTTCGAATCCTGACTCAGGCATGGCTGTGTGTGATGTCCTTAGGTTAGTTAGGTTTAAATAGTTCTAAGTTCTAGGGGACTGATGACCTCAGAAGTTAAGTCCCATACTGCTCCGAGACATTTTTGAATAATTGATTTTATCAGTAAGCCTACATCAAAAGTTAAAAAACTCTCTCAAGTGGTAGCTACCATTACGTTCAGTCTCGATATCTGTTGAACTGCATGGCACCACATTTGCCCCAAGAATGAAACCAGCAGTGTCCCACTTGGACATTGCCACTACTTGTTGCTTTGGAACGCCAATTGTGGTTGCAACCGACACGTTAAGAACAATGGAAGCACGTTTCGTGTTGCAGCCACGCCACCTCTGAGGCCGTTGTTACGTATTTTAACATATGACTGTCTGGAAACACAAGTACATCCCCACAAAGACTCCACCACATGTTCACGCCACGCCATTTCTGTGTGCATTGACCAACGTCTGTTTGTATCATGTCTAACAGAAAGAAGTAACCGAGCATTTACTGCAGCCTATAGATCCGAGGAAATCTGGTTATCACTAATGAAGAAAGAATGAGACAAATTAAGAGACTCGCGGTTTATGTAGTCGTGATACAGAACCAGTCACTCTTTAAATTTAATACGATTTATTGTACCATTAACTAGTTTTTCGCCAGTGGGCTTGCTCCAGTGGTAACTCGAGTTCCAGTCAGATCACCGAAGATAAGTGTTATCGAACATGGCTATCACTTGGGTGGGCGACCGTCCGGGTCTGCCGAGCGCTGTTGGCAAGGGTGATGAACTCAGCCCTTTCGAGGCCAATTGAGGAGCTACTTGACTGAGAAGTAGCTGCTCCAGTCACAAAAACTGACAATGGTCTTGAAGACGGTGTGCTGACCACATGCCCCTCCATATTTGTATCCAATGACGCCTATCAGCTGAGGATGACACCGCGGTTGGTCTGTACCGTTGCAACTCCGAGACCTGTCCGGACAGAGAACAAGTTTTCGAGCCACTGCTGGCTCATCATCAGATGGAGGTGAAAGAGCGACATTATACATTGCATGAATCATTTAGCAAAATGTATGCGAAAAGAGAAGGCGTTACGTTTTAAGATACTTAGCGTTAATTGCATCCTGGTATCCATGACAAATTCATTCTGATCATGTACACTTTTACCAGCTTACACACACACGCACACACACACACACACACACACACACACACACACACACACACACTACACACACAGTATTTACATGTACTTCATTTTACAGTAAACAAACATTGAACCTAAATACTGAATATATGCGATGCCAATTATCACACTTTGCCATATTTCGATCTTTGAAACGAAACGCATTAAATTACGAAATAAGACATTTATGATCGTAGATAATGGATCCAAGTGAACAGTGCTAACTGTAGGTGTGCCTTTACGTTGGGAATGCACATGTATTATGAATAAAAAAGCTACAGATAAACCATCAGAGTGGAATACTTGTTACACAACAAGCTGAGTACCCAGTGTTGCCTGGGTACGTATTTCTTTCAATCTTCTATTACCTGTCTCATCATCCCTGTCTCTCTGTCCATGTCCACTTGCTCCTCTCTCTCTCCATCTCCTCCCCTTCCTCTGTTCATTTCTGTCTCTCCTCTCTCTATCCATTTCCTCCTCTCTGCTATCTGAGTTCATGTCCCCCTTCCTTCCATCTCCTCCTACATCTTCTCTCTCCACATTATCATCCCCACCCCAACAGAAGACTCTGGTTCTTACCCTCATAGTAGCTCTTTCCAGACTGTAAGTAATATGCATACCAATTTCCGTTGAAATCGACCCAGTCGCTTAGGAGGATATGTGAAACTTACATACATAAATTTTTGTAAAATGTATGGGTTATAGAGTGAATGCATTACCAGCATATATAGCAGACATAGATGAACACAGAAATCAGTATGTAAGTACATGAGCTGAGCTCTTAATTCTGAAAAGATGGGAATATACAAATGTCGTTAATTTATGCCTCAATTTCCGTTACCTTCACCAGCATCATGGCCCTAGCGGTGTTCCTGTAAAGCCTCCATCTGAGACGTGCACTGGCTCGAATACTAATTAGTGGTAGAATTTGTACAGGGTTATTACAAATAATTGAAGCGATTTCACAGCTCTACAATAACTTTATTATTTGAGATATTTTCACAATGCTTTGCACACACATACAAAAAGTCAAAAAGTTTTTTTAGGCATTCACAAATGTTCGATATGTGCCCCTTTAGTGATTCGGCAGACATCAAGCCGATAATCAAGTTCCTCCCACACTCGGCGCAGCATGTCCCCATCAATGAGTTCGAAAGCATCGTCGATGCGAGCTCGCAGTTCTGGCACGTTTCTTGGTAGAGGAGGTTTAAACACTTTCACATAACCCCACAGAAAGAAATCGCATGGGGTTAAGTTGGGAGAGCGTGGAGGCCATGACATGAATTGCTGATCATGATCTCCACCACGACCGATCCATCGGTTTTCCAATCTCCTGTTTAAGAAATGCCGGACATCATGATGGAAGTGCGGTGGAGCACCATCCTCTTGAAAGATGAAGTCGGCGCTGTCGGTCTCCAGTTGTGGCATGAGCCAATTTTCCAGCATTTCCAGATACACTTGTCCTGTAACGTTTTTTTCGCAGAAGAAAAAGGGGCCGTAAACTTTAAACCGTGAGATTGCACAAAACATGTTAACTTTTGGTGAATTGCGAATTTGCTGCACGAATGCGTGAGGATTCTCTACCGCCCAGATTCGCACATTGTGTCTGTTCACTTCACCATTAAGAAAAAATGTTGCTTCATCACTGAAAACAAGTTTCGCACTGAACGCATCCTCTTCCATGAGCTGTTGCAACCGCGCCGAAAATTCAAAGCGTTTGACTTTGTCATCGGGTGTCAGGGCTTGTAGCAATTGTAAACGGTAAGGCTTCTGCTTTAGCCTTTTCCGTAAGATTTTCCAAACCGTCGGCTGTGGTACGTTTAGCTCCCTGCTTGCTTTATTCGTCGACTTCCGCGGGCTACGCGTGAAACTTGCCCGCACGCGTCCAACCGTTTCTTCGCTCACTGCAGGCCGACCCATTTATTTCCCCTTACAGAGGCATCCAGAAGTTTTAAACTGCTCATACCACCGCCGAATGGAGTTAGCAGTTGGTGGATCTTTGTTGAACTTCGTCCTGAAATGTCGTTGCACTGTTATGACTGACTGATGCGAGTGCATTTCAAGCACTACATACGCTTTCTCGGCTTCTGTCGCCATTTTGTCTCGAGCGCTCTGGCGGCAGAAACCTGAAGTGCGGCTTCAGCCGAACAAAACTTTATGAGTTTTTCTACTTATCTGTAGTGTGTCGTGACCATACGCCAATGAATGGAGCTACAGTGAATTTATGAAATCGCTTCAATCATTTGTAATAGCCCTGTATTTAAATCGGTAAGTTACTGGTAGCATATCGGACCTACATAAACTGTCAATTTAATCACAGTTGCAGTTCATCATTCAGGATGGATATTTCTCTTCCTTTTGTTTTGTTGTCCCTCTGTCCTGCATTGGCGCAGGATTGGCATAATTATTAACTTATTTGACATAGTTAATTTAAGGGGTGGCTGGATGACCTTTCTGTCTCCAGTTTTTCAACCCCTGGGACAGTGCTAATCGTGTGAAAGTGAGCGATAATTTTTTAAATGTTTGTGAGACTGAGGCAGCACTTGAGTAAGAGCCTGGTATTCACCTAGTGCGACGTGGGAAACCGCCTAGACACTACATCGAGGCTGACCAGCACACCAATCCTTGTTGTTACTCTGCCATACTCATTGTATCCGGAACTAGTGCACCTCTCCATCTCGGAGGGAGCACTTCAATATGCGTGGCTATCCGAGTTGGTATCATCTACAATGGACATAACGAAATTAAAAGATCTCCGAGGAACTGCCTAAAAAGAGAAGTGTTCTGGCGTAACCACAAGGGCCGGCACGAATATGAAGAACGCAACAGCGCGCCGCTCCTGCCAGCCTCGGCCGCACAGCACAGTACTAGACCGGTACTAGCAGACCAGCACAGTTAGAAGACGGGCACTAGGAGAGCACTACGATAGCAGTTATTAGTGATCGATACACATTGCTTGTATAGACAGAGTATATAGAGAAAGACACTGACTAGCCGGCCGGAGTGGCCGAGCGGTTCTAGGCGCTACAGTCTGGAACCGCGCGACCGTTACGGTCGCAGGTTCGAATCCTGCCTCGGGCATGGATGTGTGTGATGTCGTTAGGCTAGTTAGGTTTAAGTAGTTCTAGGGGACTGATGACCTCAGAAGTTAAGTCCCATAGTGCTCAGAGCCATTTGAACCAAAGACACTGACTGTTTGCACGTCACCCATCGCTTGCGACAAGTTCTTGTAAATTCCAAGTTAAGTACTGTCAGTCTTCTTTATTGTAATAAAAACTATTAACGTGATTTGCATGAATTGTTGGTTAGCTATCCGAGAAAGCAGCATCCTTTAGGCACCCTATAAGAGCCGAGCGGGCAGGATCCCACAAAAACTAGCCCAAATAGAAATGATTTCGAAATACCGAGGTGCATCTGTTCATCAGGGGTATGTATCCGTAAAACTATGTATTTTCTTATCTAAATGGTTTAAAAACTGTTCGAGATCTATGGTTAACTTCTGACAGATATCATGGCTGCTGACGTATTAGCACTGCTCAACTTTTCTCTCGACTTCTTTGAATTCTCTAGTGATTTGTTGAGAAGACTGAACAGCATCTATGGCATAAAATTTAATCATCTTTGTGACTAGAATGAGATTTTCACTCTGCAGCTGAGTGTACGCTGATATGAAACTTCCTGGCAGATTAAAACCGTGTGCCCGACCGAGACTCGAACTCGGGACCTTTGCCTTTCGCGGGCAAGTGCTCTACCAACTGAGCTACCGAAGCACGACTCAGGGCCGGTACTCACAGCTTTACTTCTGCCAGTACCTCGTCTCCTACCTCAGTTGGTAGAGCACTTGCCCGCGAAAGGCAAAGGTCCCGAGTTCGAGTCTCGGTCGCGCACGCAGTTTTAATCTGCCAGGAAGTTTCATCTTTGTGACTGGTGTTCAAAAATATCACAGTTCTTTTATGGAACCGTGAACGAATTATTCACATCTTACCCCTCAAAAGGAGTTGTGGCATCCTTATCGATACCAGAGTAGCTGTACACAGCGGCCATTTCCTCTGCTGGTCGTTCTCTCGTTGGAGGTTCCATCATCTGTGTTTTCGGTGCATAGCTGTAAAGTTTGGGTGGTACCATTATTGATTCCACAACACCGTTAATGTTTCTGTTTTCTGTAAGGTCAAAAGTTACTTATCAACTAAATATCATTTTATTTTTGAGCTTAATTAGTGTTTTCACATATTTTCAACGTTCCTGTGGCTGGGGATTCTCATTCATGTACGTCAGGGCTTGAAGCAAATATTCTGGACTTTGTCAGGTAAACGTAAGAAAAAGATGAAGTTAGCGATGGTAAAATGATCTCAAAGACAAAAATGATCCTTCTTACACCAGTTTGCGTCAAACTGCTTCAGAAGGAAGCTGCGACTCAAATAATGAAGAGCAAAATGAATGGAGAGAGGAGTTCAGTGATGTGTAAAGAGTGTGGAGAGGAGAACTTGAATATTAAACATTTTTGAAAAATGAACCGTGTATGTTCATCTTAGAGCCATTTATTTCTGTTTCATGTTACTCGTAACACAGTTAACTAGTTTGAATTTTTGTTTCGTTTCGCTTCGCATTTATGAAGGGTTACAAAAACCTGTTTTCCTGTTGTGATTTATTCTGAAATTTTTCTATTAAACTTATGTTTTGTATTCTATACATGAAAATATGAAATTTATGAATAAGTATTTACAAATGGAATTGCAGTATGGATAGGGCTTCCGTCGGGTAGAGCGTTCGTCTGCTGCAAGTCTTTCGAGTTGACGCCACTTCGGCGACTTGCGTGCCGACGGGGATGAAATGATGATGATAAGTGCGGTGTCACCGCCAGACACCACACTTGCAAGGTGGTAGCTTTTAAATCGGCCGCGGTCCGGTAGTATACGTCGGACCCGCGTGTCGCCACTGTCAGTGATCGCAGACCGAGCGCCACCACACGGCAGGTCTAAAGAGACGTACTAGCACTCGCCCCAGTTGTACAGACGACTTTGCCAGAAGGGGATCACTGACAATTACGCTCTCAATTGCCGAGACGATAGCTAGCATAGCCTTCAGCTACATTTGCTACGACCTAGCAAGGCGCCGTATTCAGTTGATAATTAATATTATGAAGCATGTATCATCAAGAGCGATGTTCTGCAATTATGGATTAAAGTTAAGTATTCCAGAAGCTACGTACTTTTCTTTATAGCATTCATTACGTATCCTGTTTCAGACCTCACACCAGCCTGCGTGAGCTTAACGCGTGCCTTTCGGCTACTTCCGAGTGGCGTGGCTGTCTTGCTACCCCACTACAATAAGGACGACACAAACCCAGTCCCTGAGCGAAGAAAATCTCCGACCCAGCCGGTAATCGAACCCGGTCCGTTAGGTATGACATTCCGTGGCGCTGATCGCTCAGCTACCAGGGTCGGACATTATTTATGATGAAAATTAAGTAACTATTTTTCATGGCAAAAAAACTTATCCTCACAACGCCACATATGATACAAAGAAGTCACAACTCCGTCTGAGGGTTAAATAAATTCCAAAATATATCGAATTTATTTAGTGTTTTCACTCACATTCTCTCATACATTATTTTTTCTTTACTGCATCGTGCTTGTGTAACACCAGATCGGAGTAATATTTCCAAAACTATCCGATTGCAAATCTGTCCACATCAAAATATTAACAAACTTTATTTCCACCCCTTCGTGTAGTGTTCGTTTTATTCTTCATCTGTAATAATATTGACTCGTACGTGTAAATGCATGGCTGCAGAAACGTAGGTGTGTTGTTCTTAATTCTTCTCTACATAAATAAACTGTGCTATACATCATATACTTTGTTTCGTTAACCGGATTTCTACAAGTTTAATTTTGGACTAGTTTCCAATAATGTTGCCAGCAGAACAGCAAGGTTTGTCGGTATTCAACATGTTTTAATTATTAAGTGGGAAACATGAGCGGCCCAGAAGAAGTTCAGTTTCTGACAACGCTTTGTGGAAATAATAAAAGATGGCTTGCCCCTGTTCTGAAGGATTCCTCATTAAATACCACCGACACTAAAGATGCTTCTGGGAATGCTTTCACTGCATTCGCCGTTTAGAGCTACTGGAGAGATCAACGAAGCCACCAAGAACTTGGTGTCAGTTGAGGGAGAATCCTGGTGTTCTCGTCCACGTGCTAGGCAGAGGGTGACGTGGAAGGTGGTAACGCCTCACAGCATAATGACATTGCTGATGGCCGGTCTCCAACGGCCCCATTCGTGGAAGATGAGAGGGTTGCGGGATGGGTCACCCCTCTTCCTTTGGGGATCCAATTATTGCTAAAAGGGGATGAGTCAGTCGGTAAACGGCATTGGATGGAGAAGGCAGCGAAAAAATAATATCGCATGATATCTCTTAAGTATAGTATTAATGACTGCATAAAGCAAAGAAGGAAATTATTAAGGACATGCATGTGGAATTAAATTATGCACTTTTCGTTCATTTTGTTTTCCTAACTTCGATGTTTAATGCGTATTCTTTAGACGCGAGGAAGTTCTTTAGAACTTTTCCTGCCCTCACAAAGATTCATCGCCTTGTTGCTATGGAGATATCTGGGATTTAAGGCGCTACAGTCACGCAAACACTTCTGTTGATAGATTAATTGGTATTTATGGTTTATAATTTTACTCCGGTTTACCAGCAATTAAGAGACCTAGAACAAAAGTCCACGGAAAACATTACGTTCGCAGTATAAAAATCATATCTAGGGCCTTAGGTTTAGCGTCAGACAGCAACAAAAATAAAAGCCTCACCGCTATTGGCGCCCCAATGAACACCACTGAATTATATGAAAGGGTGTCTGTTCTTTCGGCCATGTCCATAACAGCCACCATGCAGAATCTGCAGCTGTTTTACATTGTATGTAAATTGAAGGTGGAGAGGGGAAGAAAGGAAAGGAATGGGAGGGGATCACTGCCGTCAGCTGCATCGGGACATGGTGCGGATTCAGCAGCAACGAGTCAAGACATGAACGAGACCGGGATTCGAACCCGGGATCTCCTGGTTACTAGGCAGGTGCGTTACCCACTGTGGCACAGAGCGTTATCGCAACTGGGCGGACTACCTAGGCATGCTTCACAGCTGATCCACATTCCTATCGAGCGCCATCTACCTGCGCTTCCTAACCATTTCCTCCATATTCAAAAATGGTTCAAATGGCTCTGAGCACTATGGGACTTAACTTCTGAGGTCATCAGTCCCCTAGAACTTAGAACTACTTAAACCTATCTAACCTAAGGACATCACACACATCCATGCCCGAGGCAGGATTCGAACCTGCGACCGTAGCGGTCGCGCGGTTCCAGACTGTAGCGCCTAGAACAGCTCGGCCACCAGGCCGGCCCTCCATATTCGCTCTCTGAGATTCTCACAGGCGGTCGGACGTATTTGTATATCCACACTTAAAAAGGTGGAACCATTACCGAGCTAGGCCCATCAAATTATGGGAATATGTGGTATCTGTTCTTAGAGCACCTGCCTAGTTACCAGGATATCCCGGGTTTGAAACTCAGTCTGGTACACATTTTCACTCGTCGCCGCTGATTCCGCCTAATGCCCCGATGCTTCTGGTAGTAATGATCCCTCCCTTTCCATTTCTTTCCTTTCTTCCCCTTTCCACTTTCAATTTGCGTACAACACCACTGAATACAATGCATTAATTCCAAGGAGCAAATGAGTGTCGTAGCGTCTCGCAGCGATTTAAAAACTGCACACTATGCGTAATAATTTAAAATAACACGAGAACTCTTTCCCATCAGTTCACTTTGTAAGATAAATCATTGCTCACTGAATTCAAATACAATATGCTCGTACTCTTCAATAACTTCAAAGAAACTGCACCTCGTACAAATAACTGCCTAACAGTTTTTAAAAAGTATCAGCGATAGCTACAATAGCCCTGGCGCAATTACAGATCGATCAGTCCAAGATTACATTATGCAACAACTGTCTGACAGCGTCATGTCTTGCTTTTTCAGGAAACAGAGGCAGGTTTTGGATACAGTGCCATTGTTCTTCACCTCCGTTCTCCGGAATGTGATACTGGGTGGCGACTCGAACGTAGTCTGCGGAGGACACGCAACATTTTTTTTTTTTTTTAGAATCATTAATGCCTTTATTAAGAATTCCCACTCGTCAGCTTTCTCCCATCACTCACCAACTCAATGAGATTCATTATACTAGCTTTATATTTGAACATTTTGATGGTGAATAAAAAATGTACCGAAAAGAGGGCAACTTTATGATTGAGGTATTACTTTGGTAACATTCAACACAGAGCTCTGTTGCAGACTGTTCTTGAATAGTACAGCCGTTAATAATGGACGCTACAAGTATGTGCATTACTCCTAAGCTGGTGACAAAGCCATGTAGAAAGGCGGAAAAACCTGTCTGTAGCTTCCTTGGAAACTTTCTGCTATTGCCAACAACTCTGAAGAGCTGACTAGCAGAAGTTAAGATGATATAACTAGTAAACAGGAGCTGTGCAATGCGTACTTTAAGAACTACGTGCATTTCTTCATCTTCGATACCATGAAACAAATCTCTGCAGCTGCTATCTCTTTGCTCTCCGTATTTTGTGAGGTGGTAGTATGGATCAAAACAAGGATAAAGTGTCGAGTAAACATGGGCTCTGATGTGCATTTCTCAAGAGCTATGACTACTTCTCATCTTAGATTCTGTGAAACACATCTTTTCCACTGAACAAGGGCTCATCGCCCTTACGGTATGGATTTTACAGCCCATGTTTGCTGGACCTTTCTTTTCTTGCCGTGGCGCATACTACCTCCTCCCAGAATATGGAAGGCAAAGAGGTCGTACTAGAAGAGACTTGTTGTACAGTATCTAAGATGAATAAGTACTGATACCTGTAGATGTTCTGGTATCTTATTTAGGTTCATGTTTATTACAAATTTTTTTCGAATGATCGTTTCCAAAAAAAAAAATCGGTCACTTTAAATCGAAAAAAGTTATTTCTGTAGATTAAGGGACAACTTTGTGACTGAGACCATACCTGCAGAAACAAATGTAGGAATTTAAATTGTAGAAAAATGTGTCATTGATGAAATTAGGGTTTTATTCGAATGGTTTAGACAAAAAAAAAACAAAGTTTTATTTCGCATTATAATTTTGTTTCAAAGTATTGGTTAGAACTTTGTACTGAATGAATCACTTTCTGTCACACCACTGAACTGTAAGTAAGTGTCTACGAGTTCGAACTTATTACCTAGATTACGGTATTGTACGTTAAAAGCAAGTATGCTGACCTGTTTCTTTCTCATATGAACAAAAGCGTAAATAAGTGTGTAAAAGTTTTGTTTTATTACGATGCTTAGGTCAGTTTACTTTTTACTCACTATATATTGCTTCAATGAGGACAGGCCAACAAGTATTTCAGTTTCACGAAAATTAGAAAACTTTACCTCAGAAAATTGATAAACTTTACGACGAATGTTTTTCTGTATGTAGGTAATTCGAAAGTCTTAAGCCATGGCAAATTTATAATTGCGTGGCATTAAAAAACACAAGATCGGCCTACTTTTTGACAGAAGAATTTGCTATACTTGCTACTATCTTAGACGATATTTAATAATTTGGGCCTTACCGGGGAGTAAGTTTACAACAGTTAATATTCCAGATGCTGAGTACCTCTTTCCACACAGAAATTTATTTCTGACATAATTAAAGAATAAAGGTTATAAAATTCCATCAAACGTCACAGTACGTATTTGTATGTTACCAAAATTACCAAAATTGCAGAAACTATCACAAAGCTGCATACTTTTAAGTTGTGTACGTGGATCGTTCAGTAAGTAATGCAACAAACAGGTGGAAGTCGGAAGGTGCGAGATCCTGGCTGTAGGGTGAATGAGAAAGAACAGTCCAATGGAGTTTTGTGAGCTCCTCTCGGGTGCTCATACTCCCGTGAGGCCTTGCATTGTCATGAAGAAGGAGAAGTTCGTTTGCTTTTTGTGGCGACGAACATGCTATAGTCACTTCTTCAGTTTCCTGAGGGCACGTGGGAGATCGGGCAGGTTTGTGCGACCTTTCGGCGATGATTACACTCACCTCGCCCAACGACTCACCGTGCTTTCGTTCACTGCCAGTTCTCCGTAGACACTCTGCAAGCATATATGAGTATCTGCGATGCTTTGGTTTTCTGCCAAAAGAAAGGCAATGACAGCTCTCTGCGTGGTACGCACCTCCGTTAAAGACGCCATCTCGAAGGCTACGCATTTTCTCATCCGAAACTGGCCGAGAATAGAAAAGTGTTGCATTCTTTATTGAACGCCTCTCGTAAGAGGGACATTACACAGTTTTTAGCTGAAGACCAGAAGGAAATATATAGCTTTGGGAATGATTTTCAGATACCATTTTATAAAGGACAATCGCCACTTCTGAAGGAAAAATGGAAAAACATCTAGCCTACGTTTTTCTCACTGCGATTGAATACTGGTCTAACACGGAGTTTGGAAATAAGCTCTTCAGGTGTGACCTTATCCTGTCAACATGTGTCCTAAGAACATCAACGCATTTACGTAATTCAGCGACCTCTGAGTTAAGCCCCGTAGAGTACTGCAGGGCGCAGAGGCGACGGAGCAGCTTGCAAATGGACCGGCGGCGGCTGCAGACGATCCGCTAAAGTTTATGAGCACGGCGTCTGCTGCCTATACAACCCGCTCCCGGTCTTTCTCCGAAAATGTCCCGGCAGCGACCGACCGGATCCTCCCTCGGCCGGCATTGCCAAATTTCTGCCTCGCACCAGCAGCTGGTTTTCCTCCTTCCTAAATTGGGCTCATCCGCTGCGTTCCAGACTACAGATCTACCGATTTGGGCTTCAGTCCTTATCTGACTATGGAACATTCCCTCTGGCACTTGTCGCCAAGTTCAGCGGTGGTAACGACCTCTTCTCCACAACCAGAATGAAATAAAAATAGTAGAATACGTAGCACTACGAAATGACTTTAACCCCAAAACAGTGCTAAAATTGTATGAACAGCACACAAAACAAAACCAGATGGCATGACATTAAAAAAGAGAAGAAAAAATCGCAAAGAAACCTACCTATGTTCCAACACCACACATCGGCCAAATGTCGGAAGAGATGAAAAGTTTGTTTAAGGAAATAAAAATAAAATATCAGTATCGTGCAAATTACAATTTGAAGCCCAGACCAGAAATCAACACCTCCACATTTTCAAATCCAGGCGTCTACAAACGTTCCTGTGACGACTGCAATAAATTTTATATCGGACAAACAGGCATGACTTCCGGAATCAGATTCAAAGACCACACGCGAAATTCTGAAAGCAAGGAATCCACATTTTACTTGTATACAAAAAGCAAGAACATCAAGCAGAAAATATTGAATATGCCCAAAGATTGTACTCCATCTACATAAAGGGCATAGGATGAACATTTTGGAGGAAATGTAAGTTTACTCTCACACAGAGACATACCCAGAAGACGTCCTCAACGAACAAACATATTTTAAATATGAAAAATACCTTGAAAATTTTATTGACATTATAGAAGAAAAAAGGTAAATTATCGTTATAAATAGAAAACAACAGAAAGCTTTATCATTTATGGCAAAACAACAACAATACTAACAACGAAAAATCAAACGCATCAATGACTTAATAGAAATGCCATAGTAAATATATAACATCTCTGGAGCCAGAGCTGTCAAAAATACCTTTACAAGGTTAGGCAAATATAAATAACATGATCAACTCGTAACAAAATGAGAACCGACATTTGCCCTCCAAGGTGCCATATGGACCACGTCATATCAGCTAAGACGTAACGAGAAGGTTGCATATGTAGACATAGACTAACATAGACGTAAGGAACACTATCCTACCTGTGATGCCGTCTTACCAAGTACACTTGATAATGGCAAAACGCCGAAACGAGCTCGTCGCGTAATTTGTATCACTGCGAATTAACAAATAAATAGTACAGCAAAATAAATTAATTATATCTTTTTTCGATCACATGCAAGCTGCAGGCTTACTGAAAAGGACTCTGGAAACTTAGCGCGTGTGAAACCTAAATCACGTCTTTCGTATGTCATACCTTAAGGGCAACGGATGTAGGTAACGAGACAAACTATTACTTTCGAAAGGATTTCCATACGGTGCTGCGTAAACTGCATGCTAAAGAAAACACGTGTGAGATAGCATAATGGCCAACATAATTTATGACGTGTACACTGTATAAGAGTGTCAAAACTAAATTTCTCGTATGCCTGTAAACGAAAGCTTAAAAATCAGCGTCTACTGGTTTTGACTTGTGATCTCCAGTCCGAAGACTGGTTTGATGCAGCTCTCCATGCTAATCTATCCTGTGCAAGACTCTTCATCTCCGAACAACTACTGCTACGTACATCTTTCTGAATTTCCTTACTGTATTAATCTATTTGTCTCCCTCTAAAATTTTAACCCCCCCCCCCCAAACTTTTTCCTTCAACATTAAATTGGTGATCCCTTGATGCCTTAGAATGAGTCCTGTCAACCGATCCCTTCTTTTCTCATCAGTTCCGTTCAGTACCTCCTCATTAGCTGCGTGATTAGCCCATCTAATCTTCAGCATTTTTCTGTAGCATCACATTTTAAAAGCGTCTATTCTCTTCTAGTCTAAAGTGTTTATCTTACACGTTTCACTTTCATACAAGGCTACACTTCACACTTACAGTGAGAGGCACCCACATGCCTTGTTCATACTGTGGCATCAAGCAGTCAGGCCTGCAAGATGAGTGGTCTGCCAAGCGAGTGGATTCATTCTTATTTATCGAGTAACATGAACTCTCGTACTCACAATTAAGTTACAAATTATCCTCCTATATGAATAATACGCAACGGAAACGCACATCTGACTATCCGTAATTTACAGAACTCTGACTGTTCACTACGCACTGACAATACCACTTTTTTTTTTATTATTTAACGGCTTTTATCAACACGTGGCCATCGCACTGAATATGAGTGGCGCACACATTATAAATTCTGGATATCATGACAACATACAATTCGAAGGAAAAGGCCACCAATCTTTTTCTTTTCACTATCGTATTTATTCCGATAAATTCTATAACCTAAACACACAAATTCTATAACCTACAACAATAACACATGAGAAATTCCGCCCAGAGGGCATGGCTTTACATTGGTGATTCTCTACCTTACGGTCTCGTAATTATTTAACGCTACAGTGCACTTTCTGGATAGGATGGTGGATCTTTTATTATATCTCACACTTCGACTATCACAATCATTATCACGAAACTTTCCTCCAGACCGAGCGGTACAAAAGGAACACGCATAGCCCACTACCTCTGAAACTACCTTGCTACTCTCCCATGCAAACCACACATACTTAAATTACATGACATACACCACACTACAACATGAAATACAACACAGGGAATAGTCACAACATTATCACTTTCAGCTTTCCCACTTCAATTAATATTTATCCCAGTTTCACACGACACTGCCCCACTTCGTAATTCTACTTTCCTACTATGAACTCTGGAGATATATGCACGTCTTCCTGTGCAATGCAAGCCAAGTGGCGTTGCTGGATTGACGGCTGACTCACCTTGCTTCTCTCTCAGAGTATTATAGTTTGAATCAAGCATCACACGGAAACATATCACGCAAAGTAATGTTAAGAACATATTCATCACACACGCGAGTCCTCAACTGATACCATGGACGAGTACTTCTCTTTATCCTTTGTCTCATACACAGATTGAGACTCACACAGTACTCACCACGTGGAAGTACTCGCCTCTAATTTCAAGTCCTGCACACGCCATTTCTTAAATATTTCAACTTATTGTACACACGCTAGTAATTCAGCTTAACTTAAGCACACGGAAGTATTTCAACTTATTGCTACATGTGGTTTCATTGTGACCGTTGGTCACTTCCGAAGATTACTACGATCCCATTAATATTACCTGCCTGACATTTAATTCTCCCCACAAAAGTTCCTGAAATAGAGAAATTATTATTTCAATCTACTCTTAAATATTCCACATGCATACCATGCCTCCACTCTTTTGTCTTCACGGAGCACACCTAAGACAGGTCTTAACAGCACAAGATCCAGCGGCAGAGTGCTGAAACATGGCCGTTCTTCAGGTTCTCTCGCACCTCTGCCGAAGTGGGGGAGCACCTTGCTACCGTATTGGTCAGCCACATTTCAGGTGCTCAAAGCTCAGGTAAATTTCATCTCTTTGGTCCCACCAAAGGTGGCCAAAGGATCGTCTCAAAGATGATCATATATTCACATTCACTATCTGCGGTTATCAGACGACCATACATTCATTCATAACACAGATCTCACCAAACTGGATGTACGGATTTATTTTGTGGGAGTGCACATGTGATCAATTAAATAAATAAATTGTCATTCTTTCCCACACTGGTGTCCGGCTTCGCTGTATTAATTGAAATTGAGTTATTTTACAATAAAAATGTGTTGTTCTGACAAAAATAATGAAGTATGTTGTACCTATTTTCAATGTCGGGCGGTACTGTACCCTTTCAACAGGAACGGCTACCTAACATTTAAGTCGGTATTAGGTGTTAACAAATCTCTGTTCTTCAAAAAACGCGTTTCTTGACGTTGCCAGTCTACATTGTATATCCTCTCTACTTCGTACATTCTATCTTGCTGCCCAAATAGAAAAACTTGTTCGTTAACCTAATGCCCTCAGCATCACCTCGTTTAATTCGTCTACACTCCATTCTCATTGTTTTGCTTTTGTTGATGTTCATTTTGTATCCTCCTTTCAAGACGCTGTCCATACCGTTGAACTGCTGTTCCAAGTCCTTTGGTGTCTCTGACAGAATTACTATGTCATCGGCAAACCTCAAAGTTTCTATTTCTTCTCCATGAACTTTAATTTATGGACTTTTAATCCGGAAAACATTCAGCACCGAGGAATCCATTCGGACTGATGGGATCTCGGATGGACCAGCCAATGTGGAACTCCTTGGTAGACAGACGTGGGTGGATCCATTAGTTCAAGTAGCATGAAAAGTATGTCTGGAAAACGGCGACAGGCTCTAGAACTTAGTCTGTTTCCGTGAGGATCTGCTCGCATGGGTGGGTTTGCAGACTCTGTCGTAACATTCTACCCAGGTGAAGTTGCTTTGTATATGCAGAGTGAAGCGGTGAATGAAAATTTGTACCAATGCCGGGTTTTGAACCTGCGTCTGCTGTTCATTAGGAAAATCCGCTAACAACTACGCCACCCTGGCACAGTGGACTGTGCTCGCACGTCTCCTCAGTCCAAATTCCCATTCCCGCCTGGAACCATATGGTTCCATTTGGTTAAAGTACCTGTGCCAGGGTTTCGCCAGGATCCCCCGTTGCATTCGATGCTGAGGTGGTATTCCAATACAGGTGGAGAGCCTCTGCAATATCGTTCGAGTTTTGCAGAAATACGAAGTGTGCTGAGGTGTGAGGGGAAATTGAATTGAGAAGAGGGTCATACTAGGGCAGTCCATGCAGTTGCGCAGAGTGCATGGACGGTGTAGTGGTTAGCGAGTGCAACTACGTTGTGAGCAGGTGATCCAGGTTTGAAACCCGACCTTACTACAATTTTTTTTTCGTCACTTCAGTCTGCAATTACACGTCATAGATGTTTGAAACTTTAAAAGGTCTCTGGGACCTTATAGTTTCATTCCTTTAAAATTGCTTAAGCACCTGCCAGTCGCACCTGCTGTCAACAATAAATCCTATATGATTCCTAAGTCCGCCGATACTCTCCACTAAGAAACAGAATAACACGAAAGCTGACTTCCCGAACGTAGGCATAAAGGGCTGAAAGAAACAGCATTCCTGTAGCCTGCGCTCTTGTACAGCCATAGTTTCCAGGCCAGTGTTCACAATCACAATGCTTGGTGTAATACTGACAATAGCGAGTGCAGTCTTCGATTTTTGCGTAATGAAAATCGGGGGTGGGCAGCGGGACGAATCCGGCGTGCAGTTGGCTTCTATTCGGCCACGGAAGAAATTCGGGGGGGGGGGGGGGGGGGGGGAGAGAGAGAGAGCGAGGAATTCACATTACATTTATTTAGTATTACAGAAACAACGCATCCCTATGGGATCATCCATCACAAGTGGACTCCAAAACAAAAAACTACACACACGACGAAAGAATTATCCGAATGGGATGGAAATAGATTGACGTGATGCACATGTACAGAAAAACAAATCATTACAGTTTCAGAAAAATTGGATAATTTATGCAACAGAAGGAGCTTCACGAACTGTGCAAGTCAATAACTCATTGGATCTCCTCTGGGCCTGATGGAAGTAGTTATTCGGCTTGACATTGATTATTGGATATCGTCCTGAGGGATATCGTGCAAAATTTTGTCAATTGCAAGGTTATATTGTCAAAGTCCCCGAGCTGGTTGGAGGGCCCTACCCATAATGCTTCAAGCACTCTCAATAGTGAGGGGGGGGGAGGGGGTTCCGGTGATATACTGGCAACCGTAGGGTATGGCGAGCTCAAAGACAAGCAGAAGAAACTCTTATGGTGCGCGGGCGGGCATTATCTTGCTAAAATGTAAGCTCAGGATGGCTTGTTATGAAGTGCAACCTCTACTTACCGCTGTGCTGTAAGGGTGCCGCTGATGACAATCGAAAGTGTCTTGCAATGAAATGAAATGGCACCCCAAGCCACCCCTACTAGTTGTCGAGCCGTGCGTTATCCCACCGCTGTCCAGGGATTCTCCAGACAAGTCTTCACTGGTCACTGGGGCTCATACCGAAGGGAGACGTCATTTGCAGTCGGCACAAGGGGTGCCGTGAGCCCAGTCCCCCTTATTTGAGCAACCTGTTGTGGTCACTGCATCACCCGTTTCACGTCGGTCGATGACAACGACGAACCTGGATCTCTGAGCGCCTCTCACACGATTGCTCGGACCTCTCGTTCTGTCGTCTCTCTAGGTCGACAGCTTCAATCTTGACGCCGTGCTCTGTCATGGTTCACCCACTCCTGCAAACATCGTCGAACAGTGGCATCGTCTTATTCAGATGTCGTGTGATTTCTTGACTACTCCAGCTAGCTTCCTTAAACTAAACTACACGTCCTCTTTCAAACCGTGACATCTATGTGTATTGTCTGTCTGCGAGGTACAGTTACTGTACAACTGAGTACAAGGAATGAAATTCCCAAATACTTAACTCCCTGGTGTCGACATACTGCTTTGGTTTACAACAATGTTCGAGAAGTCACAATATAGAAAAAAATAACGACTTAAAAAAACACCTCCAAAAATTTGATAAATAAATCTTTCACGCAATTAATGTAAGAACTATAATCACAAAGATCCCTCACCGCTTTGATAACATAATTAACACCAGGCATGGGGAATCTTCCGACATCGTCAACATTGTTTCTGCACTTACGACTTTTTATACATTGCCCACTCACGTTGTAGTGACCAGCTGTCAAAAGCGGCAATAACAATCTTTTGCAGCACACACCACTGCAACAGCGAACAGGGGCCTGTTTTGCCAGCTGCGAACTGAAACTGCGCTACACCATCACCGATTCGTCCAACGGCCGCCAAAGTATACTATTTTGTATCTTTCGTCTATAAGTGTATAAGTGTCAATTTGTGACCAATATGCGTAACTAGTTCGTGGTACTGCTTTTTTTTTACTTTCTTTTTGGACTTTTTCTTTTGGCAACTGTTGCAACTGGGGATAATTTATAATGAGTTTGCTGCAACCAGTTGATTTTATACACGTTTATTTTTGAATGATGAGATCTGAGGATGCTTGCCATCCCAAATTGAGATGTTTACAGGCCGGCTGGAGTGACCGAGCGGTTCTAGGCGCTACAGTCTGGAGCCGCGCGACCGCTACGGTCGCAGGTTCGAATCCTGCCTTGGGCATGGATGTGTGTGATGTCCTTAGGTTAGTTAGGTTTAAGTAGTTCTAAGTTATAGGGGACTGATGACCTCAGACCTTAAGTCCCATAGTGCTCAGAGCCATTTGAAACATTTTTTTGAGATGTTTACATTCATTTACACGTGACTAACAGTGTTTCTTTACTAACGACATTACAGCATTTTGTAATGGTTTTTTTGAGACAGCTTTTACACGGCCCAGTCAACTGACGTGACCACCCTTTATGTTCGACGTCAACGTGCAATAACCACTCACAGATGGCAGGTGGCAGTACTAGCATTGGGAGGCATATAAAGGGAGTCGGGGGGAAGGCGGAGAACAGTGCAGTCGTTCAGCTAATGCCGAAATGGAGCGATTTATCTGACGTCGAAAATGGCACGACGGTGGGAGCATTTGCGATACTGCTAAGTTTGTAAACAACTCGTGTGCAGCGGTGGTTAAAGTACACCGAACACGGCTGAGGACACTGTGGAGCACCAAGGACCATAGATGGAAGAGGTGAACGGAGATTTGCACGGGCGAATAGATGTGAAACAATTGAACAGCTGACCGTCCAGATGAACTGACGGTTCCTTTTCCATTCTAGAAACGTTTCTGCATATGGGCCACCACAGCAGGCCCATGGCTGATGCACCCATGCTGACTGCTGTTCACTGGCGACAAAGACTGTAATTTCCACGCCAGTACCGCAACTAGACACCCACTATTGACAGGTGGCCTTTCCACATGAATCACGTTTCATGCCCCATCTGACAGATGGTCGTAGAGTGTACGGCATGAAGCCTCTGAAAGTAAACACCCTGTATGCAGTGTGGTCTGGGGAATGTCTTCGTGGCATTCCCTGAGTGATTTCATTGTTTTAGAAGGCACGCTGGACCAACATATATATGCAGATATCCCTGGGGACCGTGTCAACCCCTAAGAGCTTTTTCCTCAGCACAATGACACTTACCAGCAGCACAATGCAACGTGTCACATAGGTCGCAGTGTACGTACGTCGATCAATCTGTTCGCGCCATGGATCCTCAACCGAAAAACTTGACACTCCACTGGAGTCAGCATGGCTCCACATCCTTGTCGGTACCTTCCAGAACCTGACTGACTCTCTTCCTGCACGTGGCGCTGTGGTGCGTGCTGCATCACCTCGTTTAATTCGTCTACACTCCATTCTCATTGTTTTGCCTTTGTTGATGTTCATTTTGTATCCTCCTTTCAAGACGCTGTCCATTCCGTTGAACTCCTGTTCCAAGTCCTTTGGTGTCTGACAGAATTACTATGTCATCGGCAAACCTCAAAGTTTCTATTTCTTCTCCATGAACTTTAATTTATGGACTTTTAATCAGGAAAACATTCAGCACCGAGGAATCCATTCGGACTGATGGGATGTCGGATGGACCAGCCAATGTGGAACTCCTTGGTAGACAGACGTGGGTGGATCCATGATACTAATCCTGGCGGGTTTAAAATGAATGTGCGCAACAGAAAATAATAAACGCTAAAATGAAGATTTGGCCCTGTCTGACTACCCCCTGAAGCCGATCATAGGGGCTCTTAATTCTGTAAATTACAATCAAACATAAATGAATGATGAAGGCAACTAATCCTACTAAATGATAAGCGTTCTTCCTGCTTATATATTCATTGCAGATTTTTAAAAATCCTTTATATTACAAATTTTACATTTCCTAAGTAAAATAACTAATTAATTGCCCAACTCTGCCCCTTATTATGGCTGCGCAGTCTAATATCAATAACGCGAAATGACTGACATGATCTACCTACCAAACACTAGAATACACCACTTTCAAAGAAGATCTACGGTGGTGTGGAACCTCAGTGGGAATATACTAATGTGATCACAGCTGTTTAGCTTTTATAGCCCCAATAAGCCGAAGCAATTTGCGATATTACCGTATGTACTGCGCCCGGTGCGTCGAAATGATGGTTCTCGTACTCGTCCGCGACGATGGAAGAACTGCAGCCACAAATAAACTCTTTCAAACACTATGATGGCTGAAGGCTGTCCTCTGACTAATGTAATACTGTCTTCTCCTCTCTGTGCTATGCAGACGAAGAACGCGAACTCCCAGCCACAAGGATGGACTTCAGATAACTTCTCAACGTAAGTATAGGCAGAGGAAGTGCTCTCTATTACTAAACGCTCCAGAATCGTATAGGTTCGCAACAGCACAGTGCCTAACTGTTCTAACTATAAATTCTCCTCATAGCAAAGACAGCAAGTCCGTCTCTACCAACAAAGCTGTTTTCGAGCGACCGTCACACACGGGCGCTCACAGCGGAAGACCTCGTCTCTCCACCGCTGGCCTCCCAGCAAGGCTCGGCTCCCCACCCTCGTAATTCGGAAAACGAATCATATTCCCGAAACCACGGAATATTCTCCCTCTCTACAGGTTCTTCCGAACGCCGATCAACCATATTTTAGTCTTTTGTTGTCCAGCGAGGAAAGTTTGAGAGGAAAAACCTATACTCGTACAATGGTATGCTTCTGAGTAAAAATCCTTGGAAATAACCCAGCCTGCATGGTTTCCGAGGTGACGCTTCCTCGTTCCTCTCAGCTGCGTCCAAGATTTTCGTAGTTTCCGAAGTATAATCCTTCCGCTTTGGCTATAATATGGGCCGGTCGCGACTCTATTGTGCCCCAGCACTCAGGTGTCCCAACGTCCGTCTTGCTACTTCCTGTGTTTAAGCAGGACCAACACACCTGTGTGGGCCTTCCACCCAGGGCCTGAGTTCCGCATACCATTTCATTTCCACTGTCGTTTCGACCTCTACTAGTATGATAAAAAAGACAGTCCGTCGCCTTTCATGCGTTAAGCGTCAACAGTTATTTACAAGGCCTACGTGACAATGTCAGTTTCCTTTATATATTCATATATACGATGTACAACCTATCAAATGATATCTAATTGTGGTTGGAGTTCACGGCAAAGTATGTGGATGAGTGCTTGTAAGGTGCGAAATTATAGCCACCTTACAAAGTTCACTGTTGCTGCTTTTGACAGCTGGTCACTACAACGTGACTGGGCAGTGTACAAAAAGTCGTAAGCACAGACACAATGTTGACGATGTGGAATGGTTCCCCATGCCTTGTGTAAATTATGTTATCAAAGAGGTGAGGGTTCTTTGCGATTATGGTTCTCCTATTAATTGCCTGAAAGATTTATTTATAAAATTTTCGGAGGTGATTTTGTAAGTCGTTATTTTTTCTGTATTGTAACTTCTCTAACATTTTTTGTAAACCAAAGCTCTGTTCATTGATGTAAGTAAATTATAATTATTACATTAAATATTTAATGGTAATTAAACGCATTATTATTATTATACTTAAACATTTTATACACGTGGCACTTCCCAAGTGAGATTGATGCCAAGGTAACTTTGGAAGCCAACGTGATGGTTAGGGGTGGCAGACTAGCAAAGAGGCAGCGACAGTGACAGACTGTGGCCCGTACTTGAACCGATCACTGGAACCGTACATGTTAGCGGATGTGACCCGCCTCACTAAGTTCGTTTTACAATACATACAGCTCGAAATATTAAAGACTGTCGACGTAGATATTAAATTTTTTCACACATGTCGAACAATGTGTGTGTTCACAATTTCTGTTGATGATTACATACGCCAAAATGAAACCGTGGTGAGTGTAGAAATACTGACGTGTATCTAAGTTCCAGCACAAGCATAAAATGGTTCAAACAAAGCCTTAGCGGGTGTTGAAAAACGTTTAATTTGGCCAAAATTTAAAGCCCCTCTGTAGCCAGAAATTTAAACTTCTACAGAATGCTAAACGCGATAATGACAAGTTTCTTTCTCAGAGTTAGGCATTCATCATTACTTTGGACGCGTGCAAAAAGGAATGGAGGTTTTTGCAGTAATCAGTCCATAAATTAAACATAGTTCAAATATTCGCTGGGTTCTGTCCATTCAGCGACTCAGTAACGTTATTCCCGGTTTTGCTTTAACAGTATGGTGCAGAAGAAGTAACTTCAACTCGAACGTCTCAGATGTAAACAACATAGTGTCAGTGGAGAAAAAAAGTTTAGACATTTTGAAATGGGAAGGCTGCCGTGGAAAGCAGCAGAATGGTGGAAGACGAGACTGCCTGAAGGAAAGCTATTTGAAAAATACATATAATAATACGAAAAACTGGAAGATGGTGGGTAGAATAAACGTCAGAAGAAAATGGAGGTAAGGATTGGAGTTAAATACTGTAAAATCACCCTTAATCAGCGTCTGGAAACAAAGACAATGCTAACACCAAATCCATTTTTCTGATTACACTGGTTCAAATTCGTGTCTAATTTTCGCATTTGGGTTTCTAAACCGCTGTTATAAAAATCTCTGGATACTTCCTCCGAAAAGTACCTATCAGTCATCTTTCTCCTTTTTTCGAATTTCTTATTTCATGATTTCCTTACTATTCCACAATGCAGACATCTTACTTATTTGTTCAACAAGACTGCGTGTTTCCTTCATCATAATTTACTGACTAATTTCGAGGTGTTGTGCGGTAGACGTAACGGTGCAATGTCAACGTGCAGTATTCCATACGCAAATATCATGTAGTGAAGTTATGGAATCTGGTTGCTTGTATCACTGACAGCCACGACAAAAGTAATGTGTATAGCTTCTGATGACAAGGAAGCAATGTTTACTGACGTAATGTCTCTTTTTAGATTATGTCCGAAGTGGCGTGTGCTAAACATGTGGACGGCGAGTGTGGACCCTTTGAAAAGTACGTGACAGTTTCCAGAATGAGATTTTCACTCTGCAGCGGAGTGTGCGCTGATATGAAACTTCCTGGCAGATTAAAACTGTGTGCCCGACCGAGACTCGAACTCGGGACCTTGGCCTTTCGTGGGCAAGTGCTCTACCAACTGAGTTACCGAACCACGACTCACGCCCGGTACTCACAGGTTTACTTCTGCCAGTACCTCGTCTCCTACCTTCCAAACCTTACAGAAGCTCTCCTGCGAACCTGCCAGGAAGTTTCATATCGGCGCACACTCCGCTGCAGAGTGAAAATCGCATTCTGGAAACATCCCCCAGGCTGTGGCTAAGCCATGTCTCCGCAATATCCTTTCTTTCAGGAGTGCTAGTTCTGCAAGGTTCGCAGGAGTGCTTCTGTAAAGTTTGGAAGGTAGGAGACGAGATACTGGCAGAAGTAAAGCTGTGAGTACCGCGCGTGAGTCGTGCTTCGGTAGCTCATTTGGTAGAGCACTTGCCCGCGAAAGGCAAAGGTCCCGAGTTCGAGTCTCGGTCGGGCACACAGTTTTAATCTACGTGACAGTGTCTACAAACCTTACTCTAACTGAAAAAGGTGAATTATGCTCAAAGGCTAGTACCGTTTTTACTAAATACCCCATATGAAAGAACTAAACTTCTTGTATGTAAATGAAGTGTACTTACAACTTAGGAAAATTAGAAAAACTATTAGCCTCAAGGCTCTATATCCACTTACCAAAAGGCCGTCCCCATACAACAGCGTAGTGGGAACCCCTTTATAAGTTGAATAACACCTGTTTGTGCAACGTGTATTTATGTTATGAATGAGATTACTCAAGGTCACAGAGTCGCCCAGTTATAGCTAAAGCAAAGGCTGCCGCTCAAATTGTTTACTGACGTCGGATTGCCTCATAAATAATGCAAATTCATCGAACAACAGCAATCAAAACATTTTTCATTTTCTTCATTTGTATCAGCGTTTTATATACATAGTTCAAGAAATAAGGGAAACCAAGCAGAAACTAAGAAGTAATTAAGGTTGAAGGACAAGAAGCAAAACTTTGAAGGCTTGTCTATGACACTGTAAGTCTATCATAGATGGCAGACAACTCGGAAGATCAGTTGAACGGAATGGGTAGTGTCTTGAGATTGTAAAATGAACATCAACAATAATAAAACGAAGGTAATGAATTGTAGTTTAATTAAACCAGGCGCTGCTACGGAAATTAGGAGAGGAAATGGCACAGGAAAAATAGAAAACTAGTATTACTAGCTGGGAAACAAAATAATAGTAAGACAAACGTTTCTGCAAAAGAGAGGTTTCTTGTGATGAAATGTGCTGTTGTTGTGCTCTTCAATTCAAAGATAGGATTGATGCAGCCCTCCAAGTCAGTCTATCCTGTGCAAAGGTCTTCATCTTTGAATAAGATCCTACCTACTGTGTTCATTCCTTTGCCTCGCTCTACATTGTTTACCACCCACAGTTCCCTCCATTACTGAATTGACGATTCTTTGAACCTTCAGGAAGTTTCCTATCAACTGATGCCTTCTTTTAGTCACGTTAGGCAACAAATTTCTTTCTTCTCCTTTTCCACTCTGTACTTCCTCTCTAATTGCTCGACCTAGACATATAATCTTAAGCATTATACATTTCATTACAAATCTTCGTAGTTCCAGCTTCTATCATCCCCAGTCCACTTCTGTGCAAGACCGACAAATACTTTGATAAACGAATTCCTACAGCTTAAATTTGTTCTAGATGTTAACAGATTGCTCTTTTTGGAAATAATTTTCTTGCTATAGCCCACGGAATTTTATTTTCTCTCTACTTCAGTCATGACCAGTTGCTTTGTGCACGATAGAAAAACTCATCTTCTAAATTTAAGAATCCGATTTCCTAATCTACTTCCGTCAGCGTCGTTCGATTTAATTCGACTTCATTCTTCACCCCTGACTTTCCTTTTGCTGATATTTGTGTTGATAAGATTACAAAGTCAATGATATGTCTCAGTATTATGTGCTCTCTGAGATTTAAATCCCTTTTCAAATTTCTCCTTCATCTCTTTTATTTCTTTCTGAATGTACAGAGCGAACGTCGGGGATAGGCTAGGACATTGCTTCACTACCTTCTCAACTACCGCTTTCCTTTCGTGTCCTTCGACTTTTATAACTGCTGTCTGGTTTCTTTACAAGATTACTTTTCGTTCATCTGTATTTTATGCCTGCTATCTTCAGAATTTCAAAGAACTTATTTCCATCAACGTTTTAAAGCTATATCTAAATGTACAAATGCTATAAACGAAGGTTTGTCTTTCTATAACCTGTCTTCTATAATACGTCGCAGAGACGGTATGGTCTCGCATGTTCACGTGTGTCCCCTGAACCCAAAGTGATCTTTCCCTGAGGTAGGCTTCTACCAATTTTTCCATTCTTCTGTCAGTAACACCTGTTTGTGTTTGCAGACGAGACTTATTAACTTTTGAATATATTAGAAACTCTTCTGTGAAAGCATTTGTCTGAGGAATAGTTTTATATGATTATGAAACATGGACGATAAACAATACGAGGTGCAGCTAGAAAAGAACCGGACTGATGCTGGAAAAACATTTATTTACAATTATTTACAATTTCATGTTATCTCCTTCAATGTACTCTCCTCCTCGGTCTCTACACCGCTCCATACGAATTTTCCACTGTTCATAGCAATGCTGCAGATCATTTTCGGTAAGTCCATACATTACTTCCGTCGCTTTTTCTTTTACTGCTTCAACAGTCTCAAATCTAGTTCCTTTCAAAGCTGACTTGACTTTAGGGAAAAGAAAAAAGTCACAGGGGGCCAAATCAGGTGAGTAGGGTGGATGATCTAAGATGGGAATGTTGTATTTTGCCAAAAACGTCTTCACTGACAACGCACTGTGAGCTGGGGCATTGTCTTGGTGAAGGATCCATGACTTTTTTCTCCACAAATCGTTCCGTTTCCTCCGTACTCGCTCACGTAGGGTAGCCAGGACGCTAAAGTAGTAATGCTGATTCACTGTTTGTCCCTCTGGTACCCAATCAATGTGCACAATCCCTTTGATGTCAAAAAAAACAATCATCATTGCCTTGAATTTCGATTTTGACATTCGTGCTTTTTTTTGTCGTGGAGAACCAAGAGTTTTCCAATGCATCTATTGGCGTTTAGTTTCGGGATCGTAAGTAAAAAACCACGATTCATCGCAAGTAATAACATTTTGTAAGACGGTGGGATCACTTTCAATGTTTTCCAGGATGTCAGAACAAATCATTCTTCGGCGTTCCTTCTGTTCAATTGTGAGACACTTTGGAACCATTTTTTAACACACTTTGTTCATGTTGAAACTTTCATGAAGAATCTGCCTAACACTTTCCTTGTCAACTCCTGTTAACTCAGACACTGCTCTGATTGTTAAACGGCGATCTTGTCGAACTAGTTTACCGATTTTTTCAATGTTTGCATCAGTTTTTGCTGACAATGGTCTGCCAGTGCGAGTGTCATCACTGTTGTCTTCGCGGCCATCTTTAAATCGTTTAAACCAATCAAACACTTGTGTTCGCGATAAACAATCATCGCCGTACACTTGTTGTAACATTACAAACGTTTCACTTGCAGATTTTCCTAGTTTGAAACAAAATTTGATGTTAACACGCTGTTCTTTCTGTACACTCAACATTTTCCGACGCACAGACAAAACGTCAACTACTTAAAACAGACGCCACGGGCAGACTGAGTGCAGGAGGCAGATGAAACTCGAGCAGTAGGCGGAGCGAGAGTCACGTGACAGGCCACGCGACTTTCAGCCTTATTGCATTCGTTTTATTGTTTCACCAGTACTAGTCCGGTTTTTTTCTAGCCACACCTCGTACAGTGAAGAAGAGAAGAGATCTTTTTGAAAGGTGGTGCAACAGAATAATGCCGGAGATTAGAACAGTAAATCTGGTAACTAATGAACAGCTGTTGAACCGAATTATGAGAAAAAGTAGCTTGAGGAACAACTTGAACAAAAGAAGTAATGGGTTGATAAGAGAAGGCCTGAGGGATCAAGGAAATCAAGGAGTATTCAGTTTGGTAATGGAAGGAACTGTGATGGGTGAACATATAACAGGGAGTTAAGCAGAGATAGGATACGCTATCGTGGACGACCGGTCTTTGGACTGAAAATCAAAACAACAGTAACTTCTTGAATGGGTTGTAGAGCCGTCAAGAAATTGGGGGAACTGTTTAATATTCGGGATGTGGGAGAGTTAAAGCTGCCAAGCATATGCTGAGAAAAACTGGGGGAATCAGATAAAAATCTGGGCTGCTCCGTTGGAGGAGAAGCGCAAAGTAGAGCATGTGCGGCAGGCGGCGGCCGTCATCTGGCGCCGCTGAGGAGGTGAGGAGGAGCAGGTGGCGGCCATCTGGAGAAAGAAGGGGTGCGGTATGCGAGGGCCGAGTGCGCAGGCGCGCTGGCAGGTGCTTTCTCACGGTCCGCGCGCCGCGGCAGCGGTCGCTGCGGGCAGGTGAGTTCCCACGGCGGAGTCGCAGCGCGGCCAGCTGCCAGCCGCCAGCTGCCGCCCGCTCTGCTCTGGACCCGCCAAAAACGGCGCCACCGCCGCCAGATTCCAGGCGCGGCTGCTGGCGCCCTCGGCTCCGCCCGGACCAGAACCGCTCGTCACCTGCTGCACAGCTCCAACAGACTGGCCAGGGCAGGGAACGGCAGGAAGGGAAGGGCGCCCTAACGACGCGAAACCCACATCTGCGCACCAGAGACACTGACCAGTGGCCAGCCTCGTACGCACGCAAGATCGAAAGATCGGGAGAATGAGGACAGGCAAAAGTTAGTAGAGATTCGTGCTGCTGTAAAAAGAGCGATGCGCGAAACATTCAACCACTACCACCGTCATACCTTAGCAAAATATCTTGCTGAAAATCCAAGGCAATTCTGGTCTTACGTAAAATCGGTAAGCCCGTCGAAGACTTCTATCCAGTCACTCACTGACCAGTCTGGCCTGGCAACGGAAGACAGCAAAACGAAAGCTGAAATTTTAAATTTAGCATTTGAGAAATCTTTCATACAGGAGGATCGTACAAACATACCGCCGTTTGAGTCTCGTACAGATTCCCGTATGGAGGACATAGTGATAGACATCCCTGGGGTTGTGAAGCAGCTGAGTGGGTTGAAAATAAATAAATCACCAGGTCCTGATGGGATTCCAATTCGGTTTTACAGAGAGTACTCTACTGCATTGGCTCCTTACTTAGCTTGCATTTATCGCGAATCTCTTGGCCAACGTAAAGTCCCGAGCGACTGGAAAAAAGCGCAGGTGACGCCTGTATATAAGAAGGTTAGATGGATGGATCCTCAAAATTACAGACCAATATCCTTCACATCGGTTTGTTGCAGGATTCTCGAACATATTCTCACTTCGAGTATAATGAATTTCCTTGAGACAGAGAAGTTGCTGTCCATGCATCAGCACGGCTTTAGAAAGCATTGCTCCTGCGAAACGCAACTCGCCCGTTTTTCACATGATATCTTGTGAACAATGGATAAAGGGTATCAGACGGATGCCATATTCCTTGACTTCCGGAAAGCGTTTGACTCGGTACCCCACTGCAGACTCCTAACTAAGGTACGAGCATATGGGATTGGTTCCCAAATAGGTGAGTGGCTCGAAGACTTCTTAAGTAATAGAACCCAGTACGTTGTCCTCGGTGGTGAGTGTTCATCGCAGGTGAGGGTATCATATGGGGTACCCCAGGGAAGTGTGGTATGTCCGCTGTTGTTTTCTATCTACATAAATGATCTTTTGGATAGGATGGATAGCAATGTCTGGTTGTTTGCTGATGATGCTGTGGTGTACGGGAAGGTGTCGTCGTTGAGTGACTGTAGGAGGATACAAGATGACTTGGACAGGATTTGTGATTGTTGTAAAGAATGGCAGCTAATTCTAAGTATAGATAAATGTAAATTAATGCAGATGAATAGGAAAAAGAATACCGTAATTATTGAATACTCCATTAGTAGTGTATCGCTTGACACAGTCACGTCGATCAAATATTTGGGCCTATCGTTGCAGAGCGATATGAAGTGGGACAAGCATGTAATGGCTGTTGTGGGGAAGGCGGATAGTCGTCTTCGGTTCATTGGTAGAATTTTGGGAAGATGTGGTTCTTCTGTAAAGGAGACCGCTTATAAAACACTAATACGACCTATTCTTGAGTACTGCTCGAGCGTTTGGGATCCCTATCAGGTTGGATTGAGGGAGGACATAGAAGCAATTCAGAGGCGGGCTGCTAGATTTGTTACTTGTAGGTTTGATCATCATGCGAGTGTTACGGAAATGCTTCAGGAACTCGGGTGGGAGTCTCTAGAGGAAGGGAGGCGTTCTTTTCGTGAATCGCTGCTGCGGAAATTTAGAGAACCAGCATTTGAGGCTGACTGCAGTACAATTTTACTGCCGCTAACTTACATTTCGCGGAAAGACCACAAAGATAAGAGAGATTAGGGTTCGTACAGAGGCATATAGGCAGTGATTTTTCCCTCGTTCTGTTTGGGAGTGGGAGAGAAGATGCTAGTTGTGGTACGAGGTACCCTCCGCCACGCACCGTAGGGTGGATTGCGGAGTATGTATGTAGATACGTCGGTACTTCTTTCACGATTCTATGTATTTCGAGGCCGCAGCCCTGTCCTCGCACGCCTCCGTCTTTCCATTATGCACACCAAGTCAAAAAAACTTTCACCGACTGACATTGCACATGGATCACATAACTGGGATCAATAATCACTTCGGAACCGTAGGTCGCAAACGCCACCAGAGGACGCTACAGTCACAAAATCGTGGTGGTTTCTGCAGTAGTGCGCTGCAGGCAGAATATTCACAGCGATCCTCCTCTTCACAGATGAGGTTGCATATTCACACGAGGATGTGATGAACGATCACAATAATGGTTCAAATGGCGCTGAGCACTATGGGACTTAACCTCTCAGGTCATCAGTCCCCTAGAACATAGAACTACTTAAACCTAACACACACATCCATGCCCGAGGCAGGATTCGAACCTGCGACTGTAGCGGTCGCGCGGTACCAGACTGTAGCGCCTAGAACCGCCCTGCCACTCCGGCCGGCGAACGTTCACAAACTGCATACGTAAGCAGACAACATGTACGCGTGACTCACAACGCAAATTTACCCTTCGTCGACGGAGACAGGTTAATTGGGCCATAAGTTCTCCTGGACCGACTCGACGGTCGCACATATCTCGTATACCTGCGAGAGGTTCTGTGGAACATGCTGATTGATGTTCCCATGGCTATTCGATTTGTGCACTACGGAGACCTCACGTTTCCCCGCTGGACTGGTCTCGTTGGGCCAGTAGCATGGCCATAACAATCACGTGCTCTGCCCGAATGAATTTTTTGCTGTCGGGGTATCCGAAGGGCCTTGTCTATGAAACACCGCTACATCGCCGGAGGACCTAGTGCGCAGGGTTGTTGCGGCAGCAGGACGTCTTCGAGATACGCCAGGTTTCTTTGAGAGGGTGCGCCGTTCAATGCAGCGTCGATGTCAGGCGTGTTTCGATGCGTCTGGACCAACGTTTGAGCATATCCTGTAGTGGCTGTCCATTTGTAGCATGTGACTAAATAATTGCAACGCCATTTAGTAGCCCTGGATGGCCTTTGCGACCCCAGATTCCTATGTGGTTACTGATCCTTGTATCTCCTATATGCCATGTCGGTTTGTAAACGTTTTTTTCAATCACCCTCTATACAGGATGCCACAGTTACCCTGTATACACCTAATAACTATTTGTCCTGAAGCAAACTACAATATGTATCAAGAAAAAGTTGTTTAGCTACCAGAGGAACATTGGCCCTTAACTATGCTCGCTATTTAGACTGACGTCAGAAACTTTGTGGAGAAGTTTTCGACCCCACAAATAAAAACAATTTGAAACTTATTTCCCCTTATGTTTTCTAAACTGTTGTTAAAGAATCGACACCGCGCGAAGTGGCCGCGTGATCTGAGGTGCATCGCGTCGGAGTTTCGAGTCCTCCCTCAGGCATGCGTGTGTGTCTTGTTCATAGCATAAGTTACTTTAAGTAGTGTGTAAGTTTAGTTTAAGTTAGTTAAGTAATGTGTAACTCAAGGGACTGATGACCTCAGCGGTTCGGTCCCTTAGGAATTCACACACATTTGAACATTTGAAAGAATCGGTAAAAGGAAGCCTTTTGCTTATGACAAATCAATCTTACTTAAAAAATGAAATATGATCTTATCAACAAGTAATGATGTTATATTAACATTGGCCTCTTAAATAGAGTTTTTAGAATTAATTTAAGAAACAAATAAAATCTACTTCAACAACGGTGAGAATGATGTTCTTAGATCAAATAATGATGAGTTAAGTAAACCACAATTAAAAAAAGAACCAATGACCTTCAATAAAAAAAAGTGACACTAGATACATGAATGGTTCAGCTAAGCATTTATTTTCTTTCATCGATACAAACGTTTTTGTCAATGGAATGGATTTTGCACACGTATTTTTAACATTTACGACATGTTTTGGTGCGTTTTGTGTCTTTAAGGCATGGACTCATGCAGCATCGTGACACCTTTTACTTTTTTGGTTGACTCGGTGCTGCTTGGACTTGCAATTCCTGCTATCACTTCCAAAATTTTTAAAAGAACTAACTACCAAACAGTGTACATACCCCTAGAAAAATTTCTAGAATACATTTTCGTCTCCTTGATATTTGCTTTGACCAATGACGTTTACAATTTTGTGATTTTCTTCTCGAACATTCTCTTCTTATGCTTCTTCATCGTCCTCTACTTCACGGTCAATTCCGTGATCAGATATTTCTGTTCCGTTGTAACTAAACTGGGCTGCGTCTTGAAAAGAATCTGGTGAACCCCTTGAGTCAGAGGCCTGACTAGGTAACAATAACTCCAAAATTTAATCATCGTTTAAACATCACTCTATCTAAAAAAATTAAAAACACTTTGTGATGACACACAAGAAACGTGATGTTTATAACATCCTGTGGTATAGTTTGACACCAACTGGAATGTATATAGGGAAATAATGGTTAGCGCACACCAGCACAATCCAAAGGCACAGACGGTACAAAGATTACATAGAGACGCAGTGGCGACGTTGCAGTAGGGACAAAACTGCAAACAAAAGAGTGCCGCGTGGGGCGATAAATAACCACACGAATGTAGTTAAGGGTTAACCAGCATGATTGCCTTCCTTGTACCTTTGTTCTTTGCAAAGGTATGATCATCTCCATATCGATATTGCATCGCACCCTATTTCTATTATTCGATAACCTACTTCTTTCCCTCCAGATAGTGTACTATTCGTGTAAGCGGAACACGTAACTGACTCTTATGTACTAACTCACAGCGCCGGAGTAACATACGTCGTCCACTTTCAGAGTTGACAGTAAACAAACGGAAACAAATGGGAAATGCAAGTCGGCCGTTCAGTCAACCATATTCAGTTAAAGGTTTTTGTATCGTGCTACTCATCTGTGGAGAATGTAAATTAGCTGAAAAGTAATTACAATACTGGTTTGTTATTTACAATACGGGTTCATTTAGTACAACACTGTAACACTTTTAAACGATATATTGTGTACAGTAAAGGAAGTTCTTCCCTTCGTTGGTGTGCACTGTACTTACACAAACTTCAGCTGAAGACAGCTGACGGAATGACTGCTGTACATTGTCGTTGTATTTGTTTCGTTTACCGTCAACTCCAACATTTGGACTAGTTACGTTACCACACGTACCTCGACTGACTGCTACTGCAGGAGAGCCAAAGTTATTATAGTGTTACGTTTCTAATAACGCCATGTTTACGCGAATGGGAGAATGTGATACGACTTTGAAAAGACTTTTGGGAGAGGAAGTGGATTACTAAACAAAACATATAGGGCGCTACTTAAAAAAGACACGCTGCTCTTCATATCTTTGTGATGAACAAAGGTATAAGAAAGACGATCGAACTAGCGGCAAAACAAAATTTGCTTGATGTATTTTGTCTCATTTTGCTTCTGGACAAAATGTTATTTCGCGTCGCGAAGGTATATGGAGGGTGTGACGAGCATAAGTGCAGATATTTTTGTGTGTGGTATCTTAATATGCACACACATCGGTGTGTTGGTTGTTTTTTCTCTGTGTGGAACAGTCTTCCCACACACACGTCACATAATTTACTTCCTGATGTTTCCTGCATGATCGGAACTGCACCACTTACTATGCCTGTCAGTATAGGCTAACCATTCTCCATCCACATGTCCACAATTCAACACTTGACCTGCTGCCCAGGGGAAAATAAGCGTTAATGGCTTGCTCTTGCCACAGTTACTTAGAGGTACTAACCAACCTCAAAACATACTATTGTTAATAGCTACAATCATTAGTCTAGAAATGCTGATTTAATGTTGTTCAGTACAATCTCCTCAGTTACCAACTGAAATATCTGCACTTATGCCCGTCATGCTCTGTACATTTGCTAATGAAATTTATCATACGTAATGGATCACAATTTAAGAAGAATAGTGGCCTCTGTACCCAGTACATTAGAGGAAAAATGACATTTATTGTTCGTTTTTAAAGCTAGCAGTGGCAACGACAGAAATTCAGTATGCACAACCAATAATTTTTTATCAGTAACCCAGTAAGGTGGCTATAATTTCGCACCTTACAAGCATTCATCCACGTACTTTGCCATGAACTACAACCACAATTAGGTATCATTTGATAGACTATACACCGTATATATGAATATTTAAAGGAGACTGAAATGTCAGATACGCATTGCAAATAATTGTTAACTCTTATTGCATGAAAGGTGACGGATTGTCTTTATTATCAGAACGGCGTAATGAATGATTGCCTATACTAGTAGAGGTTGGAACACCAGTGGAGATGAAACGGCAGGCAGAACTCAAGCTATGGGTGGAAGGCCCGCACAGGTGTTGGTCCTGTTTAAAAACAGGACGTAGATAGACGAACGTCGTGACACCTGAGCTCTGGAGCACAATAGGTTGACAGCCGGTCGCTATTGTAGCAGGACTGGAAGGATAAACTGGAACGCTGAAAATCTTGGACACAGGTGAGAGGAACGAAGAAGCGGCACCTCGAAAACCACGCAGGCTGAGTTACATCCAAGGATGTTTACTCAGAAGCGTACCATTGTACGAGTATAGGTTTTCCTTCGCAAACTTTCCGCGCTGGATGACAAAAGTCTAAAATATGGTTGGTCAGCCTTCGGAAGAATCTGTAGAGAGGGAGAATGTTCCTTGGTTTCGGGAATATGATTCGTTTTCGCAATTACGATGGTGGGAAGCCAATCCTTGTTGTTGGGAATCTCGGTATCAGCTTTGTTGCTACAGACGGACTTACTGTCTTTGCTCTCAGTAGAGTTTATAGTTAGAACAGTTAGACACTGTACCGTACCGTTGCGAACCTAACGTTTCTGGACGTCACCTCCGGGTGGGCAGTGGTCGTTGAGCATGTAGCCTATACTTATGTTGAGACGTTATCTGAACTTCGTCCTTGTGGTTGAATATGCAGCCCATACTTACGTTGAGACGTTATCTGAACTTCGTCTTTGTGGGTGGGAGTTCGCGTTTCTGGTCTGTAGAACACAGAGAACCATCACTTCGACGCACCGGATGCAGTAAATACGGTGATATGGTTTAAATGGCTCAGAGCACTATGGGACTTAACATCTGAGGTCATCAGTCCCCTAGAACTTAAAACTACATAAGGTCACCACACACATCCACGCCCGAGGCAGGATTCGAACCTGCTGCCGTACCGGTCGCGCGGTTCCAGACTGAAGCGCCTAGAATCGCTCGGCCAGTCCGGCCGGCCTACGGTGATATTGCAAACTGCTTCGGCTTATTAGGGCTATAAAGCTAAACAGCTGTGATCATGTTAGTTTATTTCCACTGAGGTTCGACACCACCGTAGATCATATTTGAAAGTGTTTGGTAATTAGATGATGTCAGTCATTTCGCGTTTGTGATATTAGACCGGCGCAGTCATAATAAGGGGCAGAGTTGGGCAGTTAATTACTAATTTTAGTTAGGAAATATAGGCAACTGTACTTAAGGGGTTGATTTTAATCTATAATAAATGTATATGGAACAACAACGTTTATCATTTAGTAGTATTAGTTGCCTTGATCATTCATTTACGTTATGATTGTAATTTACTAGCAAAAGAGAGCATTAAGAGATCCTAAGATCTGCTTCAGGGGGTAATCAGACAGGGCCAAATCATCATTTTAGCATTTATTATTTTCCGTTGTGCACATTAATTTTTACACCGGTCTGGAGTAGCGTCTTGGAACCCGATAAAATATAGTGTCGGAATATCAGAAGGGTAACCTAAAATCGATTCTATTCCACAGACGAATATTTATTTAAAAAATGGAACATTGATATCTTGTAAAAATTCTAGTTCTAATTGCAGTCACATAAGACTGAAATATAATATATTCGTTAATGTCGAATTTAGACCATTATGGGACACTCCAGTGAGACAGTGGCCTCATGTTGGACTGCATGGTAACGTGAGGGCTGCGACATTCGTCATCAAGATTGTGGTCGACCGCGTCTGACCACCACAAAGAAGGACCGCCGTGTTGTGCACCAAGCACACCGTAACTCTATCACATCTCTACTTGTCATTCAGGATCAAGAAATGGACACCCTGCAGTATTCTCTGTCGTCCCACACCATTGGCCAGAGGCTGGAAGCATCCGGACTAAGGAATTACCGTTCATTGCTTAGGATGCATTTAACGCAACGCAATCGGCTGTTTCTGGAGTCGTGCAGTGACAAGGACGCATGGACTGCTATAGTTCAATTCTTTTATCTTGGCGGCTCGCGCACGCCCGTCCAGATGCGGGAGATTGCTGCGTTGCCAGTTGCAAACGACGCACTCGCCAAGAGAAGCAGCTCCATAGTATAGCATAGTTCGCAAGCTTACGTTTAGGGGGGGAGCGCGCAGTTTATGAAGCAAAGCCACCACGGCCGCATTAACCCTTTCGCTGCTACAGAGACGTGCTCCCCACATTCCGCGCTGTGCGCGATTTTGTCACTGCACTGCTCGCCTGTGCAGACACACTTTTGTTGCAGTCGCGAAAGATGGAATATTTCTCAATATTACATACGACACCTATGTGGTACTTAAATTAAATGAGATATTGTTACACAGTAAATTTTATATGAAATTTAGGTATCTTGTCCACATTTCATTCTCAACATTGTGGCATCTAAAATCGACCATACGGGAAGCATACTCTATGGACATTTACCTCTGCAAACTCTTCAAAATTTCGTGCAATGGTTTACCATATTTAATGCTGCACAATAACTGGGTTGAACATCGAAACAAAATTAAGTCATTTATGGGGGGAAGGTATCAGTCAAGAAGATGTGTAAAAATCTAATCTTTGGGCCAAATAGTTTATGTGAAATCGAATGATAAGTGTGTCAAAGCAGTGAGAACACCATGTGTCTGCACAGGCGAGCAGTGCAGTGATGACAAAATCGCGCACAGCGTGGAATGCGGGGAGCACGTGTCTGCAGCAGCGAAAGGGTTAATGAAGAGACAAAGCACTAGAAATTTCAAAAAACTGCATTCAAACGAATAAAATTCGTGAAGTAAGACACTTCGATATTGTTTTTAAATATAGAAAATATTCCGCATCGCACAAGGTTTGAACTCTACACCTTTCATTTACTAACCCAACGCCTTAACCATTACGCTACCGTAACTCGTCCCAATTTATAACACCACGAGGTATCTAACAGTTCACGCAAAATACTGACAAACACTGTTGGTACGATTATGAATTACTCACACTTCATCGAAGTACAATAGGAAATAAACAATTACCGCTGTTCTTTATTGCGAAAAAGCGGTTCGTGAGATTGATACAAACACCTTTCCTTGCTATCGCCTGAATTAGAAGACTTATTGCTTGTTTGGTTTAATTAATTAATAGAATATGAAGCAATTGGTATAAAGAATGCTTTTTCCAAACTTTCTATCAAAGAAAACCTGCTATCAAGACATTGCTTTTGTTCTATTACTTTATTTATGACTGAACGTTTCTAAAACTGAAGACACTCGTCCGTGCTCTGCTCTACAGTCGAGATCAGGCAACGTCGTTCTCTGTTCATTGGCGACTGTGTTTTGTGACGTCAGATGCGCAGAACGCACCTAAACTCGGCCGCCAACATAAATGACGCACACTTTAATGAATGGCATCGCATTGTGTGCGGCAACGAATCGTGTTTCTGCACAACCCTTGACGATCATCGTCGACGACTATGGCGGCGACCTGGTGAGAGGTAGCATTTTTCTACTGTTTTGCAGAGGCTCAGCGGCGTTACTGCTGGCTTCACGGTGTGTGGAGAGCCTTCGGATATGGCTCCAGGTGACAACCAATGGTGAGGTTCATCCTGCATCCACATGTGTACACGTCGTGGTGCTGTTTCTCAACGTGACAATCAATGGACGTGCACACATGGCACGTGTCTCTTTGAATTGTCTGTGTAGTGTTAAAGTACTCCTGTGGTCAGGATGATGACCAGCTCTCTCCCCGATAAAACATCTGTGGGATGAGCTACATATCAGGCTAGCAAGGACCAGATACGTACAACAGCTGTGGGCGAGATTGTCTCAGGAGAGCACACAACGACTTTTGTGACACCCTTCCCAACGGAGTCAGCTTTGTAAGAAGGGGTGAAACGTCATACTGATAAATAGGTCTATACTGCAAATTCTCTGTAAATGAAACGTTGGGCTTAGAGAAGGCACGATTTGTTGTGGATGGGGCCTGACTCAGTTACTGTTGGTTGCTCAGTTTTTAAAAAAATTTATTTAATCACTTACACTTTATTTGAAACCAATTGCAAATGAGGTTGACAATAAGGAAAAATTATCATTTTGGCTATTAAGACACAATTTCTAATAACAAAAATTCTTAAACAAGTTGCACTCACGGCTGAAGTACCAGAAATTCAAATTATTTGGCGGCTGAAGGCCTGGATAACAATTCTTAAGAACAGTTAAACTTCTCCAAGAGACACTAAAATATTTCTTTTAGAAAAAGAAGAACACACTCATCAAAATTTCACTATTAAGAGATAATATCTAATTAAAAAATTTCTTTAGACAAATTGCATTCACGGCCGAAGGCCTTATTGACCAGAAATTCAAATTATTTGCCGGCTGAAGGCCCCAATAGTAATAACTCAAAAACAATTTAACGGCTGAAGGCCTGCGTAACAATTCTTAAGAACAGTTAAACTTCTCCAAGAGACACTAAAATCTTTTTAAAAAATCACAATCATCACAATATGATCAAACCAAGAGAAGTAGACCTCAGACAGTGCTCCAAGGATCGGCCTGGGAAAAGTCGCTGAACTTGGTAACCGACGAGAGAGGTAGCCAAGAGTTGTATTCACTTAACCGGATGGCAACTCAAACTAGTGACAGTTTAAACGCAGACCAACACTCTTGCAAAATCTACCTAACGTCTGGTAACCAACACAATGATGGAATAATCCAGGCAAAGCAGAACCGGAAGACAGCACTGCGTCTTCAGAATCCAGTGTTTAGAACATCCAGAAGCAGGAGGAACCACTACGACCAACTTAGTCCAAAAGAACAAAATATCCGAACCACAATCAAGGAGGCTGTCGAACTACACGCCTTACCGGACAGCAGCGGCAAGGCGAGGAAAAGTACACTGCCGCGAAAATACGCTAACCTCCAGGACAGGTAACTGGGGCGTTAGTGGCCACTAGGCAGAAAAATACCGCTGGTTGGACATCATGAATAAACACAAGGAACTCTATGATTAATAATAAGAAATGCAGGATGGCTAATTTATTTCGACAATTCCCAACACTCCACTCGTTGCTCTTCGTCTCAGCGACCCTGCGAGCAGCAACGCACGAACAAACGACGTCATCTCAAAATAGTGGAATTTTCACTACTGGGTTAATGTTCACTCGACTCAAGCGTCCAGGGTCAGGTTGGCAACGAGGTTGTGTCCCCCACAACTACAGCCGCTCGATCCAAATGGTTCAAATGGCTCTGAGCACAATGGGACTTAACATGTGAGGTCATCAGTCCCATAGAACTTAAACCTAACTAACCTAAGGACATCACACACATCCATGCCTGAGGAAGGATTCGAAGCTGCGACTGTAGCGGTTGCGCGGTTCCAGACTGAAGCGCCTAGAACTGCTCGACCACACCTGCTGGCCCCCATCGATCTGGCAATGCCTGCGTGCTGCCAGCGGTCCCGGCATGTCTTCGCGCTGCTGGACCTCCATCCAGCTCCTTCCGAACCACAGACACACCCGACCCAGGAAATACTTGACATCCTTCCAAAGATAGTTCCATGGTACTAGATATCGATAAACGACTTGACATCCTTCCAAAGATAGTTCCATGGTACTAGATATCGATAAACGCTGCTGCTGCCACTCACGGACAGACAATACTAGCAAAAATAGTGGCGCCAGTAAACACAAGAAGGAAACGAGACGCCACTATTGCTGTTACACGATGCCAACCAACCAACGGCACCAACGCGAGCAGCACACGGCTCAGTAAATTTTACTCGATCTTGTAATCACTGAAATAACATCACACATCTTTTCAATTCGTGAAGTTGTATTCCGTTTCCTCCTCCTTCTCCTCTTCTGGCTGCACGGCAAACGTGATGAATGGAAGACTGCGCAGTATACAGCTGCCTTTCACAATGCTAAAAAATAATTTTCGATCAAAGTAATTAGGCATCCAAGTGCTATGTCCAACCACTCCTAAGGCAGTTTCTACCATCAAACGTACGGAGGTATACCAATTTAGGTGCTTGTAACTCTTGTCTGTATAATTGAACACAGCAGAACAGTAGTACACCTCAGAACTGTGCACCTAAAACGCAATGACTAATACAGAGTGTGGTCACCAAAAACGGCTGCGCAGTTGTGTAATAGGAACTAAAGGAGATTATCGATTAACTCCTAACGGATATTTTGTCGGTCTTCTAAAAACCACTCTCCAGGTTTTAAAGTTTCCCGTTCTGCGAGACATTTGGCCAGTAAATCCTAGACATTTTAAGGGGAGTTGGAACATCGGTTTTCTTCGTCTGTAATAACTCGGTCTCGCCACCGGTAGGTGTTTACTGAAGCAGAAGCCAAAGCGATTGTATTCAACATCAGGCACATGCTGTCCACTGAATACGATTGATACTTTCACCACGATTCAGGTTGCTCTTTAACTGAGCATCGTGCTGATAATGACTGTCATTTATCAAGAGCATAAACTAGTCATTTAATTTTGTTTATTTCTATCAGTGTTTCTTCCGTGACTGTACTACTTTCGTAAAATACAGAACAACCGCCTGCAGTCACAATCCCATTGCAATGAAAAAAAATCACTATTCTGACTGAAGGCGGTTGTTCTTTATTTCTTAAGAAACTAGTCAGTCGCACCTTTCAGTCACCTAATATCAGTTTTGGATTACATAATAAAATTAGCAGGAAACTTGATACTCAAACATGAAAAAACCAAAGCTTCTGTTCCGATATTTCTTTAAAATAACAGCTGTTTACCCAAAACTGCTGACTAATTCTCAACAAATAATAGTTATGCCCAGTTGTATTGTTGTTGACAGAATTTAAAATGTATGACTCTTTCGTTTTCTTATGAATCTGGGATAATTCCCAAGTTATAGACGTATCTTTGTCGGAAGCTTGTTAAATTCCATAACCAGATAGCAGTCTACCAGTATCAAACATACACTATGTGATCAAAAGGATCCGGACACCCCCAAAAACATACATTTTTCATATTAGGTGCATTGTGCTACCAACTACAGCCAGGTACTCCATGTCAGCGACCTCAGTAGTCATTAGACATCGTGAGAGAGCAGAATGGGTCGCTCCGCGGAATTCACGGACTCCGAACGTGGTCAGGTGATGGGGAGTCACTTGTGTCATACGCCTGTACGTGAAATTAACACACTCCTAAATAACCCTAGGTCCGCTGTTTCCGATGTGATAGTGAAATGGAAACGTGAAGGGACACGTACAGCACAAAAGCGTACAGGCCGACCTCGTCTGTTGACTGACAGAGACTGCCGACAGTTGAAGAGGGTCATAATGTACAATAGACAGACATCTATCCAGACCACCACACAGGAATTCCAGGCCGCATCAGGATCCACTGCAAGTACTATGACAGTTAGGCAGAAGGTGAGAAACTTGCATTTCATGGTCGAGCGGCTGCTCATAAGCCACACATCACGTCGGTAAATGTCAAAATACGGCTCGCTTGGTGTAAGGAGGGTAAACATTTGACGATTGAACACAGGAAAAATGTTGTGTGGAGAGACGAATGACGGTACATACTGTGGCGATCGGGTGGCAGGATGTGGGTATGGAGAATTCCTGGTGAGCGTCATCTGCCAGCGTGTGTACTGCCAACACTAAAATTCGGAGGTGGTGGTGTTATGGTGTGGTCGTGTTTTTCATGGCGGGGGCTTGCACCCCCTGTTGTTTTGCGTGGCACTATCACAGCACAAGCCCACATTGATGTTTTAAGCACATTCTTGCTTCCCACTGTTGAAGAGCAATTCGAGGATGGCTATTGCATCTTTCAACACGATCGAGAAACTGTTCATAATGCACGGCCTGTGGCGGAGTGGTTACACGACAATAACATCCCTATAATGGACTGACCTGCACAGAGTCCAGACCTGAAAAGATAGAACACCTTTGGGATGTTTTGAAACGCCTACTTCGTACCAGGCCTAACCGACCGACATCGATACCTCTCCTCAGTGCAGCACTCCGTGAAGAATGAGCTGCCATTCCCCAAGAAACCTTCCAGCACCTGACTGAACATATGCCTGCGAGAGTGGAAGCTGTCGTCTAGGCTAATGGTGGGCCAACACTATTGAATTCCAACATTACCGATGGAGGGCGCCTCGAACTTGTCAGTCATTTTCAGCCAGGTGTCCGGATACTTTTGAACACATAGCGTAGGTCTTAATTTCAGGAAGAAATATCTGAGAATGCACGTTTGGAGCACCGCGCTGTATGGCAGTGAGACACGGATTGCGGGAAAACCGGAACAGAAGAAAATCGAAACGTTTGACTTGTGGTGCTACAGAAGAATATTGAGAATTGGTGGACTGATAAGCTAAGGAATATCGTCCAGGAAAGAGATGTGTGAAAAACAGACAAGATAAACGGACAGGAAAATAGGACACCTGCTGAGACATCAAGGAACAACCAACATGGTACTAGAGATGTTGCAGGCGTAAAAACTGTCGAGGAAAACATATATTGAGATACATCCAGAAAATAATTGAGGACATGGTTACAAGTGCTACTCTGAGATGAGAAGGTTGGCACAGGTCTGGAGTTTGTGGCGGTCCGCATCAAACCAATCAGAAGACCGATGGCACCAAAGAAAAAAAAAGGGAGGGGGCTAGGTGAAGCTGTCTCTGAAACCTAGATAGGAAGTCAAAAGCTTAATTGTCGGCACTACTCGTCTCATTATTGAAAATTATTTGAAATAGTAAGTCAGAAGTAAAAGAAGAAACAGTCAATTATACTGCTAACGCAAGTAGAAGCGAAAAGCAGTAATAACTTTAATGCATAATTTGGAAGTGTATGGTAACCGAAGGTGGCGTTACTTCATACAGGGCAGATATGGTACTCTTAATGCAGTCGGCAGCAGAACAATAACAATGAGACTACGTTATTACATCAGAAGACATGTGGAAATTCTTCGGTCGAAGCGGATGGTTACGGCTTTTCTTTAATTAACTGCGTTCATATTCTCACAGCTCAGCCATGAAAATTGAATAATGTAACGTCTTCTCATTAGACAACCAACGTTTAGTTTTATTCCAAAAAATTGTTGTCTGTTTCGTTTTCAATTTGTATCTGACCATAACTTCCTTTTGATTCGACGGATATGTGTAACGACTGCCTCCCTCTGTAAAAACAGTGAAAATGAATGAAGAATTATACGGGCAATTTCGGACGGTTGCTTCAAGATTCGCACGATTGTAACGGTTTATCTGTAAAATAAGCCACCTTTTAGGCCGGCCCACATTGCGAACAGCCGTGGGAAGTTATGGCATTGAGAAATATTGAATCTTCACATCTGCCATATTTCCCAGGAGCTATCCCTCCATTGTCCATTCATGCGTTTACGTCACCCCTCAGTCAGAAGTTCCCCTCCAGAATACACCTGGCCCCGCAGAACACACACGACTACATAGGGGGGGGGGGGGGGGGGGGGGCGTGCACGGTACACACCCCTCTTGGAGAGCGCCCTTTCACACAACCAATAAATGTGTTCCGTTGTCGTCACGTATGCTCAGTGATTTCTTCCACTACAATCACGGTGTTCCATGCAATGGTGCGCCTGCAGTAGTTATTGATTGCCACTGCCACAACAACACGCACAATAATTTTATGTTGCACAAAGGAGAGTGCAAATCTCTCTCGGTTTTATTGAGTGCTTACTGTTGTTCATCACAATGCAAGTACATGACACTAGACTCGAATGGTGTTTACCTCCTTCTACGTCTTGATACAGTGACGTAGCAACAATCATGGGCCGGCCGGTGTGGTCGTGGGGTTAAAGGCGCTTCAGTCTGGAACCGCGTGACCGCTACGGTCGCAGGTTCGAATCCTGCCTCGGGCATGGATGTGTGTGATGACCTTAGGTTAGTTAGGTTTAATTAGTTCTAAGTTCTAGGCGACTGATGACCTCAGAAGTTAAGTCGCATAGTGCTCAGAGCCATTTGAACCATTTTGAACAATCATGGGATGCCTACAAATATCGTGTCGGAACCCCTTTTGTTCGGCTTTGTGCAGCAACTCCACATTTCATGGACTCAACATGCCGTTGAAAGTCCCCTGTAGAAATACTGAACCATGCTGCCTGTACAGCCGTCCATAATTGCGAAAGCGTTGCCGTTTCAGGGTTTTGAGCAGGAACTGATCACACGATTACGTCACATAAACGTTCGATGAGCGGCCGAACTGTACAGAATGTTCTTACACCTAATCACGAACAATTGTGGCCCAGTTACATGGAGCATTGTCATTAGTCAACATCCCATCGTTGTTTGGGAACATGACGTCCATGAAGGGCTGGAAATGGTCTCCAGCCAATGATCGGTTCATTGGACCAGAGGATTCACTCCAGCTGGCCGCGGTGGCCGAGCGGTTCTAGGCGCTTCAGTCCGAAAACGCGCGACTGCTACCGTCGCAGGTTCGATCCTGCTTTGGGCATGGATGTGTGTGATGTCCTTCGGTTAGTTAGGTTTAAGTAGTTCTAAGTTCTAGGGGACTGATGACCTCAGATGTTAAGTCCCATAGTGCTCAGAGCCATTTGATTCACTCCATTCCACGTAAACACAGGCCACACCACTATGGAGCCACCACCAGCTTGCACAGTGCCTTGACAACTTGAGTCTGTAGGGTCTCCTCCACATTCCATCCTTACCATTAGCTCTTACCAACTGAAATCGGGACTCATCTGACCAGGTCAGATTTCCCAGTAGCTGGCGTCCAACCGATATGGTCAGAAGCCCAGGAGGGGCGCCGCAGGCGATATCGGGCTGTTAGTAAAGGCACTTCGGCTGGCCGCTCTGGTCGAGTGGTTTCAAGGGCTTCAGTCCGGAACCGCGCCGCTGCTACGGTCGCAGGTTCGAATCCCGCCTCGGGCTTGGATGCGTGTGATGTCCTTGGGTTGGTTAGGTTTAAGTAGACTGACGACCTCAGATGGAAAGTCCCATAGTGCTTAGAGCCATTTGAACCATTTGAAGGCACTTCCGTCGGTCGTCAGCCACCATAGTCCATAACGCCAAATTTCGCCGCGCTGTCCTAACGGGTATGTTTGTCGAACGTCATAGATTGATTTCTGCGGTTATTTCACGCACTGTTGCTTGTCTGTTACCACTGACAAGTCTACGTAAACCTCACCGCTCTCGGTCGTGAAGGGCTTTCCTTCGAGCTGACGTGAGGTGCAAGCGTGTGCATGTGTCGGGTGGATGACTGACGATTGCTCGAGCAGTATAGTGTCGGGTCTGTGTTGTACTGAATGGAGGTAGCCTATTTCTCTCAAAAAGCACTAAGACGGGCTGCCGATTTTAACATCCCCATCAACAGTGTTACATGCCCTCAATTCATGAGACACTGGAGAGGTGTTTGCAATTTAATCCAGGCGCAAAGACTGCTTACCAGTTACTTTACGTCTCTCCACAACTTGCCAAACCGTCATGATTTCAAGTCGAGCACTGTGAGGTGAAAAAAACTTATGGGATAGCACATAAGCAGATGGCGGTAGTATCACGTACACGAGGTATAAAAGGGCAGTGTATTGGTGGAGCTGCCATTTGTACTCAGGTAATGCATGTGAAAACGTTTCCGATGTGATTATAGCCGACGACGGGTGTTAACAGACCTCGAAAGCTGAATGGTAGTTGGAACTAGACGCGTGGGAGATTCAGTTTCGTAAATCGTTAGGAAAATCAATATTCCTAGATCCACAGTGTCAAGAGCGTGCCGAGAATATCAGATTTCAGGCATTACCTCTCACCACGGGCAACGCAGTGGACCTACTGCATTCCAAGACAAACAGCTCTGAGACTTTTCCCTTTTCCTCAGCAGACGTGGCCGCGTTTAACATCTGCACCGAGACCGTCGTAGAACGGAAACAGTACGCTGCCGGACATGGGTTCCTATTCAAAATATTATATGCCCACGAACAGTTTCCGTTTTACGACAGTCTCAATTCAGATGTTTAACGCGTCCACGTCTGCTGAGGGAAAGGAAAAAGTCTCACAGTTCCTTGTCCTGGTACGCTGTAGAATATACCTTCGTAGGTACAATGCCTGTGACAACGTGGTGGTCGCCACATAGAGCCGCTGTTGTAATGCATCAGTACTGTTCTGTACTACAGCATACTGGGTTCTTTTTATTTTGGAATAAAAAAGCACTCCGTCTACAGGCCACGAGTGGCCCACCGGGACCATCCGACCGCCGTGTCATCCTCAGAGGAGGATGCGGATAGGAGGGGCGTGAGGTCAGCACACCGCTCTCCCAGTCATTATGATGGTATTCTTGACCGAAGCCGCTACTATTCGGTCGAGTAGCTCCTCAATTGGCATCACGAGGCTGAGTGCACCCCGAAAGATGGCAACAGCGCATGGCGGCAGGACGGTCACCCATCCAAGTGCCGGCCACGCCCAACAGCGCTTAACTTCGGTGATCTCACGAGAACCGGTGTATCCACTGCGGCAAGGCCGTTGCCATGTTTTGGAGTAAAGTAAACATGTAATGTTTAAGTGTTAATACAAACAAATACGCTTAAGTGATAAATTGAGGTTTCTTTATGTGTCTTTTAGAATTGTTACGTAATAATTGTACTGCGTCAGCCTAATTCAATTCCACAAGCAGTAGTGGGGAAGTTAAATATCTGAATTGAAACCGTCGTAGAACTTTTCCGGATATGGGTTGCTATTCATGCTCACTCTTTTATACAAGCCCTAGAAATTTGTCCCGGGATTTCCGAAGATTCTGTATACATTTAGGTTTCATATTAAATTTTGTTGTCTTTGCAGTAATGTAATGGTGCAGGGAGAATAACATCATTTTTAGACACATTGTCTCATATAATTGTTCATTCATCTTTATGTAATTTGGTTTTAGTAGTAAACTGTCTTTCATATCTCGCAGTGAAGTCTTACAAAAGTGCTGTTTGTATCATTACGTCATACAATTGCATATAGTCAGACGGGCACTTCTAAAGCTAATTTTTTAAAAAAAGTCACTGCTTTTACGTTATGGTGCCCATATGTCGCTTACCTTCTTCTGATGGCCTCAACGCCACACACACGACGAAGAAGTCAGGTACATTCTAGCCTGAGTAACTTTTCACCCAAAAGGCTTAGTTATGGTAGTCCTGTATCGGTTACTCCAACTGGCTTCCGTAACCGCTCTCTACTCTGCGATAAGAATCTAACTCCATTTGCACTTTTGATATTCACTCATTTGGTTTTAAATTCTCCTAAAATTAGGTTGGCTTTCCTGGACGCTGAATACATTTTTCTGACGACAACATTTTTACAGATTTCTTAAAATGTTACATGCAGCCATTTTACATTAGTTTTCTTGCACATGATGCTGATTTCATTTCTAAGTAGCTTTTATGCTTTCTTTTCCTCAGCAGTTGTATTTCCATATTTAGTCGGTCAACTGAATTACTTCTTCTGTTCCTCACAGTTAACAATCATTTAACTATATTCATCTGCCCATCTTCCGAAATTGCCGTTTAGAGAGATCTCCGTTTCTCCTCAATTGAAGTACCGCCTATGGTAATCATTATCGCAGTGTCTACACCCTACAACCGTGGAGACCATCGAATGCACACCACCTTCCGTTAGTGTTTCAGTACTCCACTTCCTTGTAAACGGATGCTCCATGACGATTCTCTTCAACTGTAGCCTATTTTTCATCATTACTAAATTATGATTTGAGACTTTACATTGTCCTGCGTATTCCTTATAATACACCATCGTATTTCGGAATCTCCGACTCACTATAATGTAAGCCACCTGAATCTTTCTAAATCTCCTGACCTTTTCTCATGTTTGAACACTGCAGACTTATTGCAGAACTCATGGAGTCTTCCTCCCCTCTAATTCCTACTGCCTAGTCGCTATACTCCAGTAACTCAGCCTCCTATTTCTTCGTTCTGACTCGGCGTCCCAGCTGCCAACATAACATACACAAGTTTTTCTGCCGTTTCTATGTTATACCGGGGTGGAACATACCTTCAGAGATCAATTGGGTTGGCAACATGGCATTAAATGAGTGCAGGAGACACTGAAGTCAGCAGGCGAAAAAAGAGAATTGTTTTTATGGTAGAGGTAAGTAACTTTCAGATGATCAGTATCAGAGAGCAGAAGTGTCGTACTACCGCGACTGTGAAAAGTTACACAGATTATTAGTGATCTCAGTTACTGTTCAGTCGTCTTCCCATGATGATTCACGAAGATGCCTTTAGTACTGACTTGCTGACATTCGTCTGCATCTACATCTGCATACGACATGCTCTGCAAGCTACCGTAGATTGTTTCGCGATGTGTACAGTCTACCACTACAAGTCACTTCCTTTCTTATTCCAGGCAAGGGAAAAAAGACTCTCTGTATGCCTCTATACGAGCCCTAACCTTCCTTATCTTGTCTTCGCAGTCCTTACGCCAAATGTAAGTTTGCAGCAGCAGAATCATCCTGCAGTCAGTTGCAAATGCCTGTTCTCTTAGTCCTGTGTCAACGTCATTCTCGGCCGCATGTAGTTAGATTGGACACACAACGTGGCATATTTCTAGTGTGGTGAATTTGTACTCACAAACGTTCCCGTAATTTAATTCATTCGGTCCCTGCGAATGGGAACGGCATGGCTAATAAAAATCCAAAACTCGGATGATTATAAACGCCACTGCGTTGCAAGATTCAATCAGCTTTGCGCTGATTTACATGCCCGTTATACTTCAAACTTTAATCCAACCAGAAACTCCCACAGTCGACTTCCTTCACAATGACGCTACAACCATATTTTTTTAAGTCTTTCCCCTCTTCTTAATCTTTAAACTCTACGTACCTGCTGAACCCAAAATCTGTCTCGCGTAATCTAGTTTCTCTTTGCTCCTTTAAATTTCCTCCTCTGCTGCGCTGCCCAACCGTATTACTCCCGTGCATCAACATCTACATCTACATACATACTCCGCAGGCCACCGTACGGTGCGTGGCGGAGGGTTCCCTGTACCGCTACTAGTCATTTCCCATGCTGTTTCACCGGTTAGTAGAGCGAGGGAAAAACGACTATCTACACTACTGGCCATTAAAATTGCTACACCAAGAAGATGAAGTGCAACAGACGCGAAATTTAACCTACAGGAAGAAGATGGTGCGATATGCAAATGATTAGCTTTTCAGAGCATTCACACAAGGTTGGCGCCGGTGGCGACACCTACAACGTGCTGACATGAGGAAAGTTTCCAACCGATTTCTCATACACAAACAGCAGTGGACCGGCGTTGCCTGGTGCAACGTTGTTGTGATGCCTCGTGTAAGGAGAAGAAATGCGTATCATAACGTTTCTGACTTTGATAAAGGTCGGATTGTAACCTATCGCGATTGCGGTTTATCGTATCGCGACATTGCTGCTCGCTTTGGTCGAGATCCAATGACCGTTAGCAGAATATGGAATCGATAGGTTCAGGAGCCTAATACGGAACGCCGTACTGGATCCCAACGGCCTCGTATCACTAGCAGTCGAGATGACAGGCATCTTACCCGCATGGCTGTAACGGAACGTGCAGCCACGTCTCGATCCCTGAGTCAACAGATGGGGACGTTTGTCAGCTCGGAGACCATGGCTGCGGTTACCCTTGACGCTACATCACAGACAGGAGCGCCTGCGATTTTGTTCTCAACGACGAACCTGGGTGCACGAATGGCAAAACTTCATTTTTTCGGATGAATCTAGGTTCTGTTTACAGCATTATGACGGTCGCATCCGTGTTTGGTGACATCGTGGTGAGCGCACATTGGAAGCGTGTATTCGTCATTGCCATACTGGCGTATCACCCGGCGTGATGGTATGTGGTGCCATTGGTTACACGTCTCGGTCACCTCTTGTTCGCATTGACGGCACATTGAACAGTGGCCGGCCGGAGTGGCCGTGCGGTTCTAGGCGCTACAGTCTGGGGCCGAGCGACCGCTCCGGTCGCAGGTTCGAATCCTGCCTCGGGCATGGATGTGTGTGATGTCCTTAGGTTAGTTAGGTTTAATTAGTTCTAAGTCGCATAGTGCTTAGAGCCATTTGAACCATTTCTTGAGCCATTGAACAGTGGACGTTACATTTCAGATGTGTTACGACCCGTGGCTCTACCCTTCATTCGATCCCTGCGAAACCCTACATTTCAGCAGGATAATGCACGACCGCATGTTGCAGGTCCTGTATGGGCCTTTCTGGATACAGAATATGTTCAACTGCTGCCCTGGCCAGCACATTCTCCAGATCTCTCACCAATTGAAAACGTCTGGTCATTGGTGGCCGAGCAACTGGCTCGTCACACTATGTCAGTCACTACTCTTGATGAACTGTGGTATCGTGTTGAAGCTGCATGGGCAGCTGTACCTGTACATGCCATCCAAGCCCTGTTTGACTCAATGCCCAGGCTTATCAATCCCGTTATTACGGTCAGAGGTGGTTGTTCTGGGTGCTGATTTCTCAGGATCTATTCACCCAAATTGCGTGAAAATGTAATCACATGTCAGTTCTAGTATAATATATTTGTCCAGTGAATACCCGTTTGTCATCTGCATTTCTTCTTGGTGTAGCAATTTTAATGGCCAGTAATGTATACGTCTCTGTGTGAGCCCTAATTTCTCTTATCTGATCTTCGTGGTCCTTACGCGCGGTGTCTGTTGCCGGCAGTAGAATCGTTCGGGCCTCGGCTTTAAATGCCGGTTCTCTAAATTTTCTCGTTAGTGTTTCTGGAAAGGAACGTTGCCTTGCCTCCAGGGATTCCCATTTGAGTTCCCGAAATCTCTGTAAGACTTACTTGTTTCCAGAATGAGATTTGCATTCAGCAGCGGAGTGTGCGCTGATATGAAACTTCCTGGCAGATTAAAACTGTGTGACGGACCGAGACCCGAACTCGGGACCCCGCCTTTCGCGGGCAACTGCTCTATCATCTGAGCCACCCAAGCACGACTCACGCCCCGTCCTGACAGCTTTACTTCCGCCAGTACCTCGTCTCCTACTTTCCAAACCTCACAGAAGCTCTCCTGCGAACCTTGCGGAACTAGAACTAGGTGCAGAGTTCGAGTCTCGGTCCGCACACAGTTTTAATCTGCCAGGAAGTTTCACTTACGTGTTGTTCGAACCTGTCGGTAACAAATCTAGCAGGCCGCCTCTCAACTGCGTCGATGTCTTCCTTTAATCCGAATAGGTCGCAGCAGCGTCCTATATGCGCTCTCCTTTACAGGTGAACCGCTCTTTCCTAAAAGTTCTCCCAATAAACCGAAGTCGACCATTTGCCTTCCCTGCCACAGTTTTCACACGCTCGTTCCAACTCATATCGCTTTGTAACGTTACGCCCAAGTATTTAAACAACTTGACTGCGTCAAGCGGGACACTATTAATACTGTATCCAAACATTACAAGTTTGTTCGTACCAGTCATCCGCATTAACTCACATTTTTTCCACATTTAGGGCTAGCTGCCATTCATCACACCAACTGGAAATTTTGTCTAAGTCATCTTGTATCTTCCTACAGTCACTCAACTTCGACACCTTACCGTACACCATGGGGTCATCAGTAAACAACCGCAGATTAACTTTAAATGCGAACATTTTTAGGTTAGGCTTTACCGTGACTGTTACTGACATTAAATGAAACAACAAGTTTACTGTTACCAGTCACCGTTTTATTTATTTCCACGACGCTTTTCGAAGGTTTAAACCTCCATCATCGGGTGGATTTACATTAGTAAGTATTACATTTGTGTGTGTGTTGTGTTACGATTTTTGGAGGAACTTGTGGCACTGCCTAGTGGAGAAACGAGACGCTATTTCAGAATATGGTTTAGGATTACTTTTGACGAAAAATTAAACTGATATCTAATGGTAAACATTAAATAAGTAAACTACAGTACCTTCAGTGATCACAGGTTCCTTTTGCTGTCGTAACACATCATATTTATACTGCCACATTTGTAAACAAATATGGCGTCTGGAATCAGCTGGCTGCAAGGCTCGTATAGCAGAAGTGAAGACATAATCGCAAAGTGCAAAGAATGTACATCATAGCAATATTATTACAGAATATTGCTATGATGCTATGTTTGCAACATTCATTCTATGGTACAACCATGTCTCACCGACGAATGCGTACTCCTGTTGAACAACTTCACCGAGTTGAAGGAGATCACATTCTCGGCCTGCGAGAAGCAGGACGGAAGTATCACATGTTGGGCACACTATGTGCTGCGTGTGTCGCAGCTTTCAACAGTAGTCTGTGGAACATTCTCACACTTGTAGACCAGGTTCTGGATTTCTGCGTCGTATATCGAAGCAGTGTACGAGCAGCGGAGGCCGATAGAACAACATCCAGGGACGCGATTCGCGCACATGTTCTACCATATTCGTCATGAGAGACCACTGGGAACTGTCTGCTTACAGCAGGGCTATGATCACGTGTGCCTCTGGCCACGCTACCACTGATACCATGACACCGACAGGCATGGCTAGCCTGGTGTCGTGAAACAGATGACAGACGAGTGTAAGGCTCTCTGTTGTCTTCAGTGATTAGAGTACGCTCTGTCTGTCGGAGAGTGCTGGTCATACACGTGTATGGCGTACACCTGGTGAGCTACCTGTTGCATAGGTCACTCGCCCATCACACATAGGTCCCATCCCAGGCATTATGGCTTGGGGGGAGGGGTAGGAGGGGGCGTCAGTTATAGCTCACGGTCACATTTGGTGTTTCTGGTGCGTAAATAAACCACTAGGTCTGCAATCCACAGTCTGTTATAGCCATGCTACTGTCATTTCTTCGAGAGGAGATGATGTGCTTCTTCAGCAGGACAACGCAGCGCCACACCGTTCTGCAGCGACACAACGTGCTCTTCGTGGTGTGCAAAAACTGCTGTGACCAGCAAGGCCACAAGGTCCCTCGCCAATTGTTCGGGACATGGGAAAGCGGTAACTTATTCAATCTCCAGTGCCTGCAAGAGCCATTGTCGAATTGGCAGGATACCATTCGGGACCGTTACGACCGTTTGCTTCCGATATCGTCAAGGGGGGAGGGAGTACGAGGCGGGAGAAGGGGGGGGGGGGGAGGTAAGCAGTGCATTGAAGTGACTGTTTGGGTTCCCTTTACTGTGACATGTGTGCTCCATTCTGTCTGAATTTATTACCATATACTCCTGCAATGATGATGTCACTCCACTTGTCAGTAAACTGACCTTGTCCTTGAAGGTGTTGCATTTTTTTCTGGTAGTTGCTCCAAGATGCTACTCCAGACGAGTCTAAAAAATAATGTGCGCAACGGAAAATAATAAACGCTAAAATGATGATTTGGCCCTGTGTGACTACCCCCTGAAGCAGATCTTAGGATTTCTCAATTCCATAAATTACATACTAAACACAAATGAATGACGAAGGCAACTAATCCTTCTAAATGATAAACGTTGTTCCTGCTTATATTTTTATTGTAGATAAAAAACCTTTATATTAGGAAGTTTACATTTCCTGAGTAAAATTATAAATCAATTGCCCAACTCTGTCCCTTATTATGACAGCGCGATCTAACATAACTAACACGAAATGACTGACATCATCTACATACCAAACAGTAGAAGACACTACTTTCAAAGATGATATACGGTGGTGTGGAACCTCTGTAGAAATAAACTAACGCGATCACAGCTGTTGAGCCTTTATAGCCCTAATAAGCCGAAGCAATGACTAATATACTCTAATACTCTCTTCTCCTCTCTGTGTTCTACAGACGAGAAACGCGAATCCCCAGCCACAAGGACGGAGCTCAGATAACGTCTCAACGTAAGTATAGGCAGAGGAAGTGCTCTCAATTACTGAACGCTGCGCTCTCAACAACGACTTCCAACCCGGAGGTGAAGTTCAGAATCCTATAGGTTCGCAACAATGCAGCGCCTAACTGTTCTAACTATAAACTCTCCTGAGAGCATAGACAGCAAGTCTGTCTGTACCAACAAAGCTGATACAGAGCGACCGTCACACACGGTCGCTCACAATGGAAGACTTCGTCTGTCCTCCGCTGGCTTCCCAGGAAGGCTCAGCCCCCCACCATCGTAATTCTAAAAACGAATCATATTCCCGAAACCACGGAATATTCTCCCTCTCTACAGATTCTTCCGAACGCCGACGAACAATATTTTAGTCTTTTGTCGCCCAGCGCGGAAAGTTTGCGAAGAAAAACCTATACTCGTACAATGGTATGCTTCTGAATAAATAGCCTTGGAAATAACCCAGCCTGCGTGGTTTCCGAGGTGGCGTTTCTTCGTTCCTCGCACCTGCGTCCAAAATTTGCAGAGCTCGGAAGTATTACCCCGTTTTCCTTCCGGCCCTGCTACGATAGCGGCCTCCCGTCACCCTATTGTGATCCAGAGCTCATGTGCCACGACGTCCGTCTAGCTACATCCTGTGTTTAAGCAGGACCAACACCTGTGCAGGCCTTCCATCCAGAGCTTTAGTTCTGTCTGCCGTTTCATCTCCACTGGCGTTCCAAACTCTACTAGTATAGGCAATCATTCATTACGCCATTTTTATAACAAAGACACTCCGTCACCTTTCATGCAATAAGCGTTAACAATTATTTACAAGGCGTACGTGACAATGTCAGTGTCCTTTAAATATTCGTATATACGATGCACAACCTATCAAATGATATCTAATTGTGTTTGTAGGCCACGGCAAAAGTATGTGGATTGGTGCTTGTAAGGTGCGAAATTACTGCCACCTTACAGTGCATTTGATTAGGAAAGATCAGTCGGTTTTCTGAAGTAGAGGAAAAGAGTAGCAGCAGTTACGTCTTTCTTTCCTAGGTAACGTAGCATAGTGGCGACCCTCTTACGCTCTATTTAACTAGTTTAGGCTATAGTTATCAGTTCGCTTGTAACAAGGTCTTAGTTTAACTCTTAAGAACAAGCTGTGCGATGGTGTGTAAAGCAACTGGAAGCGCCCAGGTGATAAAGGAGCCCATACGATGGGGTAGCGAAAGAAAACCGGAGTAACATTGCCGAGGGCGGAGCTTGTGTAGTCTCATTTCTGCCGCTAGGCGTGTATAGCGCAGCTCTTTGCCAGTTCAGTGCCACCTGTGTTGTCGACCTCCCTTGTGAACGTCATCTGCAATGACTGTTTTTGATAGCGCTGTTTTGTTCTTGTTTGGTTCTTCTACGATGGCGAGTTTAAGTGAACAGCGTGCAGCTGTGAAATTTTGTTTTCTACTCGGTAAAATCTGAAGTGTACGAGTCGTTTGCTCTATTCCAAAACGGCGAAATGTCGATTGATCACACACCTCGTTCTTTACGTCCATTAACTGCCCGAACTGACGAAAATGTTGAAGAAATTGGAGAGCCTGTGCTAACAGACCGTCGACAGACAACTGATCAACTGTCAGAGATTAATGGGTTATCTTGGAACTCGATTTGTGGCAGACAGGAGACTGGTTCTTCCACCACGACAACGCACCTGCACACACAGTCGTCTCTGTTAGACTGTTTTTGGCTAAAAATGGCTTGGTACCGGTGCACCACCCATCTTACTCGCCTGCACTAGCTCCGTGCGACTTTTATCATTTGCACGCACGAAAAGAGGCATGAAAGGGCACCGAATTGATAACATAAGGAAGTCAAGAAAAAAAAAAAACGAAGAAGGAGCTGTCAGCCATGTTTAAAGATGACTACAAAGAGTTTAATAATTGGCAACCAATGCTGTACAATCGCAATAAAGTCATGAGAACTTCAACTGACTCTTTTATTAGAATATATTATGCGTTTCGGGATTACACCCATCTTCAGACATCACATACTTCTACTCCTTCCTAACCAACCAAAGAAAGTGTCTAGGCTGTACGCCTGGTTGATTAGGAGGGAGTTGAAGTTTGTGATGTCTGAAGATGGGTGTAATCCCGAAACGCGTAACATGTTCTAATAAAAGAGTCAATCGAACTTCTCATGACTTTATTACGATTGTACAGCATTGGTTGCCAATTATTAAAATAAAAATGATCGCAGGCGTCAGACGGGATTTTATGTCCTGTATATCATACAAAGAGTGTTTCGAACAGTGTAAGCACCGGCAGGACAAACGTGTTAGTTGTAATGTAGAGTGTTTTGAGGGGGATAAGGTTGTTTTGTAAACAATTTGAAAAGATATAGCATTCAAAAAATTATTCCGGTTTTTTGGGTACCCCTCACACTTTAAACAACCACTGAGAGAATCCGCGTTGCCCCACGGCGTACACTGTGCTTTACGAGACACAGTAGCGGGCAGGAAGTGTATGAGTGATTCTGCCGCGAAGGTGCAGACTACTTTCGGACGCTGGAGCGCCGGCGACGTTCATCACCAAGTCAGAGCAGGCTGTGGGCAGCTCGTATACCTGTCTCTGCCGCGGCCACGGCCGCTGCCGCTAGGACCTTCGCCCCCTGAGGCTGCAGAGGTGTGAAGGACCCCGCTAATGGCGGGCGGCTGACCCGCGCTGCATCTGACTTGCAGTGAGGAACACGCGGCCGCTCCGCCGCTGCTTGATGGATGCAGCTCGCAGCGGGCGGCGTGGACTATACCTACCGTGCCGCATCTCCTAAATAACCTGTCTGATCAGAAACATCCAGGTACCTATTAGTGGACATAAATGCACTGCCCCGCCAAAATGACGTGTATCCATTTCACTGACAAGTGATGTAACAGGTAGTAAATCACTGTAGGAGTACATGTCAAATTCAGACCAAATGAGCCGGCCGCTGTTCGTAACCACGCTGCTGCTACAGTCTCAGGTTCGAGTCCTGTCTCAGGCATGGGTGTGTGTGATGCCCTTAGGTTGGTTAATTTTAAGAAGTTCTAAGTCTAGGGGACTGATGACCTCGGATGTTAAGTCCCATAGTGCTTAGAGCCATTTGAACCATTTTGAGCCAGCCGCAGAGTCCATGACTGCAGCGCCTTAGCCGCTCGCCTAATCCCGCGCTGCTGGAAAGTACAATTTTTGTGCTTTGCAAAAAGACAACTTTGTGGTTTAATGTTTGTTTTTATGTGGGACATATTATGAAAAAGATGTTTTATCTTCACGTAATTTGTAAATTTTGATGTGGTAGAGTTTTTATGGTCAGAAATGATGAAGATTTTTAACCTGCTATTTTTTGGTTTCTTTTAATACTAATGTTGCTGTACACACTGGATGATACTGACGTGCTAATATGGCATACAACTTAGTAACACGCGCCGTAAGTGGTGCTGCTGTGTTTTACTGTTCAGTGGTTTTAAGTAGTTGGCTGCTCTTGGTAAAACATTTAAAAAGTAATAATTTTATTGCTGAGTTGTACAGTTAATGAGTTTTACGTGCCAAAATGGCATACAGCTTTTTAATATGCGCCGTATGTGGCGCTGCTGTGTATTACTGGCAAGTGATTTTATATTTTTGACTGTTTTTAGTAACGATTTTAAAATGTTTAATTTAATTCTTCACTTGTACGGTTATTGTATGAATTGCTGTATCCTTGATGGTTGGAGAACAGTATAATAAATAAAAAAAGGTTTCATATATCGTGATAGGGCGCTCCTTCCCGTGGTTTCCTTACGACAGCGGAAGCAGTAAACTGGCTGTTATCTCTATGCTCTGTAGATGTTAACTTCCAGGCGAGTGTAAAAATGGATGTGCGCAATGGAAAACAATAAACGCTAAAATGATGATTTGGCCCTGTCTGACTACCCCCTGAAACAGATATTAAGATCTCTTAATTCTATAAATTACAATCTAAATGTAAATAGATAATGAAGGTAACTAATACTACTAAATGATAAACGTTGTTCCTGCTTATATATTTATTGCAGATTAAAAAAAGACCTTTATATTACAAAGTTTACATTTCCTAAGTAAAACTGCTAATCAATTACCCAACTCTGTCCCTTATTATTACTGCGCGGTCTAATATCAATTACGTGAAATTACTCACATCATCTAAGTACCAAACATTAGAAGACACTACTTTCAAAGATGATCTACGGTGGTGTGGAACTTCAGTGGAAATAAACTAACGTGAACACAGCTGTTTAGCTTTGATTGCCCTTATAAGCCGAAGCTAATTGCGATATCACCGTATGTACTGCGCCCGGTGCATCGAAGTCATGGTTCTCGTACTCGTCTGCGAAGATGGAAGGACCGCAGCCACAAATAAACTCTTTCAAACACTAGGACGGTAGAAAGCGGTTGTCTGACTAATATACTCTAATAGTGTCTTCTCCTGTCTGTGTTCTATAGACGAGAAACGTGAACTCCCAGCCACAAGGACAGAGTTCAGATAACGCCTCAACGTAAGTATACGCAGAGGAATTGCTCTCAATTACTGAACGCTGCGTACTCAACGACGACCTCCAACCCGTAGATGAAGTCCAGAATAGTACAGGTTCGCAACAGAACAGTTCCTAAGTGTCCTAACTATAAACTCTACCGAGAGAAAAAAAAAGCAAGTCCGTCTGTATCAACAAAAGCAGTTGTCGAGCGACCGTCAACACAGACACTCACGACGGAATACCTCGTCTCTCCACCGCTGGCCTCCCAGCAGGGCTGAGCTGCCCACCATCGTAATTCCGAAAACGAATCATATTCCGGAAACCACTGAACATTCTCCCTCTCTACAGATTCTTCCGAACGCCGACCAACCACATTTTAGTCTTTTGTCGTCCAGCGCGGAAGGTTTGCGAGGAAATACCTAAACTCATACAATGGTACGCTTCTGAGTAAAAATCCTTGGAAATAACCCAGCCTGCCTGGTTTCCGAGGTGCCGCTTCTTCGTTCCTCGCACCTGCGTCCAAAATTTGCAGAGTTCGTAAGTATTATCCGCTTATCCTTCCGGCCCTACCACAATAGCGGCCGATAGCGGCCTGTCGCCCCTGTATTGTGTCTTCGCGCTCAGGTGTCACGACGTCCATCTAGCTACTTCCTGTGTTTAAGCAGGACCGGCACGTCTGTGTGGGCCTTCCATCCAGGGCTTGAGTTCCGGCTACCGTTTCATCTTCACTGGCGTTCCAACCTCTACTAGTATAGGCAATCATTCATTACGCCGTTGTAATAATAAAGACACTCCGTCAGCTTTCATGCAATAAGCGTTAACAATCATTTACGAGGCGTACGTGACGATATCAGTCTCCTTTACGTATTCATATATACGATGTACAACCTATCAAATGATACCTAATTGTGTTTGTAGATCACGGCAAAGTATGTGGATGGGTGCTTGTAAGGTGGGAAATTATAGCCACCTTACAACTGCACATTTCTGATATCTTTGGAAATGTCGTTTACGACTATGTTACGTAAGTTTTGGAACGATATGTTCCATATCACTGGAATATGCTTAAAAATTTGGAAATAACTGTATTATACATATATGAGCGTAAATTTGGTTTTCTGTCCTGTAGGATGATTTAAAAATGGATCTCGGCCCGAAACTAGTTATCGAATGAATAAAGCGTAAAAATTTTTCAACTTGGATTGGTTTTTCGTTATACTTATCATAAAGGTGCCGAATAGCATTCTGCAATATACTGTCCCAAGCATCTTCCACCTATTGTTACGATGCTTCTTGCGTGCCTTGGAGAACGAGCAAACTCGCACTTCATCTCGTCCGATATGCGTTCAGTTGTCAAGAGATCTGGTCATCTTGCTGGCCAGAACAGTTGTTGTACATCACGAAGAGCAGGTTGCATCGTGGCAGTCGTATGTAGACGTGCATTATCCTGCTGGGAAAGCACATCATCTTCCTGTCGAGGAAATGGCTGTAGCATCGGGATAACAACCTGTGTAATGTAGCGAGCGCTGCTTCGTTTACCAAACAGAAACAGGAAGTGTGACCGTGAGCTGTAACTAATAGCACCGGACCCATAAACCCAGTCGAGTCTGTGTGTCGTGGGCGAAAGCACAGCGGAACAGGCCGCACACCAGATCTGTGCTGTACACGTGTATGTCCATCACTGGCAAGCAGGTAGGACCTACTTTCATCACTGAAGACGAAGTCCGCCCCTGGTAGCTGAGTAGTCATACCTAACGGCCCGGGTTCGATTCCCGGCTGGGTCGGAGATTTTCTCCGCTCAGGGACTGGATGTTGTGTTGCCCTAATCATCATCATTTCATCCCCGTCGACGCGCAAGTCGCCGAAGCGGCGTCAAACCGAAAGACTTGCACCAGGCGAACGGTCTACCCGACTGGAGGCCCTAGCCACACGGCATTTCCATTACTGAAGACAAGGGAGCGCCATTCCACTCTCAAATCGAGTCTTTCACGGAACCAGAGTAACGGCGCTGGGCGGTGTCGCGGTTTCAGTGGCAGCCTGGCCATGTCCACATGTGTTCTTTGGCTCTGAGCACTATGGGACTCAACTGCTGTGGTCATCCGTCCCCCAGAACTTAGAACTACTTAAACCTAACTAACCTAATGACTTCACACACACCCATGCCCGAGACAGGATTCGAACCTGCGACCACACATGTGTTCGTAGTCCTGCTGTAACCATAACGTTCCCTACGGTTCTTGGGGACAAAGCAGATGCAAAAGTGCCCTTTTTTTCCCTGGATGATGTTCGGCCAGCCGCCACCACAAGCAGAATGCGTCATCGATCCTGGCGTGCGTCTGTAATACGCGGGAGTGTACCTCAGGTGTGCGGGAATGTACCTTGAAAGCAACGACACATCACCAATACATTGCGCCCACCAACCTGTCGATATGTCCTATGCCCCTCTAGCTCCTCGCACGCCCGCACATCATTCAAACGCCTGAGGTCGTTCAACAGGAGTACGTACTCATTGCTGGGTCATTGCTGTACCTTGGAATCAATGTTGCAAACACTGTTCACCTCTAAGCTCAGCGAATTTACTGGCTGCAGAGTGCAGGAGGAGTGATTAGTGTTTAACGTCCCGTCGACAATGAGGTCATTAGAGACGGAGCACAAGGTCGGATTAGGGAAAGATGTAGAGGCGCATATGACTAGATGTAAGATAGATACCGCCTACAGGAAAATTAAAGAGACCTTTGGAGAAAAGAGAACCACTTGCATGAATATCAAGAGCTCAGATGGAAACCCGGTTCTAAGCAAAGAAGGGAAAGTAGAAAGGTGGAAGGAGTATATAGAGGGTCTATATAAGGGCGATGTACTTGAGGAGAATATTACGGAATTTGAAGGATGTAGATCAAGATGAAATGGGAGATATGATACTGCGTGAAGAGTCTGACAGAGACTAAGTCGAAACAAGGCCATGGGAGTAGACAACATTCCATTAGCACTACTGACAGCCGTGGGAGAGCCAGTACTGACAAAACTGTACCATCTGGCGAGCAAGATGTATGAGACAGGCGAAATACCCTCAGACCTCATGAAGAATATAATAAGTCCAATCCCAAAGAAAGCAGGTGTTGACAGATGTGAAAATTACCGAACTATCAGTTTAATAAGCCACGGCTGCAGAATACCAACACGAATTCCTTACAGAAAAACTAGTAGAAGCCGACCTCGGGGAAAATCAGTTTGGATTCCGTAGAAATGTTGGAACACGTGAGGCAATACTGACCCTACGACTTATCTTAGAAAATAGATTAAGGAAAGGCAAACCTACGTTTCTAATATTTGTAGACTTAGAGAAAGGTTTTGACAATGTTGTCTGGAATACTCTCTTTCAAATTCTGAAGGTGGCAGGGGTAAAATACAGGGAGCGAAAGGCTATTTACAATTGGTACCGAAACCAGATGGCAGTTATAAGAGTGGAGGGGCATGAAAGGGAAGCAGTGGTTGGGAAGGGACTGAGACAGGGTTGTAGCCTCTCCCCAACGTTATTCAACCTGTATATTGAGCGAGCAGTAAAGGAAACAAAACAGAAATTTGGAGTAGGAATTGAAATCCATGGAGAAGAAATAAAAACTTCGAGATTCACCGATGACATTGTAATTCTGTCAGAGAGAGCAAAGGACCTGGAGGAGCAGTTGAACGGAATGGACAGTGTCTTCAAAGAAGGATATAAGATGAACATCAACAAAAGCAAAACGAGGATAATGGAATGTAGTTGAATTAAATCGGGTGATGCTGAGGGAATTAGATTAGGAAATGAGATTCTTAAAGTAGTAAATGTGTTTTGCTATTTGGGGAGCAAGATAACTGATGATGGTCGAAGTAAAGAGGATATAAAATATAAACTGGCAATGGCAAAGGAAAGCGTTTCTGAAGAAGAGCAATTTGTTAACATCGAGTGTAGATTTAAGTGTCAGGAAGTCTTTTCTGAAAGTATTTGTATGGAGTGTAGTCGTGTATGGAAGTGAAACCTAGACGATAAATAGTTCAGACAAGAAGAATAGAAGCTTTCGAAATGTGGTTCTACAGAAGAAGGCTGAAGATAAGATGGGGAGATCACATAACTAATGAGAAGGTATTGAATAGAATTGGAGAGAAGAACCATTTCTGGCACAACTTGACTAGAAGTAGAGATCGGTTGGTAGGACATATACTGAGGCATGAAGGGATAACCAATTTAGTATTGGAGGGCAGCGTGGAGGGTAAAAATCGCAAAGGGAGACCAAGAGATGAATACACTAAGCAAATTCTGAAGGATGTTGGCTGCAGTAGGTACAGGGAGATGAAGAAACTTGCACAGGATAGAGTAGCATGGAGAGCTGCATCAAACCAGTCTCTGGACTGAAGACCGCAACAACAACGGGGAAGGAAAGATCCTGGCATTTGCCTTAAGCAATTTAGGGAAATATAAATCAGGATGGCCGGGTTTGAACTGTTGTCCTACCGAATGTGAGCGATACCATGCTCAGTGCCTGCAGAATCTAAAAGGAGGTTGCACAAGCAGGCCTCCTGAGCGCAGTCTGATGGCCCATGACCGTGACAAATGAATCACTAACACTACCTACTCTCACTACGCACATACGTGTATTATACTCTGCAACTGAACGCAGTCCTTGAGCGTTCTGCATTTTTTCCGGCAGTGTCTGCGGTATGTTACCTTTCGCCGTTGCGACTGCTAGAGCCCTCCTGGGGACCGTCTCAATGTTTGTGGAGGAATGACAACCCATTCTTCCTCAGCTCTTGAGAAGGTAGAGATGTCACACACTGGAGCCTGGCACGAAGACGACGTCCCGACACACCCGAAAGCCTATCCATTGGATTCAGATGGACCTATGGGCACACCAGTCCGTTTCAGGAATGTTACTGCCCGCGAACCACTGCCTCAGAGACGCTGCGTGCACTGTCACGCCGAGACGAACAACCATGGACTGCAAACTGTTCCTCTACTATACGCAGACAACGACGCTGCGAAATGTGTTCATATCCTTCGGCATTTATTGTTTTCCTTAGTGCACTTATGGGAGCACACGCTAACCGCGAAAAACACCTCCATACATAAACAGCACCTACTCCGTATTTCAGTGTTGCCACCACATATGATCACAGGTTAACTTTTCCCAGGCATATGCCAAACCCAAACTCTTCCTTCGGCTTGCCACTACGTACAGCGTGATTTATCACTTCAAATTTATGGACCCCACTTTTTCTTATTGTTCAGACCGAAAAACAAAATTCCATTGAAGACAGCACGAAATGTGGTGAAAATATTTAGGTAAAGAAAACAAACAAACAGTGTCTGCATCTACATCTACATGGATACTCGGCAAATCATACTTAAGTGCCTCCCACAGGGTTCGTTCAACCACCTTCACATCAATTTTCTAGGTCACCTGAGAGGCCGTATTTACATTTCACTTCGATTTTAGATTTTGGAGTGGAATATGTTTATTTCGGAGTTCATCCCTTGTTCTTTGGAATTCCGGAATGGAATAATCACCGGTTGCAGTGTTTAATATGAGTCAGTAATTGAAAATATCCTGTGAATGTGGTGTGATTGGATTTACACGCATGTGTCCTTTTATATTTATAATTTTTCATATTCTCTGTACGACTTCTGTGTCTCTCCCACGCTCGTGTTTGAACTTCATGTACGTTAGGCGACGAGCTATGTGTGTTGCTCTGCTCGTAGTTCGTAATCGTGTCTGTTGATGCGATTTGAATTTCAGTTGTGCAGTAGAGCATTTGAGTGTTTTGTGCGAATCCCTGGGGGCTGCCTTCTTCATTGGAGACCCACGTGTACCGTGAACCGTTGTCAGTATTCATTTTTGTAAGGTTAGTTCTCTCACGTGTGGCTTCCGGTCATTTAATCTTGTCGCGGTTACTCTTGGTGTTTTAATTCGATTAAATGTGTATGGTAGCTGTCAGGTGGAGAAGTCGGCTCTCGGTTGTCGGGCGTGATTCATTATACTTTCATATTGCTTTTGTAAACTATTCTAAACGGGTCTGATTCTTTGCGGCTTCGTGCACGCATTTAGTGGTGGTGAATTGTGTCTTTGTCTGTTGTATCGTGTGAATGTATGAGTGAATGTTTCCCGCACTTTATCCTCTCGCTCCCTCATCCATGTCCGAGCATGAAGTGTTTTATCTTATTGTATTATATTAATGCTTTAGTATGCAGGTACGAGGTTAGAAAAGTAACTCAGTATCGACCCCCTCCCATTTTAATGTGTTTTTTCAATGGACAGACGTGATTCGTGACATTTAAACTCCTGTGCCTTCTTCGCTCATTTAAGATTGTTTAAGAGCGTGTTCCATTTTTTAAAATCGTGATTTTATGCTTCTCGTATATAGTCTCTGAGAGGATCTGTAACCAGCTAAATTAATGAGATCAGTGTGTTCACCTAAAGAGGAGTGAGTAATTTTTCCAACTAATGGCATATCAGCTACGTTCATCAATTGTCCCGAGTAATTTAAATGAAATTAGTGTTTCCGATTGAACTAATTACCCCATTTCAAAATGGTTCAAATGGCTCTGAGCACTATGGGACTTAACATCTATGGTCATCAGTCCCCTAGAACTTAGAACTGCTTAAACCTAACGAACCTAAGGACATCACACAACACCCAGTCATGACGAGGCAGAGAAAATCCCTGACCCCGCCGGGAATCGAGCCCGGGAACCCGGGCGCGGGAAGCGAGAACGCTACCGCACGACCACGAGCTGCGGACTACTCCAGTTCAGTCTTTCTTAATACTTGAAGGGCTAGGGCTGCTGGCGACTCTGTTTTATTATCATAGTTTTGTCTCTAATAATGGCTTAACCACGCAAAAGTAGGATTTTACGAAGCTTGCACGTGATAAAAAAAAATGACAGGAAACTTTTGCTCTTAAACTAAAATGATTGCACTGTTTTTAATAAAAGCCTTTCGCATTACCATCAGTGCTTTGAGAACGCCTAGTTTTGGTCAAAGCTTGCTGGCCGGAGTGGCCGTTCGGTTCTAGGCGCTAGAGTCTGGAGCCGAGCGACCGCTACGGTCGAGGTTCGAATCCTGCCTCGGCCATGGATGTGTGTGATGTCCTAAGGTTTGGTAGGTTTAAGTAGTTCTAAGTTCTAGGCGACTGATGACCTCAGAAGTTAAGTCACACAGTGCACAGAGCCATTTGAACCATTTGGCTCTGAGCACTATGGGACTTAACATCTGTGGTCATCAGTCCCCTAGAACTTAGAACTACTTAAACCTAACTAATCTAAGGACATCACACACATCCATGCCCGAGGCAGGATTCGAACCTGCGACCGTAGCGGTCACGCGGTTCCAGACTGAAGCGCCTAGAACCGCACGGCCACACCGGCCGGCTTGAACCATTTGGTGAGAGCTTATCTAGTACTTGTAATGTTTATACAAGGTGATTTTTCCCACCGTCTACAAACTCTAGGGACTGATCGATGAGAGGATACGGAACAAAAAAAGGTCTGATGAGCTTACGGCCGGAAATGCATGATTTCCATAGCATAGACCATTTATTTAATCATACTTTGTTAGAGAGACTGTTTCTAATACACGCTGTACCATGCAGCCACAGTTGCAGTATGCATGGTTTGCTCCTAGAGGGTGGTACTGTTCCTCATACGTCATTCCCTAGCGCCTTTTCCTGCCATAGTCAGTGGTAACGTTGTGTTCGATTCACTTTTCTTGCTGATACACCTTGCAGTGAAGGTGATACAGCATTCGGCACAATGGTTCCGTACTCGAAACGAGAGTTTGCCGACATGGTGTTTACGTATGGGAAGGCAAATGGCAATGGGCGGCGGACAGCAAGGTTGAATCAGCAGACCTACCCCGCCGACAACATTCAATGTTTGCAACAGTGTTTCGCCGTTTGTCTGTGTGGTGTCACCGCCAGACACCACACTTGCTAGGAGGTAGCCTTTAAATCGGCCGCAGTCCGTTAGTATACGTCGGACCCGCGTGTCGCCACTGTCCGTGATTGCAGACCGAGCGCCGCCACACGGCAGGTCTAGAGAGACTTCCTAGCACTCGTCCCAGTTGTACAGCCGACTTTGCTAGCGATGGTTCACTGACAAATTACGGTCTCAATTGCCGAGACGATAGTTAGCATAGCCTTCACGTCATTTGCTACGACCTAGCAAGGCGCCATTATCATTTGCTATTTATCTTGTGATGCATGTACCGTCAGACCAATGTTCACCAATTATGAATTAAAGTTAAGTATTCCAGTAGTTACTTACGTTCTTTGCTACTATAAATGCCCTTACCTGTTCCAGACCTCACGCCAGCCTGCGTGAGCTTAAACGCGTGCCTTTCGGCTTCCTCTACTAGTGGCTTGGCTGTCTCGCCAAGTCACAACAGTCTGAGATAGGGTCGCTTCAGGAAGTAGGAAATCATGAAGGAAGTTCCCGAAATGTTCGGACACCAGACTTGGAGGAAAACGTGATTAACACTGTGGAAGGCGACAGCCGTGTCAGTACAGGGTTAACCAGACGACCGTGTGGAACATTCTCCATGACAATTGTTACTACCCTTATCACTTTTCAGCGTGTGCAGAGCTTATTGAAATCAGACTCTCCACATGGGGAGGAGTTTTGTCACTGGTTTCTTCACCAGGCTACCGCGATTCCGGGATTTGTGTCATCCATACTATTAACTGATGAGACCACCTTTACACGGAGTGCTATCCTCAACTTTCATAACAGTTAGGCCCGCCAAACACTGCACGCAGCAGAGGCACAGCAGAGCTTAGTGGTGGCCCAACGCTCGTGAAACACAGAACGCCCAGCAGTGTCCACCGCGAGTCTGTCTATGCAGTTAGACTTAGGTTCCGATTCTGATTCGGAACTCTGGACTGCTATTTTACTGTACAGTGCATACAAGAACAGAGAAAGATCTCTATGGAAAAGCAAGTACATGCAAAAGCGAAGAACACATGGCGAATACGTGTTGTCTACGGAAGTTCCTGATCACGTATTCAGGGAAAGCTTCCGACTGAACAGACGGTTGTTTGAAGAGGTTCATACATTTATAGAGCACGACATAAGAGGAAAACCAAGTCACATGCGGGAGCCCATACCTACAGAAGAACAATTAGCTGTATGTTTAAGGGTTGGGTTGGGTTGTTTGGGGGAAGAGACCAAACTGCGAAGTCATCGGTCTCATCGGAATTGGGAAGGACGAGGAAGGAAGCCGGCCGTTCCTTTTCAAAGGAACCATCCCGGAATTTATCTGGAGCGATTTAGGGAAATCACGGAAAACCTAAATCAGGATGGCCGGAGACGGTATTAAACCGTCGTCCTCCCGAATGCGAGTCCAGTGTGCTAACCACTGCGCCACCTTGCTCGGTATATGTTTAAGGTTTGCAATTGAAATAAAGTATTTTTTCTCTCAATATTTATTAAAGTTCAGAGAAACAATTTCCATCTGTAAATTTGTTAAAATAATGAACATGATAACACTGTTTTACAGTAAATGTGGTGCTGAAGGTTCAAACTCCGTACCAGGAGAGTCAGATATTGACGTGGTAGAGGAACTATTTTCTGTGCTGCATGATGACATTGATGAATGAAGTTGAGCCACTGGTTTAGTTAAAATTTCCTCCTCCGTTTCAGATACTATCTGAAACACTTTTTTCCTTATCAACACTTGGTAGGCCTTTAGCATCTCTTTTGTCGATAGGTACATCGACATGAAAAATTGGTGTAAGGCTTCATTTTCTTGATGCAGTGATTTTCGCGTAAAATGTCTCTTTTCTTAGCTCTCTCTTCGTAGCTGTTAATACTTTTCAAGAATGATTTTACTGACATCTGCTTTCTTCTTCTTCTCTGACAACGGCGTCCCCAACTCGTCTTGTGTTTCGTTCCTCTGTATGTCTGTTGCGTCATCTCCTCCACCATCATTTGCAACGCTCGTTGTAGCATTTTCCTCTTCCATCTTATTGGTTACTGTACCTCTGTTGGCCATATATGGAACTAAAAATTCCATCTGATTTTGGTGAAGCCATGGGCGGATCGAGGTCGCTGCTTGCCCACTCTTCTTTTTCTCTCTACGGAGGGCATCTCGATGACAATCCCTAAGTTTTCTCCAATTTTCTTTCGCTGTTTCCCCTGCAACAAGGAATTCCTCAATTTAGTTTTTCATATATTTCCGTATAAAGTGACATAAGAAATGTGAACAATTATATTTTCGAATAGCTTTCCCCTAGCAGTGTCCGAAACAATCTGTGATTTCGCGTACACGTACCATGAATGTCAAAACACTTAGTAATTTGCTTATGCAACATAAACGGATTGTTGTCTTTTTTTCATTTTAGGTGTTTAACGACGGGGGATATGTTTAAAACCATCGCTCTAAGCTACCGCATGAGTCAAAGGACAGTGTCGAAGATAGTTTATGAAATGTGTGGAGCGATATGGAAGCACCTACAACCCATTTATCTACCTGAGCCAACAACAGTTATGGGGGAAAGTATTGCTTCTGACTTTGAGAGGAAATGGCAGTTTTACAATTGTCTTGGTGCTGTTGGTGGGAAACATATCACTTTGCGAAAACCTCAACTATCTGTTTCCTCATTTTTCAAATATAAACAGCATTGTCCTGTAGTATTAATGGCAACTGTCGATTACCTCTATAGACGTCGGTTCAATGGGTGGATTTAGTGATGGAAATATTTTTTCTAATTCAGTATTAGGAAGAAAACTGACTGACGGAACTTAAAATATCCCAGTACATAAATCGCTTCCTGGACAACAAAATTGAGCACCTTAAGTTTTCGTAGGTGATGAGGCATTTCCATTATTAAAAAACTTACTGCGACCGTACCCTAAATGCAGAGTTATTGGTAATGACAAAAATAAAGTTTATAATTACAGACTGCCTCGTGCTTGTCAGACTGTAGAGTGTGCATTTGGTATCTTGAGTTCCCGATTTCGTTTCGTTTCGTTTGAGTGTAAACTAGAGACTGTAGATAGAATTGTGACAGCTACATGTGTACTTCATAATTACTTGAGGACTGATAACATTACGTCAAATGATCTCGCCGAGGAGGACGACATGGGACCACTGAGTACCAACCAGCTTCTGTCGCCTGCTCCCAAGTAGGTGCAGAAACACGAGTGAAGCTTTTCTTACGCGAGAAAAATTTAATGGGTGTTTTAATTCACCAGAAGGTTCTGTTCAATGGCAGTATTCAGCTATACAAATAGGCCAATACTAAAGAGAAGAACTTATGTCATTAATATTACATGTATATTGTGAGAATGCATATAAAATAAATAAATCAATTAATCAATAATACTTACAATTGCTGTAATGTAATTCCTCTGCAACATTCTTCCATATTCGGCCCTTCAATTTATTCCGCAAGTAGTCTGGATGACTGGTGTTGTACAGCACTGGGTTGTCCTGAACTAACTGAATGAAGTGTTCCATAACTAAAAGACTTCGTACACGAACGAGAGTGAGGTGCTGTCGCAGACGCGCACACTGCCGCCGGAAAGTCACTACTGGCCGAGACCAAAATTCCTTTGTGCTGGTACGAACTGCTGACAGAGATGGGATCTGAGATAACGCTCCCCTCGGGCCGCAGGCAGAACAAAACTGTGCGGCTCGGACAGCGGGACAGAGGGCTGACCCAGCGAATCCTCCCCTGCGTGCAGTATGCGGTGTCCCATTGGAAAGCGTGCTCTACAAAAGCGGCTCTGCCTCTGCTGCGCGCAGTGTACGCCGGGCCTTATTTGTGGGATAGTATGCAGAACCTCCATGGTACGGTGACTGCGAATCATTAGCATCGGTGCAGCCGGAATATGTTGTCCGAGATAATTGGCGAACGTATTTTAGGACCATTCTTCCTTCCACGTCGCCTAACAGGCCGGGCTATCGCCTTCCTTGCGGGTGACATTACCTCCCTGCTGACGATTCCATGGGATATGTGGCTGCTACATCATGGTGCTCCAGTCCTCTTCGCCGTTAACGTCCGGACGCATCTAAATCGTGTCTTGCCTGGCCTATGGATCGGACGAGGGGGTCCAGATGCATGGCCTGCTCGTTCACCGGATATCGACCAGTGCGGTTCCTTGTTATGAGGATATCTCACAAGTACCGTGTGTGCGGGGCCCGTTCCAGATGTGGAGACTCTGGAACAGCGTATTCATGTAGCCTTTGGCACTTCGGATGTGGCCTGACCGATGTCAACATGTGAGACAGTACACGCACTGGCGCGTACACTCATGCGTTCAGGCACATGGAAACAATTTTCAACACATACACTGTAACTGTGGCTGTACGGTACGGCATACATTAGACCTCAGTCTCTGTAACAATGTACACTACTGACCATTAAAATTGCTACACCAAGAAGAATGCAGATAATAAACGGGTATTCATTGGACAAATATATTATACTAAAACTGACATGTGATTACATTTTCACGCAATTTGGGTGCATAGATCCTGAGAAATCAGTACCCAGAACAACCACCTCTGGCCGTAATAACGGCCTTGATACGCCTGGCCATTGAGACAAACAGAGCTTGGATGGCGTGTACAGGTACAGCTGCCCATGCAGCTTCAACACGATACCACAGTTCATCAAGAGTAGTGACTGGCGTATTGTGACGAGCCAGTTGCTGACCAGACATTTCCAATTGGTGAGAGATCTGGAAAATGTGCTGGTCAGGGCAGCAGACCAACATTTCTGTATCCAGAAAGGCCCGTACAGGATCTGCAATATGTAGACGTTTTGCCATTCGTGCACCCAGGTTCGTCGTTGAGTACACCATCGTAGGCGCTTCGGTCTGGGATGCAGTGTCAAGGATAACCGCAGCCATGGTCTCCGAGCTGATATTCCATGCTGCTGCAAACGTCGTCCAACTGTTCGTGCAGATGATTGTTGTCTTGCAAACGTCCCCATCTGTCGACTCAGGGATCGGGACGTGGCTGCACGATCCGTTACAGCCATGCGGATAAGATGCCTGTCATTTGGACTGCTAGTGATACGAGGCCGTTGGGATCCAGCACGGCGTTCCGTATTACCCTCCTGAACCCACCGATTCCATACTCTGCTAACAGTCATTGGATCTCGACCATCGCGAGCAGCAATGTGGCGATACGATAAACGGCAATCGCGATAGGCTACAATCCGACCTTTATCAAAGTCGGAAACGTGATGGTACGGATTTCTCCTCCTTACACGAGGCATCACAACAACTTTTCACCAGGCAAAGCCGGTCAACTGCTGTTTGTGTATGAGAAATCGGTTGGAAACTTTCCTCACGTCAGCACGTTGTAGGTGTCGCCACCGGCGCCAACCTTGTGTGAAACCTTGTGTGAATGCTCTGAAAAGCTAATCATTTGCATATCACAGCATCTTCTTCCTGTCGGATAAATTTCGCGTCTGTAGCACGTCATCTTCGTGGTGTAGCAATTTTAATGGCCAGTAGTGTATAATTGGATAAATGGTCTCTAGAATGGAAACCGTGCATTGCTGGACACAAGTTGATTAGATCTTTTTTGTTCCGTATCCTCTCATCGGTCAAGCCCTAGAGTTTGTACACGGTGGAAAATAATCACCCTGTATTTTGTTTCTAGTTTGCATCAGTGCCCTAGTTTGATGTTTGCTTTCCAGGCGATGGATAAATAAAATCGCGCGTGACCAGCACGCCGTTTCCGGGTAGGCACCAGTAAGAGCGGAGTAGGGGAAAGGTGCTTTCTCGGCCGCGGACATAATAGAGGACGCCTATTAGTGCCCGAAGCTCCTAATTAGACGAGCTGCTGACGGACTGTCACCGGCGGACGTCGTACCAGCCGAGATTGCTCGTCCAGATACGGGCAGCGTCCGGCGTCCCACTACACACTGCGGATCCTGTAAAGGCAACAACCCCTGGCCCCTGGAGAATGCACTGGGGGAACCTGTGACTAGCGGGACAGTAGTCTGCTGGCAGCTTCCGCGTCGCTACAGCTGTCACATTTCAGCCCGGAGTAACCCAAACACTACATTTCTACAATAATGACTAGTGAGACGAAATCGTTCGAGTTTGTTGCTGCGGTTCTCAGTCCGAAGGCTCGTTTTATGCAAGTGTCTACTCTAGTCTTAGCTATGCAAGCCTCTACAGCTCTGCGTGACTATTGTAATCTTCATCCACTTGAACATGCTGTAATCAGGACCTGAGCTGGCCTCCCTGTAACATTGCTACCCCCTGTACGGTATCTTTTGTTTACACATAAGAGCACATTTTACTTTTTCCCAGTTTTGCTATTTCACAAACGCGAAGTCAATGCGCCAGTGCTACAGTACGCACGGAGTTATGCTGGTTAGCAGAGGCGGCTGGCCATCCGGCGCTTTCAGAGTCAGTGGGATGAGGTGACGATGCAGAAATCGCTCGTGTTGTCAGCAAAGATATATGTAGGAAAAGTGCATTTATTCTGGCGTGAATCAAGCAAGTGTTGTTAATACACTCCTGGAAATGGAAAAAAGAACACATTGACACCGGTGTGTCAGACCCACCATACTTGCTCCGGACACTGCGAGAGGGCTGTACAAGCAATGATCACACGCACGGCACAGCGGACACACCAGGAACCGCGGTGTTGGCCGTCGAATGGCGCTGGCTGCGCAGCATTTGTGCACCGCCGCCGTCAGTGTCAGCCAGTTTGCCGTGGCATACGGAGCTCCATCGCAGTCTTTAACACTGGTAGCATGCCGCGACAGCGTGGACGTGAACCGTATGTGCAGTTGACGGACTTTGAGCGAGGGCGTATAGTGGGCATGCGGGAGGCCGGGTGGACGTACCGCCGAATTGCTCAACACGCGGGGCGTGAGGTCTCCACAGTACATCGATGTTGTCGCCAGTGGTCGGCGGAAGGTGCACGTGCCCGTCGACCTGGGACCGGACCGCAGCGACGCACGGATGCACGTCAAGACCGTAGAATCCTACGCAGTGCCGTAGGGGACCGCACCGCCACTTCCCAGCAAATTAGGGACACTGTTGCTCCTGGGGTATCGGCGAGGACCATTCGCAACCGTCTCCATGAAGCTGGGCTACGGTCCCGCACACCGTTAGGCCGTCTTCCGCTCACGCCCCAACATCGTGCAGCCCGCCTCCAGTGGTGTCGCGACAGGCGTGAATGGAGGGACGAATGGAGACGTGTCGTCTTCAGCGATGAGAGTCGCTTCTGCCTTGGTGCCAATGATGGTCGTATGCGTGTTTGGCGCCGTGCAGGTGAGCGCCACAATCAGGACTGCATACGACCGAGGCACACAGGGCCAACACCCGGCATCATGGTGTGGGGAGCGATCTCCTACACTGGCCGCACACCACTGGTGATCGTCGAGGGGACACTGAATAGTGCACGGTACATCCAAACCGTCATCAAACCCACCGTTCTACCATTCCTAGACCGGCAAGGGAACTTGCTGTTCCAACAGGACAATGCACGTCCGCATGTATCCCGTGCCACCCAACGTGCTCTAGAAGGTGTAAGTCAACTACCCTGGCCAGCAAGATCTCCGGATCTGTCCCCCATTGAGCATGTTTGGGACTGGATGAAGCGTCGTCTCACGCGGTCTGCACGTCCAGCACGAACGCTGGTCCAACTGAGGCGCCAGGTGGAAATGGCATGGCAAGCCGTTCCACAGGACTACATCCAGCATCTCTACGATCGTCTCCATGGGAGAATAGCAGCCTGCATTGCTGCGAAAGGTGGATATGCACTGTACTAGTGCCGACATTGTGCATGCTCTGTTGCCTGTGTCTATGTGCCTGTGGTTCTGTCAGTGTGATCATGTGATGTATCTGACCCCAGGAATGTGTCAATAAAGTTTCCCCTTCCTGGGACAATGAATTCACGGTGTTCTTATTTCAATTTCCAGGAGTGTACATTTTCTAACAAAACTTACCTTTTGCCACTCAGACATTAGGAGGAGTCTACGGGTTACAAATACTATCTTTCAGTAATTTCACAATGTCAGGAAACGTTGATTTTAATAAATAAACGAGTAACTTTGGTATCACCGGGGATGTACGATCTTACACGAACCATACCGGTTTTACGCTCAAATTAGAGACTGTGCGCCATAGTCGGCAGTCGTCGATCTAGTCATGCAGTAGACCATATTCTCGTACCGTTAATACACGCATAAAAAAAGTTCCGGAAAGGCCGGCCGGGTTGGCCGTGCGGTTCTAGGCGCTACAGTCTGGAACTGCGTAACCGCTACGGTCGCAGGTTCGAATCCTGCCTCGGGCATGTATGTGTGTGATGTCCTTAGGTTAGTTAGGTTTAAGTAGTTCTAGGGGACTGATCACCGTAGAAATTAAGTTCCATAGTACTCAGAGCCATTTGAACCAAAGTTCCGAAAACTGCATAGAAAATTTTAATAGAGATCAACATAAACATCATTTCCGCGTATTGATTGCTCATGAAAACCACAAATTGGATGTTCTACCACCACACGTCGAGACCTTCAGAGGTGGTGTTCCAGATTGCTGTACACACCGATATCTCTAATACCCAGTAGCACGTCCTCTTGCATTGATGCATGCCTGTATTCGTCGTGGCATACCACCCACAAGTTCATAAAGGCACTGTTGGTCCAGATTGTCCCACTCCAGATTCGGCGTAGATCCCTCAGAGTGGTTGGTGGGTCACGTCATCGAAAAAGAACCCTTTTCAATCTATCATGTTCGATAGGGTTCATGATGGCCACTCTAGTCGAGCGATGTCGTCATCCTGAAGGAAGTCATTCACATGACGTGCACGATGGGGCCGCGAATTGTCGTCCATGAAGACGAATGCCTCGCCAGTATGCTGCCGATATTGTTGCATTATCGGTCGGAGGATGGCTTTCACGTATCGTACAGACGTTACGGCGCCTTCCATGACCACCAGCGGGCTACGTCGGCCCTACGTAATGCCACCCCAAAACAGCAGGGACCTCCACCTTGCTACATTCGCTGGACAGCGTGTCTAAGGCGTTAAGCCTGGCCTGGTTGCCTCCAAATACGACACCGACGAATGTCTGATTGAAGGAATATGCGGCACTCATCGGTGAAGAGAACGTGATGCCGACCCTGAGGGCCCCATTCGGTATGTTGTTGGGCCCATCTGTACCGCGCTGCATGGTGTCGTGGTTGAAAAGAGGACCTCGCCATGGACTTCGGGAGTGAAGTTGTGCATCATGCAGCCTATCGCGCAGAGTCCTGTGGCTGCACGAGAAGCATTATTCAACATGGTGGCGTCGCTGTCAGGGTTCCTCCGAGCCATAATCCATAGGTAGCGATCATCCACTGCAGTAATTGCCCTTGGGCGGCCTGAGCGAGGCATGTCATCGACAGTTCCTGTCTCTCTGTATCTCCTTCATGTCCAAACAACATCGCTTTGGTTCACTCCGAGACGCCTAGACAATTCCCTTGTTAAGAGCCCTTCCTGGCACAAAGTAACAATGCGGACGCGATCGAACAGCGGTATTGACCGTCTAGGCACGGTTAAAGTACAGACAACACGAGCCGTGTACCTCCTTCCTGTTGGAATGACTTGAGCTGATCGGCTGTCGGACCCCCTCCGTCTAAAAGGCGCTGCTCATGCCTGGTTGTTTACATCTTTGCGCGGGTTTAGTGACATCTCTGAACACTCAAAAGGACTGTGTCTGTGATACAATATCCACAGTCAACGTCTATCTTCAGGAGATCTGGGAAACGGGGTAATGCAATTTTTTTATGTGTGTGTTTAGCTTATAATCAGTGTCAACAAGTTCATTTTACGGTGTTTGTTAAATAAACGCACCATAATAGCATCCCATGTAAAAAATTATTTGCACAAAAAATTCTTCTCACTCATTACCTAAAGCGCATTGTGCGAGTACATTCAGAATCCGACTCTGCAAGGGGACATAAAACTATGACAGCATCTCCACAAAACAAGTAGGTAGACCTCCTCCACTGAGGCTCACTACGTCAGTTAAAGGACGGGCTTAATTATCGGAAAACTAGTGTGGCAAAGTGTGGCTAGTTATAGTGTACGCCGCATATAGCATCATCTACGTACTCACCCGCAAAACTGAGCGATTTGTGGAGAATTAGTGCGAATGGAGGTTCTTGCACCCCAACACACTTTCCTCCATTACTAAACAGAAGTTTACTGTGTGCTAATAATGCCTCAATTGTGGCCAGCGAATTGTAAACTCCCCCTGGCATTTTCTGTGAGAAACGTGATTTGTTGTTATTAATAATTGGTGTCTCAGGATATATCCTACCAACCGACATTGCTGCTTTCAGTCAAGTTGCATCATAAACTTCTTTTCTTCCTGATTCGATTTAGTACCTCCTCATTAGTTACTCCATCTACCAATCCAATCTCTAGCATTCTTCTCTCTCACCTCATTTCAAAAGCTGCTTTTCTCCTGTCTGAAATGTTCACTGTGCACGTTACACTTCCGTACAATGGAATGACAGTTCACTTCCAGGAAATACTTTCTAACACTTAAATTTATATTGGTTATTAAAATATTTATTTCTTCTAAGAAACACATTTTCTTGGTATTGCTGGTCTGTTATTTACATTCTCTCTCTTTCTACATTGATCAGTTTATTGCTGTCCAAATAGTAAATTGTGTCTATAATTTTACGTCTCCCATTTACAAATCTAATCTTGGGGTATCACCTGACCGCATATTAGAACACTAAATTATTCCTATTTTATTTATGTCGATGTTTCAAACAAAATCCGTTGTTTCAACTGATGTCCCAAGTACTTTCAATTCTTCCTCCTGAGCTTGCGTCACTTTTCCAAATACTCCTTCACTGCTAAACCAATGTACAAATTAAGCAATTTTCGAAATAGGCTACAACTCTGCCTCATTCCCTTCTCATCTACTGCTTTCTTTTAAGGTCTTTCACTTCTTGTAATTACAGTCTTCTCTCTGTACAAGTTGTATATAGTCTTTAACTCCCTGTACTATATCCCTGCTATGTTTAGAACTTCAAAGGCTGTATTCCAGTCAACTTTGTTTCTGGGATAAAATTTATTATATGAGTCTTCATCGAAGATTGAAATTGCATTTTCGTTGTACAAAGTGTCATTAATGTACTCTGAGCACATTGCCGTCGCTCTTACTTTGGCTGTTTCACCATTACGGACACTATGCTGCCATTAAAGACTTGCTTAAGATTGCTTCCTTGAAGATTCCAGTGTCGCAAGTTTCGTTCCTCGGCATTTTATCGTGTCCTGTGTATCGTCCTAAACATACTTCCCCGTCCCCCCTTCCCCCCTCCTTTCTCCTCCTCACAGATTGTGATATATAACAGAAAAGTTTCCACATACTTCAGCAAGTTGCTGGGCTGTACTGTAGCCTTAAAATGGAGTGAACTAATTTTGCTGTCAGTTACTGTTAAATTCATTCAACTGAGTTCCTACGACACATCCGCTGTGGCTGCCTGACACGATTCACTTCCATGTACGTACATCACTCGTTATGACATACCCTGTGACAAAAGTGTGTGTGTGTGTGTCAGTGTGTGTCGGTGTCGGATCACAAGTACTACCACATCAAACGCGAAAAAAAGTAGTGACGAATTGTGTCGCAGTACCTGTAACAAAGACTTAACTTGCTTTGTTTGTTAACAACGATTTCCAGGTGTAATTATACAACCGTTTAAAATCAGCACTTCTGTTTTCACCCGGATTAATATTGTGAGAAAGTCCGCGCTAAATGACAAATAGTTTCTCCTTATAGCTACATGGTTAGGGAGATATCGGTGTCAACTTCGGCCGGCCGGGTTGGCCGAGCGGTTCTAGGCGCTACACTCTGGAACCGCGCGACCGCTACGGTCGCAAGTTCGAATCCTGCCTCGGACATGGATGTGTGTGATGTCCTTAGGTTATTTAGGTTTAAGTAGTTCTAAGTTGTAGGGGACTGATGACCTCAGAAGTTAAGTCCCATAGTGCTCAGAGCCATTTGAACCATTTTTTCGGTGTCAGTTTCCGTTTTCCAAATGGGAGTACAGTTATTCCAGTAGTTCTAAAAGAGACGAATTCAATGGTGTTTCACTCGTCAAAATGAGAGTATTAGTTTCGAAGTAACTGCAGTATTTAGAACTTCGAATTTGAAAAAATGAAGATATGTACATCTCTGTAATCAACGTAGCTATGAAAAGGGACTATACGTCCTTTAGTGAGAACGTTTCCACTATTTGTTTTGGTGAAGAGCACTTTACGATATCTTGAACGGTTCAGGAACTATCTAAGGTGAAGAACTTAGTTTAATCATCGTGCGTTACACGAAATAAGGCTCTTATAGCAGATCGGTGGGTAACGGCTCGTGTCTTGACATGTACATCAGGGACACCCCGGATAATGGGCACCAAAGGGTACAAATTTTAAATACAGGTATTATTAACAATAGTTCATTTTTGTACAATAAATGTCACAGGATGTCTATTAGGAATTGGCATTATTACAGTTACATTGTTACAATGTAGTATACGTTAAGCTCTTGTGATATACAGTGATCAAAATAAATGTTGCATATTGCTTTATCGCCACTAATGGACATAATATGAACTAAATTTATTTCCTTCTGTCACGTACGGTCATAAGAAAACAAAAAAAGGAGGATCAATACGTTTCCACCTGATAAATACAAGCAAAAATACAAAAAGAAGACTTATAAAAGATTCCACCACGAACATATCAGTTTATTCCCAGTGTAATTTTGCATTACACATTGCTTGTGGACCAATTGGTCCTCCTCGTAACTGGAGACACTTTTGAACGCGGTTAGGTGTACTCCGTACCACATTGTCCAAATAATCCTGTGGGATATCGTCCAGCTCCTTCAAAGCGACCTCTATATTTCTGGTGGCACAGGACGGTCGCAGACCGCTCTTTTTATCCTTGCTCTTGAATTCGCAGTGCCGCTGAGATCTGGAGAGTATAGGGTCCATTCCAGCGGACTGATTCTGTTCACAAAATCGTGGCGATGAGGGCGTGGCTTGCCGTCCGTCAGCGTGAATCCTGCTCCGGTATATTCACCGAGTCGTCCTCCCATGTGTTGGCGCAAGGTGTTTCCTGCGGCAATACGTGAGTCCACCCCAAAACGTCCCTGGACCGCCTCGATAAGGCTAGTGGTCTACGATACAGTTACAGCGTAAACATTGTGGTAGTTGCCTCCACACACGAATATCAGTATTTCCAGGGCGGAGTCTGATACGGATCTTATCAGAAGAGAGTGTGGTGTCCCACTGCTGCCAAGTCCACAAAGAGTGGTTTCGTGGTCATGCGTCACGAACCCCTCTCCGAATACGAGTCAGAGGAGGAGACTTTTGAGGTGTCTTTTGGCATGTCATCCCTGCTCGTGAATTGTGTTTCTTATCGTCTGTGCACTCCTGTGGCTGTTTGCAGCTGCCGCCGTAGACATGTAGTATTGTGTCCAGGGCTTTTGCCTGCTGTTGTCCGCAGATATCGGTCCCGGACACCCGCTGTTTTCTTCCGTGTTAGAAACTTGTTCCAGAGTCTAGAGACACCACTTTCACTCACAGCGGTATTCGCCGCGACGTCCACGTGTCTCATTCGCTACTCCATTAAAGTGACTATTACTCGGACAATATATCGTGGCAGTCGGCCGCGGGCGTAAACAAATGATGACTATGGCGGGTAGACGGGAGTAGAAAGGGGCGGAGGGGACATTCCCCGCCTCCCTCTCGCAGGGCAGCCAGCCTACACCCGTGTTTCGCGCTTCAGCGAAAGCAGATCACAGGCACGGTGATAGCTACAAAGTGCGTTAACAGTTATCAGAAATGATACGAGAGCTGTTCAAAACGTAAGGTGACTTCTCAAACTGCGCGGGCAACGTACATTCGACTATCGATCTTTTTTTTGTTATGTTGCTACACATGTACCGAACATATGAACACAGTTTCAAATGTACAGCATGTGTCGTTTGTTTTGATAGATAGAAAGGTTACAGGTGTTTTAGTGTGCTCGGCAATTTTCGATTATTATAAAACATTGAGCCAAGAATTTGCATCAAATTTTGTGTGAAAAAAGTGGGATCAAGTGCTCTCACACATTTGAAATGTTGACAGTGACATACCGTGAGTCTGCTCTAAGCCAAAAAAAAATGTTTACAAGTGGTACAAGCTCTTCCAAGATGGCGGAGGAGATGCCAATGACGAACCTCGCTCTGGACGCTCCAGCACATCAACAACAGATGATAACGTCGAAGCTGTGAGGAAAACTGTCTTGTAAAATCGTCAAATTACAGTAAGAGAAGCTGCTGAGGATGTTGGCATATCGGTCGGCTCATGTCATGCGATTTTTTTGGATGTTTTGGGCGTGAGACATATGTCAGCGAAGTTTGTACCAAAATTTCTCAGTTTTGATCAGACGAACCGTCGCATGAGCATAGCTCAGGAGCTGTTGAATGACGTCAATGATGATCCCGATTTGCTCGAAAGGGTCATAAGTGGCGACGAAACATGAGTTTATGGTTAAGGCGTCGAAACCAAAGTCTAATCGTCCCTATGGAAGCATCGCGGAGAGCCAAGACCTATCAAACGTCAAAGTTCTGCTCACTGTTTTTTTCAATTACCGTGGCGTAGTGCATCACGAATATTTGCCTCAAGACCGTACGGTCAATAAGGAATATTACCTTGACGTTATGCGCAGTTTGCGAGAAGCATTACGCAAAAAACGTCCGGAATTGTGGAAAAACAATTCACGGCTTTTGCATCACGACAATGCACCTGCTCATTCATCGTTGCTTGTGAGAGAGTTTTTGGCCAAAGACAACACCACTATCATGTCCCATCCACCATATTCACCGGATTTGGCACCGTGCGACTTTTTCTTGTACCCAAAACTGAGGAGACCTATGAAAGGACGAAGATTTTCAGCGATTGAGGAAATAGAAACTGGAAGTACCCAAGGCTGTACCAAAAAATACGTATGAGAAGTGCTTCGAGGATTGGAAGAAGCGTTGGCGCACGTGCGTTATATCTGAGGGGGATTACTTTGAAAGGGACAACTTGAATATTGATTAATAAATAAATATTTTTCATAAAAATAAAAACTCAACTTACTTTTGGAACACACCTCGTCTAAATTACAGATAAACCCACTTTCTGGTAGAAAACCAGTGTAATTCAATATATACAACACTTACCCATACTGCATGAAACACTTTGAAGATTTACTTTAGTCACTTTAGCGGTCACTCTCCACCATGTGGGTGCTGAATATTCACTATCAACTGTGTCCGTGTGGGTTGACCTCTCATGTTCCGCCGTGTCTGTATTAAATGAGCCCACACCACAGTCATTCGCACGTACTATAATGTCGTCACCTGCAATTTCCATTCTCTATCGCGCCTCCCGTAATGGTTCTCCACCTCTTGTACTTTTCTGCAGTACCCTCCCCAGTCGTTTGGAGTGCCAGAACGGAAGGCATTGCCTGTTAGTTTCTTGAATTTGGCTGCAGGCATTACGCCAGAGACGTTGTGCTGCCTCACGTACTGTTTAATTTTCGCCCATCAAGTTCAGCTGCGTTTAGGTCGCAACTGGACGGCGGCAGGAGAACCACGGTTTCCTACACACGTCTTTTCACTCGGTTTATTCGCCTGCACAAAGAGCATACAGCTCATCTTTGTCATGTTGTCATTGTATTTAACTTTCCTTTTTCGCTGCAGTTCTATCGTCGCCTTTCTTCGACACTGATTGTGTTCTGTCCACCTCCCTACACTGATACGACGCACTCTCCATAACAGTGACAGAATTTGAAGGAAGATTTGGAAGCACTATCTCCGAAAACCATTTCTCGAAATCCTCAGAGATTCATTTGACGATGATAATCTTCTTACGTCGATCTTGTCCAGAATATTAGCCCCACTTGCTTCACAAACCCATTTCTCGAGCCAACGCCAGCCGCCGTCAACCTTCTGGAGTCACTTACCCGCGCCGTAACACCCAGTACATCTCGTGGCCTCTGCCAACATTTGCCGCATGTCATATTGCTGTCAGTCCACGACTCATCAAGATAAAATATATTTTGTTGACCTTCCCTAATGCTCCTCGTGTGCAGGGAAACCGTGTCGCCACGTTCTAGCGAGATATTTCGTTTGTTCTACACAGATTTTCAAACGACTCCCACCGACTTTAGCAAAGTTTTTAACGAGGTACTGCCCCATCTCCAATTTATCTTCTCACTCAGCAGTGAAAGAAGTTTTGCCACGCTGAGAACCACTTTCTGTTGGGCGTAGAACTCCGTGAAGGTATTCTGTGTAACTAATTTACTGAAGTCGTCTATGTCTTCATGGATATCACTGCTTGTCTTCCTAACCGAAACAAAATAAAAATATTTTCAACCTAGCGGCTGCCTAGTTGGACGCACTGTCGAATATAAACAGCCTTACACTTGTACAGTACATTTTAGGACTAAAACTGACAATTGGGGTACTAGACGACTCGCCTGGATGAGAGCTTGCGAACTTTCTGATCCTACCTGATGTTCGTAAGCTATTGCCGGTACAACAGGTAGGTCCCTTATGAACCTGAGTGATAGGATGTAGCAGCGTTTTGCTTTCCTTTTCCACCTCGCAGGACTCCACCACATTATGCACCATTTTACGAGCACCGCTTGGTACTGCGAATCTCCCTTTCCTTTTGGGGGTAACGTGAATCGCACTCGATCCCTGCCATGGATCTGGAGTGGTATCTTCTCTCATTTAAAACATACGAGACGAGCAACAAGGAACGCACAACACAAAGCAAAATGAAGCGGAGAATACACGAGGCATTCGGTAATGGTTGGCAGTGCAGTATAAGCGACGGGACAGACCCGACCTCTTCCGGTAACTTCAACAACCATGGATCAAAACACCCCACCCACCCCAGTCCTTCCTAAACCTGCAACGATATACACTACTGGCCATTAAAATTGCTACACCAAGGAGAAATGCAGATGATAAACGGGTATTCACTGGACAAATATATTATACTAGAACTGACATGAGATTATATTTTCACGCAATTTGGGTGCATAGATCCTGAGAAATCAGTACCCAGAACAACCACCTCTGGCCGTAATAACGGCCGTGATACGCCTGGGCATTGAGTCAAACAGAGCTTGGATGACGTGTACAGGTACAGCTGCCCATGCAGCTTCAACACGATACCACAGTTCATCAAGAATAGTGACTGGCGTATTGTGGCGAGCCAGTTGCTCAGCAACCATTCACCAGACGTTTTCAGTTGGTGAGAGGTCTGGAGAATGTGCTGGCCAGGGCAGCAGTCGAACTTTTTCTGTATCCAGGAAGGCCCGTACAGGACCTGCAACATGCGGTCGTGCATTATCCTGCTGTAATGTACGGTTTCGCAGGGATCGAATGAAGGGTAGAGATACGGGTCGTAACACATCTGAAATGTAACGTCCACTGTTCATACTGCCGTCAATGCGAACAAGAGGTGACCGAGACGGTTAACCAATTGCACCCCATACCATGACGCCGGGTGATACGCCAGTATGGCGATGACGAATACACCGTGATGTCGCCAAACACCTATGCGACCATCGTGATGCTGTAAACAGAACCTGGATCATCCGAAAAAAATCACGTTTTGCCATTCGTGCACCCAGGTTCGTCGTTGAGTACACCATCGCAGGCCCCCCCTGTCTGTGATGCAGCTCAAGGGTAACCGCAGCCGTAGCTGATAGTCCATGCTGCTGCAAACGTCGTAGAACTGTTCGTGCACATGGTTGTTATCTTGCAAACGTCCCCATCTGTTGACTGAGGGATCGAGACGTGGCTGCACGATCCGTTACAGCCATGCGAATAAGATGCCTGTCATCTCGACTGCTAGTGATACGAGGCCAATGGGATCCAGCACGGCGTTCCGTATTAGCTCCTGAACCCACCGATTCCATATTCTGCTAACAGTCATTGGATCTCGACCAACGCGAGCAGCAATGTTGCTGTACGATAAACCGCAATCGCGATAGGCTACAATCCAACCTTTATCAAAGTCGGAAACGTGGTGGTACGCATTTCTCCTCCTTACACGAGGCATCGCAACAGCGTTTCACCAGACAACGCCGGTCAACTGTTGTTTGTGTAAGAGAAATCGGTTGGAAACTTCCATCATGTCAGCACGTTGTAGATGCCACCGGCGCCAACCTTGTGTGAATGCTCTGAAAAGCTAATTATTTGTATATCACAGCATCTTCTTCCTGTCGGTTAAATATCGCGTCTGTAGCACGTCATCTTCGTGGTGTAGCAATTTTAATGGCCTGTAGTGTAGTATCTGAACAATGCACTGAATTTGAGGCCGTGACTGTTGTCTGAAGCAACCTGGAACAATACAGTTCTCGCAATGACGCACAGCACAAGTACTGCAATGTTTATATGCGACTCGGTTGCCACAGGCCGGTCAAACGGCCACCTCAAGGACTGTTTCCGCTAGAATTACATTGCGAACAAACAGCTGCGTTGATATCGTAGTGTATTTCTGGATCGGAACGCTTAATACTAAAGTTTAGGCAATATGCAACGTTTATTTTGACCACTGCATGACGAGGACAGAGCCACAGAGAGTATGTGCTTTAATACGTGAGAGCACAACGTTGTGCCTTAGATTTTGTAGCGCTCCAAGTCAGTCTGTAGGCGCTTGGGCACGATCTAGCCGAGACCTCCTCGTAGCCAAAGAGTTTAACAGTTTACATTTGCAAGTCAGTTATGTTGGCCATAATGAGAATGTTATTTCTGTAGTGTTCATGTTGTTTATTTTCAATAAACTGATTGTAATGGCAAAGCTGTTTCTCTTTCATTAATGGTAGCTAACCGTAATGCCTCGGAAACCACTCATTGTTCGCAGCACGATAGCGCCACCGATTGTAAGAGATATCCAACAGCAGAACTGCAAAATGGAGCAGGTAGGAGGTAGTCTAAATGCTTACTCGGGAGTGTAATTGAGCCACGGAGTAACCTCACTTTGCCCCCCTTTCTGAGATTGTTTCGCCCCCATGTACCCATACGACACAGGTCGCTGCTCACGTGCAGAACGTCTGCTTTTAATTAAGAATTATGTAGGGCTAGTCGTAAGAGCGTAGTTCCAACCTTGATGAACTTGTCATCAACGGGACGTTAGACACTTCCTTCCTTTCTTCTTAGTCCATTTCTGCCTGAATTATTTTTTTCTTCTGATTTCTACAGATTAGATATTTATGTGTTTATTGTCATCAAAGAAAAGCAATACAACAATCAAAACAAAAAATCTACATCTACATCTACATCTATACTCCGCGAGCCACCTTACGGTGTGTGGCGGAGGGTACTTATTGTACCACTATCTGATCCCCCCTTCCCTGTTCCATTCACGAATTGTGCGTGGGAAGAACGACTGCTTGTAAGTCTCCGTATTTGCTCTAATTTCTCGGATCTTTTCGTTGTGATCATTACGCGAGATATATGTGGGCGGTAGTAATATGTTGCCCATCTCTTCCCGGAATGTGCTCTCTCGTAATTTCGATAATAAACCTCTCCGTATTGCGTAACGCCTTTCTTGAAGTGTCCGCCACTGGAGCTTGTTCAGCATCTCCGTAACGCTCTCGCGCTGACTAAATGCCCCCATGACGAATCGCGCTGCTTTTCGCTGGATCATGTCTATCTCTTCTATTAATCCAACCTGGTAAGGGTCCCATACTGATGAGCAATACTCAAGAATCGGACGAACAAGCGTTTTGTAAGCTACTTCTTTCGTCGATGAGTCACATTTTCTTAGAATTCTTCCTATGAATCTCAACCTGGCGCCTGCTTTTCCCACTATTTGTTTTATGTGATCATTCCACTTCAGATCGCTCCGGATAGTAACTCCTAAGTATTTTACGGTCGTTACCGCTTCCAATGATTTACCACCTATGGCATAATCGTACTGGAATGGATTTCTGCCCCTATGTATGCGCATTATATTACATTTATCTACGTTTAGGGAAAGCTGCCAGCTGTCGCACCATGCATTAATCCTCTGCAGGTCTTCCTGGAGTACGTACGAGTCTTCTGATGTTGCTACTTTCTTGTAGACAACCGTGTCATCTGCAAATAGCCTCACGGAGCTACCGATGTTGTCAACTAAGTCATTTATGTATATTGTAAACAATAAAGGTCCTATCACGCTTCCTTGCGGTACTCCCGAAATTACCTCTACATCTGCAGATTTTGAACCGTTAAGAATGACATGTTGTGTTCTTTCTTCTAGGAAATCCTGAACCCAATCACAAACCTGGTCCGATATTCCGTAAGCTCGTATTTTTTTCACTAAACGTAAGTGCGGAACCGTATCAAATGCCTTCCTGAAGTCCAGGAATACGGCATCAATCTGCTCGCCAGTGTCTACGGCACTGTGAATTTCTTGGGCAAATAGGGCGAGCTGAGTTTCACATGATCTCTGTTTGCGGAATCCATGTTGATTATGATGAAGGAGATTTGTATTATCTAAGAACGTCATAATACGAGAACACAAAACATGTTCCATTATTCTACAACAGATTGACGTAAGCGAAATAGGCCTATAATTATTCGCATCTGATTTATGACCCTTCTTGAAAATGGGAACGACCTGCGCTTTCTTCCAGTCGCTAGGTACTTTACGTTCTTCCAGCGATCTACGATAAATTGCTGATAGAAAGGGGGCAAGTTCTTTAGCATAATCACTGTAGAATCTTAAGGGTATCTCGTCTGGTCCGGATGCTTTTCCGCTACTAAGTGATAGCAGTTGTTTTTCAATTCCGATATCGTTTATTTCAATATTTTCCATTTTGGCGTCCGTGCGACAGCTGAAGTCAGGGACCGTGTTACGATTTTCCGCAGTGAAACAGTTTCGGAACACTGAATTCAGTATTTCTGCCTTTCTTCGTTCGTCCTCTGTTTCGGTGCCATCGTGGTCAACGAGTGACTGAATAGGGGATTTAGATCCGCTTACCGATTTTACATATGACCAAAACTTTTTAGGGTTCTTGTTTAGATTGTTTGCCAACGTTTTATGTTCGAATTCGTTGAATGCTTCTCTCATTGCTCTCTTTACGCTCTTTTTCGCTTCGTTCAGCTTTTCCTTATCAGCTATGATTCGACTACTCTTAAACCTATGATGAAGCTTTCTTTGTTTCCGTAGTACCTTTCGTACATGATTGTTATACCACGGTGGATCTTTCCCCTCGCTTTGGACCTTAGTCGGTAGGAACTTATCTAAGGCGTACTGGACGATGTTTCTGAATTTTTTCCATTTTTGTTCCACATCCTCTTCCTCAGAAATGAACGTTTGATGGTGGTCACTCAGATATTCTGCGATTTGTGCCCTATCACTCTTGTTAAGCAAATATGTTTTCCTTCCTTTCTTGGCATTTCTTATTGCACTTATTACACTTATTACACAATTGAAACAAAAAGGGCGTAACATATATGTCACGCTAGACAGAACATACATTTTAGGCAGAATATATGACAGCAAGTAAAATAAAGTAAAATAATACACTGTATGTGATTTACAGCAAGTTCAGGCGACAGTACTCACTTTCTGTAATATGTCACAAAACATTCTATGCACAAACCAACATCACATTTGCAGCACATTGTTCTTGGGGTTTCTTTGCAGTTTTCTGCCGCACAGCGTCTTCTTTTTTTCTGTGGCACCATGGCTACCAGATGATTTGTTTCACCATATCTAATATCATGCAGCACTCTGCCTTGGTTTGAATTATCTGCAGGGCGTCCAGGACCTCTTGGTACTGCAGCTTTGGAAGTCAGGTAGCATTTCACAATGTAGCGCCGGAAGAGCAGCTGAGGCTTATTTATGCCAGTCTTTTATGAAGAACCCACCCATTATGCGTAGAGATATCTAGAAGCCATGTAAAATTTGGACACCACAATTTCTTTCCTCTGACACTCTATATAACGCTACGTTTTCATCCAACCGATCAGTTCCTGTGGTGTCACCGCCAGACACCACACTTGCTAGGTAGTAGCATTTAAATTGGCCGCGGTCCGTTAGTATACGTCGGACCCGCGTGTCGCCACTATCAGTGATTGCAGGCCGAGCGCCGCCACATGGCAGGTCTAGAGAGACTTCCTAGCACTCGCCCCAGTTGTACAGCCGACTTTGCTGGCGATGGTTCACTGCCTACTTACGTTCTCATTCGCCGAGACGATAGTTTAGCACAGCCTTCAGCTACGTCATTTGCTACGACCTAGCAAGGCGCCATATTCAGTTACTATTGGTATTGTGAATCATGTACCGTCAAAACCGACGTTCATCATTAATGGATTAAAGTTAAGTGTTCCACCAGCTACGTCCGTTTTTCTAAATTGTAATTTCCTTGTCATGTTCCAGACCTCACGCCAGCCTGCGTGAGCTAAAACGCGTGCATTTCGGCCTCCTTTAGTACAACGGTGTTGGCTCTCCTGCCAACCACAACAGTTCCTCCCATATTTTTGTTGTATTCCCCAATTACATTAGGTCGAGGTACAACTATTCTTTTCTTCTCTTGTCTAGAGTATCTGGCAACGGTGCTGACTGGCAAATGTTGATCGTGTTAGGACAGCAACCAGCCACAAATTTACTTTAAGTTCCTTTATTCAAAGGAAACCGTTACCGGTTTCGAATCGTTGCGATTCATCATCAGACGGTTTACACGCTTTCTTTCTACATTTGGTGTGTTTTTTTACAGATTAATTGTCCTAAAATATAAATAAAATACAATTACAAACACGTCGCACACAGATGGTTGCGTTGCAGATTTTCGTTGCATGTGACTTACGTGAAACGTCGGTTTCGAGTGATTGTTTCTATAACGTTCATCCAATCGATGTAAATGCATTCCCACTGCATCCTCGTTGTTGCACACGTAATAGTTCTCACTGTACACTTTAGATTTGTCACTGAGTTCATTCCAACCACGCACCACATGTTTTGATACATACAAAGAGCTTACAAACATATGGGTGTCACAGATGCTATGATATATCGTAACATTTGACGATGATGTCCTATGTTTGGAAAGGATCATATATTCTTTTACAAAACTGTAATGTCTTTTACATTAGTGTAGAGAGATTGAATTTTTTTTTTTAAATGTATATGTATAAATCTGTTACTGCTAATTTAATTATAAAGTTTTTTATATATATTTAGAGCTGTATAGGTAAAATAGTACATTATTTTATTACATTTGGCAGCATGAGAATTATAGTAACAATAAATTTTCTACTTGATCTGCAGATAGGTGTATTAATATTATTTTTTGCTTTGGAGGCTGGAAAGTAATTTTTGGAAATTTCTCAGGAAAGGGGCGTTAGCCAACTCTGTTTGTTCGTTAAGGATATAGTCTGGGATGCTGTTTTTGTGTGTGTGTATTTCTAATTCTTCTAATATATTCATAGTGGCCCCTTTTTCTGTTAGATGTAAAATCTTTAAGTTGTCCTCAATGTTACCCACTGAATGGTTTTCTTCAGCAATATGGGCTGCAAATGCTGATTTGTTCAAGTTACCGAGTCTTAGGGCGTCAATATGTTCTTTATATCTAATTTCGAAACTTCTGCCTGTCTGTCCAATGTAGAATTTGGGGCATGTATCACACTTGAGTTTGTATATTCCTGATTTACGGTAGGGACTCTTGGAGGTGTTTACATCATGTATCACTTTTTGTTGTAATTTATTTTTTGTGGAAAAGCTGATTCTGATATTTTTCTTCTTTTTAAATAAGTTTGCTATTTGGTATGAAAGTGGACCTATGTATGGGAGAGTAGCATATTTAGGTTTGGCTTCAGTGGCACACTGATTTGACTTGAAGTGACTGCTGTGAAGTGGATCTGTGGGTTTTGTCTGCATTTTGTTGTGGAGTTTTTCTATTATTGTGGGTTTATATTCATTATTATGAACAACTGTTTTAATTATATTGATTTCATTTTGTTGGTCTGTGTCACTCATTGGTACTTTTTTAATTCGGTGTAGCATCATTCTGAAATATGCCATTTTTTGTTGGCGGGGGTGGCAAGATGAGTTGCTAATACTGACATCTGTGGTGGTAGGTTTTCTGTAAATACGGAATTGATGTTTATTGTTAGTATTGCAAATTTTCAGGTGAAGAAAGTTAATGCTTTTATTAGTTTCATGTTCAACTGTGAATTTAATATTTTTGTGCATTTTGCTAAGATCTGCTGCTAATGTATCTATTTCATTGCTTGTACCATCAAAAAGCAGTATTGTATCATCAACATATCTTCTGTAGTATATTATTTTGTTTGAGATGTGCTGGTTGGCAGAAAAGAATTTTTGTTCTATATGGTTGATATAAATGTCAGCCAATATCCCAGCTAAGCTACTTCCCATTGCCAAACCATCATGTTGTTGGTACAGTTTGTTGTTGAAGCTAAAGTAATTATGGTCTAGAATAAGTGAAAGTATTTCTATGAGTTCACAGATCTCTGCAACACTAATTTTCTTATATTTAAGCAGATTGTTTCTTATAATGTTAATAGTCTCTTTTACAGGGATGTTCGTGTACAGGTTGACTATGTCTAGTGATGCTAATTTAGCTGTTGGTGGGATGTGGATGTCTTTAATTAAGCTTATGAGTTCATGTGTGTTATGTATGGTGTAGTTATTTTCAAATGTATAGTATTTGGTAATGAGGTCTTTTAATTTACGGCTTATGAAGTATGCAGGGCTGTTTCTTGAGTTAACAATCGGGCGAATGGGACAATTTTCTTTATGAACCTTTGGCTGTGCACGCAGTTTTGGTGCCGAGGGATTCATTGTTATGCAGTTACGTATTTCATATTTGTTCAGTAAAAAGTTACAGTTTTGTAGTAGCTTTCGGAGTTTAGTTTGGAATTTTACTGTAGGATCCGTCTTTATTTCAGTAATATTGTTGCTATGGAAAAATTGCAAGGTTTTCTCTACATATTCCCTTTCATGCATTATGATTAAAGAATTTCCTTTGTCAGCTTTTACTATGAGTGCTTTACTTTCAGACAGTTTGCTATTAATATTTTTCAAATCTTTAAGTTCAGTGTTTTTGCTGACTGGACTGATACCAAGGCTTGTGGAAGCAATTGCTACTGTAGAATTATCTAGCCATCTGGAAACGATTATTCCACTTTCCTTGCTGCTCTTGTAATCAAAATCTCCTTTCTTATTCCTTTTGGACATAGTGTTAGAAGGTATGAGATGACACTCTTTAGGCAGACGATTTTCACGAAGAGTCCCAGTTGCACCAAAACCACGTTGCTTCAAGTAAATCAACAATGTTTGTGATGTAAACAGGTCTTCAAAATAAAACCAGTAGGGTAGATGTTTGTTCATTTCAGGAAGAAAATCGATCATTTGAATCAAAGGAGCATCACATTTTCCAAATGCTTTCTCATATTTTTCATTCCTCTGAAGATCAGCTCCTTGGTATATTTGAAAGTTCACTAGATAACCCATGGTTGTGTTTAGACACCATGCTTTGTACCCAAATCTAATGGGCTTACCTTTCAGAAACTGTTTACATCAATGTCTGCCAAAATACTTTATCATGCTCTCATCGTAAGACAAATCTTTCTAAGGCTGAAAGTGGAGAGCAAACTTTTTTCTTACCATATTTATTAATGGACGAAGTTGCCACATTCTATCATTAGCATCTATTTTTGTGTTGTCACACGAGTGACTGAATCTCATAATTGTTTCAAACCTGTCCCTTCTCATTATGCTGTGGACCATTTCATTTCTCATTTCCAATCCAGAATCCCAGTAATATCTTCTGCTAGGTAAAGGATTATAGCCAGAAAGAATTAGAATTCCTAGAAAACCTTTTATCTCTTCATATGTTATTTTTGGATCGGAGCAGTTCTTGAACAAATCATACTTCGTCGATTCAGTGAGAAGAAATTCAATTAATTCGTCGTTCCAAAATAATTCGAAGCGCTGAACTGGAGACAAGTTTCTGTATTTTCTATAATCACTCTCAGGAAATACAGAAATAACACTACGCAGATCGTCCTTTTTCCAATCTCTGATTACTGTTTTTAAGATCTGTGACTTTTCCTGTTCATCTGGTTTATCATCAGAAGAGAAATTAATCTCAGTTTCACTACCTAACCTGTTTCTACTTGCTAAAGCCACTTCTGCACCAGCCTGGAGTTGCCTTGGTCCAAGATTATCGACGTTTCCTCCCCTATCTTCTTCCCCAGAATCTTTATCCGAATCCACATTAGCTTCAGGAGGTTCAATAAATATATCTGTTGGATCTTCTTCCTCCCCTTCAAGAACAGCCAGGATCTCATGGAGAGATAGACCTCTAAAGAGAACGAATCGTTATTTTCACTGTTTTGCCTAGCGTGACATATATGCAACACAAAATTAAAATATTTGGAGCCACAAAAATAAGAATTGCATTTTGCAGATAACCAGTAACATAAATTTCAGTACTTCGAACATTATAATCAACCATAATTTAAACAAATTGTATTATAATTTGCGATAAAAAATGGTACTTCTTATCCAAGACATAATCTCACTTAGAAAAGTTTTCCGTACTTGAAGCACCAGTCACTGACCGCTTAATGCTTGCAACTGACTGAAACCTACCTAAACATGAACAACAAAGCCTCCTTATCTGAAAGACATACAACAATAGCCACTCCAAACGCAGGCATTGTTGCCAACGAAAGAAAACAATGACAGGCTGTTCCGTGACATATATGTTACTCTAGGCAGAAATGGGTTAACTGGGTTAACGTTTATGTTTAGATTTCCGTTCATGCTCTGGCCCGCATTGAAGGGGAGGCTCATGTGGATCCACAGGGTAGCTTCCTAAATCTATATTTTCACTTTCCAAACTTTTTAATCAAAATATGGTGAATGATGTTGGATGAAACCTAACGGCGTTGACAATGGCTAGGAATTTCACCTTTTAGTCGGATGGGCTTGCAGCGCGATTGGCTACCGGAAGCAGTCTAGACCAGTAACTGCGGACATGTACAGGTTGACTGTGCCTGCTGCCAACTACAAGTTAGTGAGTCCAAGACAGGGAGGGAAATAACTTCCACGAACAAAATAATGACAGAAAAAGTGATCATTCCGAAACATAAGCGGGACCGACTGAAAGATATAGCATTCTCCCAATTTAAACGCTGCTATACCCCCAGTCTGCAGACCTGTGATCAGAACTTCTTGTGAATGAGTGGCACATCCTCTACAAATCTGACGAATAACATCTTCCACCAAGGGGTTGTTTTAAAATAGCACGGCTATTAGGCACTAGCAGCCGGTTACGAGCTTTACTAGTTGTCAAGTGTGTAACAGATATAGACACAGCACCCTCAAAAATAGTACAAACCAGAAGTCCAGTGCCACGCGTAGTTTCTGTGTAGCATGCACGGCATACCAACTATCACTACATGACTATTACATTTTAGGCTGTGTACAACGGATAAAACGCATATTTTACATCGTGAAAATTATGACGTTGACAAAGTTCTGAAAGTCGGTTGCTATATTAGTTCTTAAATCAAATGCACAGCACATGAATGTGTGAAACTTTGTATCCAGGGCTTTACAAATGTCGTATTTCTCTGAATTTCTATTTCTTTGAAGTTATACTATAACGATAACCTTACCACTGCAAATTATTATAACTGAATCATTTTATATACCTTCCCTCTTTCATAATTATGATTACTTTTTTGCCTTTAAAGATTCTGTAGCTACAAGTCCTGTCAGTTTTTCCTTCTGGCAGTCGATCACGTAAATGCTATCACCTCAGTTTTATTTTTTTCAGTCCTTTTTGTTTACCGTTTTCGAGTGAAAAATTTATATTCCTAGTGCTTAAAAAGTATTTCTTCGTAAATTCTTTTAGAAGGGTTCAGAGGTTGATTCGACTCAAACCTCTGATTGTACTTGTTGGGACACCCTGAAACCTTTTGTCCCAATGCCTTGCATGACACAATCACAGATTTTTCTGTCGAATTACAAAGTTGAGTAGTGCATTTTTTTAACAGAGTTTCCCACACTGCAACTGAAACGTATCGAATACAATGTCAGGAGTTAAATTTCCGGACAAGACTGGATTTTTAGTCCGAAATTGGGGGTTTTGTTCGCGGAACACTCCATTACGCTCTCACGTCGTCACCACTGTCGGGAAATAGTCCCTCCTCCGCCTCAGAGATCGTTGGCCAGGTGTCCCCTGCAAAACTAGACCGTGGTCGTTACTGCGCCAGATGAACCCAGGCTTCTGTACGAGGTTGTTACTTCTACCGTTCCTCCTTCCGCATCGCTTACGGGATGCGCCCTCTGGCTTGGGACTGGTAATTGCGGACTTATTATATACCTTGTTATTATTGTTTTATAATTAAAATACTAGGCACCTGTGAGATGTTAGAACTTTGGGGTAGTGTCAGATACTGCAGACAATGATAATCAGTAGTGACAGTAAACTGAATATTGAACAATAGGAAAAAACTGTTCGTCCTCCATGTACCAACCCCCCTCCCCTCCCCCTCTCCACGAACACTACGCCACAATTCAGAAACGCCAAACAGGAAACATTTTTAAAACCGTCCTAAATTACGAACAGACTGTGACCACCACCAGAAGCGAACCCTGGACTCTCACCTTATTTAGTTACGATTTCCAGGTACAAAAATAGAAAAACTGGGTCTCGGCGTCATATTTAGCCCGACATTTCACCCCAAAACTCGGACTATCTATTTTAAACAGAAATAGTTAGCTGTGTATTTTCAGTCTTTTGTTAGTAACCGACTACAGGTAGCTTTTCGCGAGATTAACCTTAAACGATCTCAAACTAAAAAGGCAGTCAGTAAACAGCTTTTAAGTGGGCGGTTACGATATTGCGATAGCAACTAAACGTTCATTTGCGTGACTGGTCAGTTCCTTCCGAAAATAGCCTTGTGACAATATAATCTAATAGTTCTTCATCAAAGAAAATAAACAATTATCTGTTCTTCTCGGACACCAAACGAAAAGATATTCAACAAAATTCGTCATTTCAATTAGATCTATAAAGATAAAATGGTAATCATCACTTAATACATTCCTCATTTGAATACAATTTATCAAGAACGTTATTTTTCTTGGAAAACACGTCGTGGAATTCAAGACCGGATAATTTTAAATTACATTTCTGCGATTGGATCGATTTGCAATTTAGGCGTTTACGAAAGAGGAAGCCCCATCGACGTTAGGATTGTGGCCAGGAACCGCAAAGTAATATTCCGACAGTTCCAATAATTCCGAATAAAATCGTCCACTGTGAGGTGATCTGAAATAAGAGCCCACTTTTCGTGAGCCAAAAGCTTTTAAAAGGCAGCGCCGTCTTTCTTGCGTTTTATGAATTTCGCAAAATTTTACCACTGATCAAAGAATTCACTGCCGTCACACCTTAGTTTCTTTTCCTAGAATTGCATTGCATGGTATGTCTACACAAGGTGTTTCCGTAAGAGCGTGTAAAAATTAAACATGACATAGAGGATGCTCCACCGAACGATTTGAGGTAGGGTACCTGGGATCGGAGACGCCAGCCTAAGGAGGTTATAGGAATAAAATCACGTTACAGTGTACCTTTTTATTGACATTAGTTAACTGCAAATATCATCACTGACACAATGGACGTACGGTTTGTATTGTGTTTTATAAAATGTGCTGAAACTGACGGCCATCAATCCCAGTGTAAGCATGAGATCGGTGAACAAGATTCTGACGCGACCTGACAAATATCCTCGGTGTGTTTCGAATCACGCCACAGGCAATTACGAGAGTCTTTCAATAAGTAATACCCCACTTTTTTCCCCAGAGCATATTAATGGTGAAGAGAATTTGGTAGCAATACACATCAAAATATCTTGTCCATGTCCTATTTTTCTACGTAGTCCCTATGACGTTCTACGGCAGTACGCCAACGCTGTGGAAGAGCATGTATTCACTGCTGGTAAAAGCTCTTGTCCTGTAGGCGCAGCCATGTTTTCGCTGCATGACTGACACTCTCGTCATCTTCAAAGTGTGTTCCTGGAGGAAAATTTTTAAGCGGAAGTCGAGAGTGCCAGGTCTCGACTGTAGGGTGGACGATTCAAAATGTCTGGTGCACTGGCTGTGATAGGTCGTCGCGAGCATGGCTGATCATGGAGCTCTGTTTCTGCAATCCCTGAGGTTGTAACTTCCTTTACCCATCGCGCATCTGTACTCCTGTCAACTGCAGTATCGCCATACACTGCACACAAACGTTTATGGATGTTCTCCGCGGTTTCTTTTTATGCACCGAAGAATTCAATAGCAGCACACTGCTCGTAACGTGAGTCGTATGTAGACGCATTTTGACGCTCTACTACTGCTCTCCCATCGGCCAGAACGGTTCGAAACTTCACCGGCGCACATAAAATACGAAGCACCAACAAGGACGTTTATCTATGTATATTAATGGCTTTTTTTAAAAAATGTGGGGCATTTGTTTTTAAACGAGCCTCCTACAATTCTGGCAACTAATTCCACTGGGGTCTCAGACACAAGTGGCTTTAGATATCCTCATATGAAATAATCTGGAGGCTTCCGATCAGTTGATCTCGCAAGCAATGGGATAGGACCTTCTCTTCCAATCCAGCGATCAGGAAATACAGCATTGGGATGGCTGCCGATATCCACACTGAAGTGAGGCGGTGGACCGTCATGTTGTATACGCATCCTCTCACGAACCTCCAAAGGTACATTCTCCAACAACGCAGGTAGAACTCTTTGCGCCTAAAGTACAAGTGGCCATTCAGACGGCCAGGCAGAAGATGTGGCCCAGTGAGATTGTCGCCTACAGTGCCGGCCAAGAATATGCATGTAAATAAACAGTCTAGTACGTGCAAATTTGTACGCATGTTAGCTGTAAATAAGCTGGAAAACAGTAATGCAAGACAAAGCGGGAAACAAGTTTACTTCCTTATCTCCATAACGTTTCTTCAACCCCAGGTTCCCTATCTCAAATGGTTTAGTGGAGCATTCTCTATATCCAGTTAAACTGTTGCATCCTATTACGAAAGCACCCTGTATATCCTTATGGTGTATCTTCTTATTCCTCCTCGTACTTCTTCCTCGCACTTACGTCATTACCTTCGAACAGGCCTCAGCTGTGCGCTTCCTACTTCATCGCCAAAAAGCCTAAAAAAAGTCCAACACATGGGAATTGTATATACAGGGTGGTCCATTGATCGTGACCGGGCCAAATATCTCACGAAATAAACGTCAAACGAAAAAACTACAAAGAACACGCTAGATGGCGCTGCCGTAGGTCAAACGGATATCAACTGCGACTTTTAAAATAGGAACCCCCATTTTTATTACATATTCGTGTAGTACGTAAAGAAATATGAATGTTTTAGTTGGACCACTTTTTTCGCTTTGTCATAGATGGCGCTGTAATAGTCACAAACATATGGCTCTCGAACAGTTGGTAACAGGTAGGTTTTTTAAATTAAAATACAGAACGTAGGTACGTTTGAACATTTTACTTCGGTTGTTCCAATGTGATACATGTACCTTTGTGAACTTATCATATCTGAGAAAGCATGCTGTTACAGCGTGATTACCTGTAAATACCACATTAATGCAATAAATGCTCAAAATGATGTCCGTCAACCTCAATGCATTTGGCAATACCTCTAACGACACTCCTCTCAACAGCGAGTAGTTCGCCTTCCGTACTGTTCGAACATGCATTGACAATCCGCTGAGGCATGTTGTCAGGCGTTGTCGGTGGATCGCTATAGCAAATATCCTTCAACTTTCCCCACAGAAAGAAATCCGGGGACGTCAGATCCCGTGAACGTGCGGGCCATGGTATGTTGCTTGGACGACCAATCCACCTGTCATGAAATATGCTATTCAATACCGCTTCAACCGCACGCGAGCTATGTGCCGGCATCCATGATTTTGAAAGTACATCGCCATTCTGTCATGCAGTGAAACATGTTGTAGTAACATCGGTAGATTTTCCGTTGCCCAATAGTGCATATTATGCCGGTTTACGTTACCGCGGTTGGTGAATGACGCTTCGCCGCTAAACAGAACGCGTGCAAGATATCTGTCATCGTCCCGTAATTTCTCTTGCGCCCGGTGGCAGAACTGTACACGACGTTCAAAGTCGTCGCCATGCAATTCCTGGTGCATAGAAATATGGAACGGGTGCAATCGATGTTGATGTAGCATTCTCAACACCGACGTTTTTGAGATTCCCAATTCTCGTGCAATTTGTCTGCTACTGATGTGATGATTAGCCGCGACAGTAGCTAAAACACCTACTTGGGCATCATCATTCGTTGCAGGTCGTGGTTGACGTTTCACATGTGGCTGTTTCATTAAATAACGTAACTATCCGGCGAACGGTCCGGACACTTGGATGATGTCGTCCTGGATACCGAGTTGCGTACATAGCACACGCCCGTTGGGCATTTTGATCACAATAGCCATACATGAACACGATATCGACCTTTTCCGCAATTGGTGCACTGTCGGAATGTTACGTGATACCACATACTTTTGTGACTATTACAGCGCCATCTGTCACAAAGCGAAAAAAGTAGTCCATCTAAAACATTCATATTCCTTTACGTACTACATGAATATGTAATAAAAATTGGGGGTTCCTATTTTTAAAAAACGCAGTTGATATCCGTTTGACATATGGCAGCGCCATCTAGCGGGCGAACCATAGCGCCATCTGGTTTCCCCCTTCAAGCTAGACAAGTTTCGTTCTTTGTGGTTTTTTCGTTTGATGCTTATTTCGTGAGATATTTGGCCCGTTCAGTATCAATGGACCACCCTTTTTATGGCCGGTACGACCTTAAAAATACCGGACATGTTCGGCTGATGCCGAACGCCTGGTAACCTAACATTCAGTTTGTTACACGTTACCGTGCCCTCGTTCATCAGTGCGGTCCTCGAGGGATGGCACTGGTAGACGCTATAGATTCTGTGCCTGCTGCCGATACCGGGAAGAGAGCGGGTGAGGTCAGCGGGTGGCGCGGCAGCACACACGGGGAGGCGCACACGTGGCGACGGGCGAGCGGCGAGCCCAGCTGGCGACGCGCTGTATAGCAGCTGTGTCGGCCGAGCCAGCTATCGCGGGGACATCACAATTACTGGCGCAGCTGCGGGCCGCTCGCTACCCGGGCCGTTGCGGGTTTGAATATTTCCGTTATGTGCTTCGCGGAGCGCCAGGCCGTGCCGAGGTGAGGCGCCGCTGATTGATGGGGCTGCGCGGGCCCTACTGAGGGAGCCGCCAGCCCTCGGCGGCCACGCCCTGCCCACCGCTGCTGGACCTCCTTCCTTCCTTCCGCCCTGAAGCTGGAGGCCCACTCCAGTCGCGCTCCAACCGCCGACCCCCGGCTCAGGTGGGGCACCCCTCGCAATCAACAGCTGGGCCACCACTTGGTACCGCCACCACCTCAGCTTCATCTCGCGGAGCAAAGCTGAAGTCGGTTAGAGCGCCACACGGCTTTACACTGAGGTGTCCGACCTCCTTTTGCCTGGCTTCAGCAACTCCACGTGGCTTGGACTCAACAGCTCGTTAGAAGTGCCTTACAGAAATAGTCACCCACGCTTCCTCTATAGTCGCCCGCTACTAAGAAAGATTTGCAAGTGCAGGAGCTACTGCACAAACTGACCTCCCATGTCGGACGATCAGGGTGGCCAAATCATTGTCTCCAGTTGCCCATAATGCTTTTCTAACCAGCTGTAAACGACTATGGTCCGCTGAAATGGCGCATTGTCACCTATAAAAATTCCACCGTTGTTTGGTAACAATTGAAACGTCCCCTTAGAAAAATTATGAATGACTGAACTGGTAAACTTCTTACGTTATTTCATTTTCAAACAGCTGAGCAAAACGGTACATACTCAGACATTTCTTTCTTTACATCCACCACTGCTGGCGGCTCACCTCCAACTGCCCAACGCTACGCGCTGTTCACATCCAACTGCCCAACACTACACAAGTGAATATTCCAACAATGAGTCCAAGCCGGCCGGAGTGGCCGTGCGGTTCTAGGCGCTACAGTTTGGAACCGGGCGACCTCTACGGTCCCAGGTTCGAATCCTGCCTCGGGCATGGATGTGTGTGATGTCCCTAGGTTAGTTAGGTTTAGTTAGTTCTAAGTTCTAGGCGACTGATGGCCTCAGAAGTTAAGTCGCATAGTGCTCAGAGCCATTTGAACCAATGAGTCCAACCAGCTACAGACTGCACACAGCACAGTCAGGGATTTTCATACAGAGCACTACGTGGCGTTACCAACATAAAAACCTTAGCAGCCTACTTATATAGCCCACATGCTCCCCACAAAAAATTTTACAGATGGTTTTGGGCAGTGCCCAATCCTGATTTGAAAAATATTTTCATAATTACAATAACAAAGATATCAAATGCACGCACTTATTGATACAATGTTGGTCAAAAGCAAAAATTGTTTTCATAAAGACAGTCCTGATCATTCATCACAGTAGTAATTGCAGTTTTTTCCTCGAAGCCTGAGCAGTAAAAGAAAATGCACAGGGAAGTAGTAGATTTCCATACAGTCTTGAAGAAGTAGTGTTGTCCTTCGAACGGATAGACAGTGCTAACAGAGCAAACCCACAGCACAGTCAGTCGAAGTTTTGAAGAATATTGGTAAGTCGTCACAGAGCAGACCCACTGTAGTTCTGGTAGAGATTATGGTATTGGTGGGCCACCAGAGGTGCAGACCCACAGTTGGATGTGAACAGCGCGTAGCGTTGGGTAGTTGGAGGTGAGCCGCCAGCAGTGGTGTATGTAAAGAGAGAAATGTCTGAGTACGTTCAGTTTTGTTCAGCTGTTTGAAAATCAAATAACGTAAGAAGTTTACCAGCACAGTCATTCATAATTTTTCTAAGGGGACGTTTCACAATGAATGGCTGCAAATGGTCTCCAGGTAGCCGAATATAACCATTTTCAGACAACGGTCGATTTAGTTGGACCGGAGGACCCATTCCATTCCATGTAAACACAGCCCAGACCAGTATGGAGCCACTGCCAGCTTGCACAGTGCCTTGTTGACAACTTGGAGCCGTCGCTTCGTGCGGCCTGTCCACACTCGAACCCTACCTTCAGCTCTTACCAGCTGAAACCAGGACTCATCTGACCAGGCCACCGTTCTCCAGTCGTCTAGGATCCAACCGATATCACGAGCCCACGAAAGGCCCTGCAGGTGAAGTCGTGCCGTTAGCAAAGGCACTCGCGTCGGTCGACTGCCGCCATTGCACACCAACGCGAAATTTCGCAGCGCAGTCCTAACGGATACATTCGCCGTAGTTTCTACATTGATTCCTGCAATTATTTCACGCACTGTTGCTTGTCCTTTAGCACTGACAACTCTACGCAAACGCCGCTGCTCTCGGTACTTAAGTGAACGTCCTCGTCGCTGCGTTGTACGTGGAGAGAAGTAATGCCTGAAATTCGGTTTTCTCGGCACACTCTTGATGCTGTGTACCCTAATGATTTCCGAAATTGAATGCCCCACGTGTCTAGCTCCGAAGTCTGTTAAATACTGTCGTGCGGCCACAAACACGTCGGACACCTTTACGCATGAATCAGCTGAGCACAAATGACAGTCCCAGCTGCGTGGCTTCTTCGCGAAGAAACTTCAGCCTTCGAGTAAAGCGGAGTTCACAACATATACATGTTTTGCCTCCTATTTATTCTGGTGGTGCGTCTTCTAGAGGTGATTGGCTTCTGGTTGTTTCCACTCTGTCTTCTTCTTCAGTTACAGCCTATGCCGTAAGGAGCTGGGGCCAGCAAGTGTTGGCATTGCGCCGTATCTTCTGCCCCAGAGAGCGTATGTACCGGTTCTCGGATTGCCGCGCCTGTTCGTAGAAGCGGCGGGCAACCATAAGGACGTGGTCCTTGACTTTGCGGACCTCGGCGAGGTCGTGCAGTGGTCCAGATGGGAAGTCCCGCGGCAGGTGCAGCGCGAGGCGGAGAGCCCTGTTCTGCAGAGATTGTAGTTTCTTCAGGTGGCCGTCTGCCGCATTCCCCCAGACGACAGCCGCGTAATCGAAGACAGGGCGGATTAGCGCCCTGTACAACGTGACGCCCAGTCGCGGAGGAAGAGTCGACGTCGGGTTGAGCAGGGGGTAGAGCTGGAGAAGTCGACCCCTTGCTTTGTTTACGACGCCCTTCACGTGTGGGCCCCAAGTGAGGCGGCAATCTATGGTGGCCCCAAGATACTGCGCTGTCGGTCGCCAGTTGACAGGACTGCCTCCAACGACGAGTGGGGGCAGAGCGGCTGGGATGACACGACGGGTTGCAATGAGAAATTGCGTCTTGGCGCCATTGAACTGCAGTTTCCACTTGACGGCCCAATCGGCTAGGGTGTCGACAGCGTGCTGCAACCTCTGGCGAAGTGTGTCCGCGCGCATACTTCGTGAGTAGAGCGCAGTGTCGTCGGCGTACAGTGCTAGATGCACACGAGGGACCGTCGGCGTATCAGCCGCGTAGAGCGTGTACAGGATCGGCCCCAAGACCGACCCTTGTGGCGCGCCTGCTCTGATGGGACGGACTGTCGACAGGCCAGTTTCTGCACGGACGTGAAAAGTCCGTCCACCGAGGAAGGACCGTAGCAGACGGATGTGGGATCCAGGGACCCCCATTTCGAGAAGTTTGAAGAGCAGCCCATCGTGCCAGACGCTGTCAAAAGCGCGCGAGACATCAAGGAAGACTGCTCCGAAGTATTCGCGCCTCTCCAGGGAATCGAAGGCTTCTTCCACGAGTCGGAGAAGTTGGTGCTCCGTAGAGTGGCCCTTACGGAAGCCGAACTGGGCATCTGGGAGTAGAGCTTCGGCGGTGACGTGTTGCTGTAGCCTCTTCAGGTAGATGCGCTCGAAAACTTTCGAGATGGCAGGCAGCAGACTAATCGGGCGATAGCTCTTCGGCTGCCGGAGATCTTTTCCCATCTTAGGAATAGCCACAATCTCAGCATGCTTCCACTGCAGGGGAAAGTGACCGGTGCGAAAGATCTTGTTGAAGATTGCAGCCAGGTGAGTAGAGGCGTCCTCAGGCAGTTGTTTCAGCATGGCAGTGGCGACGTCGTCAGGGCCTGCAGCTCTCTTTGGATTGAGGGCCTTCAGAGCCGCCGAGACTTCTTCAGGAGTTGTGGCCTCTATGTCATCATCGCCCTCCGTTTCCAGATAGCGAGGGAGCCGGTCAGCGACCATCTCTTCATGTGCTGCGTCCAGTGGATCCTCTACAGGCTTGAAGTTCTCTTCAAAAACATCGGCGAGGGCATCAGCCTTCGCGTTTGGTTCACAGACAGTTCCGGTTGCAGTTCGGAGAGGCGGCATACGCTGCGTAATGACAGTCCCGCCAATGCACTCTCCTTTTATACCTCGTGTAGCGACACTAGTGCCAACTGTGTGTGTGCATATCGTTATCCCATGACTTTTTGTCACATTACTGTACATGGTTTTCTTCCTCCGACCACTTAAAGTACCCACCTGGTCAATTCTAGTGCAGCCCAAACGATGATACAACTTACCTTAAACATATTCAAATCATTCCCCGAGCTGAAATAAGTGTTAAGCTACGGAAACGGTAAAGTTAAAGCAATTACAGCCCTCGGTCACGAAATCAAAGTCTTTTGAAGAAGTTTCGACACTTTTATGAGTGCCTTCATCGAAATTAGTCAAATTGGCATATATTTAATTTCTGATGAAGGCACTCGTAGAAGTGTCGAAACCTGGACAAAAGACTTAAATTTCCTGACCGAGGGCTGTAATTGCTTTCACTTGTACGCAGTCCGGAACCGCGGGACTGCTACGGTCGCAGGTTCGAATCCTGCCTCGGGCATGGATGTGTGTGATGTCCTTAGGTTAGTTAGGTTTAAGTAGTTCTAAGTTATAGGGGACTGATGACCACAGATGTTAAGTCCCATAGTGCTCAGAGCCATTTGAACCATTTTTCATTTGTAAACGGTCGCTGACTAAGCAATCATGTTTAAAACTTTATGGAAACGTTTGTTGGATCGACTCAGGATTGAAATCCAGACGTTGGAATTAACGCTGAGAAGAGCCAACTCGACGAACCGTGAGGTTTTGATGATGCAAAATTGAGCAGCATTTGTACTGAGGAAAAAATGTCGATTGTAGTAGTGACCGCTGTCTAGTGCATAATCTTTCTCTCAGTTACACAATCATTTTTGCACCATATCTGTATCAGAACTAAAAAAACTAAACTCAGTCGGAACAGAGTTTGGAAGGTCCAGCGTCACCGACCGACCGTCGTGTCATCCTCAGCGAAGGCGTCACTGGATGTGAATTTGTAGGGCGTGTGGTCAGCGCACCCCTCTGTCGGCCGTTGTCAGTTTTCGTCGCCGGAGCAGCTACTTCTCAAACAAGAAGATCCTCAATTGCACACCTTTATCAACGTAATTTTAAAAACACAGTCCAATTGAACGTATCTGCTCTGCACCGTCGATGCAGCTGTAATCTGCAGCAAATGTCCCAGTCTGATGAGTAATCAACAGATGTTCGAAATCAAACCATTCAGAAGAACTTTCCTTTTTTAACCTTTTTAAACTAGGAGGCAGTGAGACTGGGGATTAACGTCGAGTCGACGACGATGTTATTAGCCCTTTAACTGCTAGCGACGCACACAGGACGGTTCAGTTATCCCTACCGATGTCGTTTTATGCAGTCTGCAAATCTATATCTGGCTTTCGAAGACCACGAGCAACCTTTCCGTATGTTCCCGCTCGTTACATGCACACTGCTACTCCTACAGAAAAGTGAAGGCGGCCCTTTTCTGTAGGAAATGTTATGTAGCTTCATTTTGTACTGGGATATGTTTTCGCTGGAGGCCATGGTCTTCGAGTTCCTCGAAAAAAACGTTCATAAGCGACTTTCAAACCCATCTCCACCCCCACACACATCCCTCACCAGTAAGGATTTCTAGTATGCTGTTCATGGCACTCCCTCCTATCACCGTACAAAAATTTCCGATCACACGAACTATTCCCGACATTCGATATTATATGGTCTACATTGATTGGGCTGTTACACCACGAGCAAAGTTGGCTACTCCATTGACATTATTAATTTAAACGTGCCTGTGAGGTAACGAAAGAAAAACCACTTTCGTAAACATTATGCTAAAACTAATTACGGTGACAACTGGGTCCAAGCTTAAACCTTACAAGAACGGTAGTTTCGTAGTCAGAAGACCTGAAGAATACAACGACACACTTTCTTATTTTATGCTATTAAATTTAATATTATTTTTAGGTAAAATTTATACAAACGTCAATTTTACACGTGCACGATTAAGCCAGTGGCGTGATAAGATTGGTCAATGAAGACCAAAAAAGGTCGAATGTGGGAAATAATTCATACAGTGCAAACTTTTGTACAGTGGTAGGAGGGAGAGCCACGAACAACATACTGCAAATCCTGACCGCCGTGGACTGTGTGTGTGGCAAAGCAAATTTGTTGAAACGTCAGTTTTGTACTCTAAAACTGCGGTCTTCAGCGAAAACACATCACAGTACAAAATGTAACCACATTAAATTTCCTACAAAAAGGTCCTGTTCACTTTTTCTGTAGCAACAGTAGTTTGCATGTAGCGATCTGGAACTACTAAAATCTGGAGCGTTGTTTTTGAAGACCAGGTGTAAAACTGTGGGTTGCATAAAACGAAATCGGTAGGGGCAGCTGAATCAAACCTTATATACAAGCAAAGTCGACGTGGCTCCAGTGCTAACAACGCATGTATTTGACGGGGGCTAAGTGTGTCGGGAGAGCTAACGTCGGATGTACTTCAGACAAAGGGTACACAAGTCACTCGCTCTTCCACTACTTGCATGAAAGACACAAATGTAGTATGTATAGTTCCAGAAGTGCAGGAACCGTACGCCAAAGCAGGTAAGACTGAATGTAGGTCAACAGATCCTACGATGGCCCTGAAGTGGCATGACAGAGAGACGTATGATTTTCCTTTCATGGGAGGTACCACTGATGTAGGACTTTTCGAAAGAAATTTATGCCATTTGACAATAAATTTGCATTCATTTATTTCACTCAATCATGTATAGCCATTCTCAAGCGCAATTTGAAATGTTAGAAAATGTATATAAGTTTCCTTTACTTTACGTCTATGGTCACAAATGTTAACATTTGACGATGCCATTATGGCTGCAGTACATTAGGACTTTGTTTTTATGAAACAGACTTGATGATGGTCATTATAGACCGACACCGGTAATATGTTTACAAAAAGTTTGTGACCATAGACGTAAAGCAAAGGAAACTTATTGCATATACGGGTCGCTCTTTTATTCACGACAATGTCGCAGTTTGTGTAACATGTATATGTTGACGACATGCCCAGCAGCTGCAATGAAATCAATTGCGAAAATGGACCGTAAAAGAATTTCCGAAAAATTTAAGCCTAAATGTGTTCTCAAATGGCTCTGAGCACTATGGGACTTAACATCTGTGGTCATCAGTCCCCTAGAACTTAGAACTACTTAAACCTAACTAACCTAAGGACATCACACACATCCATGCCCGAGGCAGGATTCGAACCTACGACCGTAGCAGTCGCGCGGTTCCGGACTGCGCGCCTAGAACCGCTAGACCACCGCGGCCGGCTGCAGAGAGGGAAAAGATTTAATAAAACATGTTTTATTTACTTACTAAAGCATGACTACAAACTTACATTTTATGTTTGGATGAGTAATGTTCGGCTATTGTGCATTTGACGATTGATGAAGGCGATGTTTGTTCAAATGGAAAAAATAAGTTTTTTATGTGATACAATAATAATTTAACAAGATTCAGATGTTTTACTTTACAAACTTGCTTCTTGCCAAATTTCATGATTCTTGTTCTATGGAAAGTACCCGATAAATTTTGACTAGTGAGTTTCGAGTGTTAAAAAATGTGTCAGATCAATGGCGAAAATTTTGAATGAATTAACGTAGAAGCTTAAATTGTTTACGCCACCAAGGGACCCATAGACTTTAGTGTCTGACATAAATTTGAACTTCATACACCAATCTAATCCAGAGAAAAAGGAGCCTTAAAAGATGGACAGACAAAGATACAGACGGACAAAAAATCTCAAAAAAATGCTTTTTCGTATGATATAATTACAAATCAACGATTTTCCGATTTATTCTTTACTTTTACTCTGAAACTTTTCTTCTTGAGAAATTTCATAATACTAGGTCAGCGAGAAGCATCCTATAGTTTTCGATGAGTCGGTTTCCGAGTATCAAATTGTGTGACATAAATGGCCATATCTTTTGAGTGAATTGAATTAGAAGCTAAAAATTTTTACAGTTCCATCAGACCACAGACCATAGTATATGATATAATTCTTTTTTCAGGATTAGAAAATTTTGTTATGCTTTGCCGGTTTCGACAAATTAATTTGTCATCCTCAGAAGCTTAGTTTAGCAGACAGTCAATATCTTCCACATAGAAGGACAATGTCATGGTATGTTCAGAAATTTACATATTGAATGCGATTATTTTAGACATTGTTTGATAATTTACAATAACTGAATTATGTGTATGTATCTGTTGTGCTAGCGGCAAGGAACATACATTTTGCAAGAGCATCAGTTACATAGATGTGATTCAGTTACCGTAAATTGTCAAGGAACGTTTCAAATAATCACCGGCAACATTTATCTTTCTGGACATACCGTGGCATTATGCTTCTGTAAAAGAAGATACCGAGTGTCTGCTAAACTGAGCTTCTGAAGTTGACAAATTAATTTGTCGAACCTTGAGGAGCACAATAAGACTTATTTGCAACTGACGATTGAAAGTATCCTGAAAATATAATACTACGGATATTGAAGATTACAGCCAAAAATAAAATAGTATGTGACAGGGGTCAAGGTGGTTGGTAGAGGTAGCACCTTTGCTTGGGGTTGACTCAGTACTGGTCCTCACCACCCCAGGGATGAGCTGAGGAGGTATGCAAGACCTTTGCCTCTGAGGAAGCTACGTCCAAGACCGTCCGTGCGTGGTGAAGAGCCACATCCTACACGAGGTCACCCTGTTAACGCAGAACACGGCGGATCTATAGGAGAAAACCTTGAAAAAAAATCTCACATTCCAAATCCTCAATGCGTCTGTACTCGAGTCGAGCGGCAGCGAGGTCAGCGTCTGTCCATCTAGTAGGTGCGGCTGTATTATATGCTCCAGGAACTGACAATCCCTGGTTCTAAACACCCAGTGGAAACACTGGACCAAAACTTACAAGCTATCATGATTCGTGAGAGTAATGTCAGAATTACCCCAGGTGGTAACCAATCCACTCGTCGACAGACGACAACTGGGTTTTCGGATTCTGGGGAACCCGGGCCATCACGATCAGAGTTCTCAAGCAAACTTCGTCCCAAGGTTCCCATGTACATTGGTACCTTTAACATTCAGACCCTAATTCAACCTGGAAAATTACACAACTTAGTAACAGAGCTAGACCAACAAAAAATTAAGATCCTAGCGTTACAAGAAACTAGATTCACGGATGAAAATACAATAGACTATGGAAACTATCGCATCTTCAAGAGCAAGACTGACAAACGAATTGCCAATGGTACGCCACTCCTGGGCATGGCATTTGCGGTGCACAGAAATATATTAGGCTCAATTAGAGAGGTCTCTTCCATAACTAATCGCCTCATGACCATGCGTATCCAGTGCGCCAACAAGAAATACACATTGATAAATGTTCATGCACCCACAAACATAGACAACAAAAAACGCCAACTACAAACTGAAAAATTCTGGACTAAACTTGAAGAAGTCATGGCCAAAATTCCCCGGGACGATATCAAAATCTTAATGGGAGATTTCAATGCACAAATTGGCAGAGAGAAAGAACACCAAAAAACTGTAGGAAAATATCCAGCACACAGATTCACCAACAGAAACGGACTGAGATTTATTGAACTATGCCAACAAAATAATCTAAAAATAATGTCTACATCTTTGAGAAAAAAACCTAGAAAACAAAAGACCTGGAGGTCCCCCATACAAGAGATCGGCGAATATCAGATTGACCACATTGCCATCTCCTATTTCGTACAGAAAGAGATCCATGATGTCCAAGTCCGCAGAGGGGCGAACATTGACTCAGACCACTACTTAACACGCATTAAAGTGAAATTCACCCCAAAAAAATTCTATCCGAAGAAAACACACATGATGAAATTTGACACATGAACAATCAAAGAAACCAATCTGAAGGAGGAGTGGGAAAAGGAACCAGCTGACTCTTGGGAAAAATTTCGAACAAAAATTACAAAGAAGGCAAAAGAACTGATCCCATTGAAAAAGAACACAAAACACCCCTGGTGGGACTCTGGATGTGAAAAAGCCCTGGAAGAAAGAAAGAAAGCCTTTCTGAAGTATAACAGTAAAAAATCCCCAGAAAATCTAGATCACTTCCACAACACCAGAAGACAAGTGGCAAAAACAATCAGACAAGTCAAGAGGAAGTACCTCAAGGAACAGTGTGAGTCTATTGAAGAAAATTTCCGTAACTATAATGTACGAGACTTCTATAAGACCTTTGCTGGGAGAATCAATGGATACGGCTCACGAAATCTATGTTTCAGAAAACCAGATGGAAAACTAGCGCTCACAAATCGGGAAAATTGTGAGGAGCTGGCAAGATACTTTTCCGGACTCCTCAATTGCCCTGAACCTTCTTCAAGATTCCCTCAAGAAACTGCTATCTACACAAATCCAGAATCCCCACCACCTACACTAGAGGAGATCCAAAGACATATTCATAGACTGAAAAACAACAAGGCATCCGGAGAAGATAATATCACTGCAGAACTACTTAAAAATCTTGGACCAAATTCCCTCAAAGAACTCACTCAAATCATCACAGACATTTGGCAGACAGAAAAACTACCAGAAGATTGGAAATGCGCCCTAATTCATCCACTGCATAAAAAGGGAGACATGGCAGATATAAACAACTATCGAAGAATCTCCCTTCTCCAAGTCACTTATAAAATCCTCTCAGCTTGTCTTCTTCAACGAACACAAGAACTACTCGAACACAGTATTGGCGAATACCAAGCTGGCTTTCGCCCTCACCGATCCTGTGCAGAACAAATTTTCAATTTGAAGACAACACTAAAATACAAAGCAGTCAGAAACAGTCCGATCATTTGTTCCTTTGTTGATTTCGCAAAGGCTTATGATTCAATCGATAGGCAATCTCTCTTTATTATCCTTGAGGAGCTAGGACTCGATCCGAAAACCCTAAACCTTATCAAAGAAACGCTCACAAACACAACTTCTTAGATAAAATTCCTGGGTGAAATATCAGAGCCCTTCCTGATCAAAACCGGCGTCAGACAAGGTGACGGCTTGTCTCCACTCCTCTTCAACCTTGTCTTAGACAAAGTCATCCGAGAATGGGAAAAAGAACTGAAGAATCAAAATTACTGGAAGCCTATACAACTAGGAAGATCTAAAGATGGTATTAAAATTTCATGCTTGGCATTTGCAGATGACGTGCCCATTCTAGCAGAAAACGAGACCACAGCAATTAAACAGATAGACATTCTCAAAGAATGCACCGAAAAAGTTGGGCTACAAATTTCCTTCCAAAAAACCAAATTTATCTGCTCAAAATTTGAAACTCAAAAACTGACTACAAAATATGGACAAATTGAGAGAGTTCCATTCTTTAAATACTTAGGCGAGGTCCTAGAACCCACAGGGGGAGAGAAAACTGCACAAAAAGTTCGACTGCAAAAACTGAAAAGAGCATACTGGAAAACCCACAACATCTACAATAAAAAGTGTCTCTCCATTCACTCAAAAATACGACACTACAATACAGTAATCAAGCCCGAAGCACTATATGCCAGCGAAACACTCACACTCCATAGAAAAGGCGACCTGGAAGGCATCCTGAAAGAGGAACGCAAAATTATCAGAAAGATTCTTGGCCCAAAACGAACGGAAGATGGATACAGGTTACAGTCTCGGAAAACTACAGAAAAATTATCTAACCTCGCCGCAGACATCCGGAAAAGAAGACTAAAATTTTACGGTCATATCCACAGACCCCCAACACCCAGACTCTCCTACAAAATTTTAATATACATTGAAAAATTGAAAACCATACCCTGGATACAAGACACCGAAACAGATCTAGCAAATGCACAAATAAATTCTTCAGAAGTTATAAACAGAAATGTATACAGGCAAAAAATCAATAGTTGGAAAGTACAACCCGAGAATGAAGTTTGCAAGAGACAGGGGACAAAACGGACAGAGGAAAGAAAGAGAATTCATGAGGAGAGAATGAGAGAAGTTTGGAGAATTAAAAAATTGAATCGGAAAAGCTTTGCGTGGTCCGTATGGGTCCAATCGCACATAATTATAATAATAATATGTGACATAATCTTGAACTTGATTCGTATTCCAGTTATTGAGAAAAAGGTTTCTTAACAGTCGAACAGACAGACAGACAGACGGACAACATACTGTTATTTGTGCCTTGTTTCGAAACACATCACATAAAAAGCTTCCCCAAATGTGCTTCTTGTCTTAAATGTGCTACTTTGTAACGTTATCTGGTGTTAAGAACCTCACCCATAAAGGCTGTTGAAACTACATTTTAAGAAGTTTTTCGTGAGAATAAATACAAAGGCGCCTGCAATGTATGTACAACAGGCGCTGCGGTGGTCGGTGTCATATCGTACCAGTAAGTCGGGTACTGCCGTTACGTTAAAACAACGTAATGGGCAAGAAGTAAGATGCACTACTCTGGCAATTCCGAGAAAATCGAAAGAGAACTTTTACTCGTCTATTATGTTGTTCATATACCTATGCGTAGGTGCCGGACGTTAGAGTTCGTGGTGGTCAAGGGGTTAGCGTTCGAGTGAAGTAAAATGAAGGTTCGACTCGGCAGGAACTTTAACTTATTTTTTTTTTGTCACTGATCATATAATTTAACTCATATGACATATGAAACATTGTAAAACATACACGTCTATTTGCATGAATTTTTAATGAGTTTCAATTTATTTGACTATTTACTGCCGGCCTCTTATGACCGAGCGGTCCTAGGCGCTTCCGTTCGGAACTGCGCTGCTGCTACGGTTGCAGGTTCGAATCCTGCCTCGGGCATGGATGTTTGTGATGTCCTTGTAGTTAGGTTTAAGTAGTTCTACATCTAGGGGACTGATGACCTAAGATGTTAAGTCCCATAGTGCTTAGAGCCATTTGAACAGCTTGTTCCAGGGTTGGAACATGAGCTAGTTGGAACATGAGCTAATGTCATCCACTCAGAGTGGTTTAATTGGATACGAAATACACATCTCCAGGGTCTCAAGTAAGCTCATATTAATCCTTTTTAATATACATTTTAATGATAATCTGTCGTGTCCTGAGAGGTAGAAAGATGGTCACGTAATAACTGACAAGCACTTACCTCAATCTATACAATCGATTAGGGGCTATCGCACGGACAGCTCACTGAATCCGATGTGCATAGCGCCTACAAGTTAGAAAGGTGTTCAGCAACATTCAACTCCATGCAATTCTCAAGGAAGGTCATGAGCAATGAAACTCAAAATAAGAACGAAATTTTCACTCTGCAGCGCAATGTGGAGTGATGTGAAACCTCCTGGCGTATTAAAACTGTGTGCCAACTTTTTTTTTTGATCAATTGAGCTACCCAAGCACGACTTACGACCCGTCCTCACAATTATACTTTTGCCAGTACCTTGTCTCCTACATTCCAAACTTCGCAGAAGGAGACGAAACACTGGTGGAGTTTCAAACTCAAAATCATTTAGTTTCGATGGAAGTATTCTCCTCGCACTGTTGAATGGAGTTACTCTATGGAAGCTATCTTTGGCTTAGCAGCACTAGTCAGCAGCCTTCAACCTCGTGAATCTGAATGTCTCTTCTCGGTAATGATGCTCTGCTGACATTCTCCCATTACCCTAATCCGCAACCACCTGACGACCGACACAGGGGTAGCGCCCAGACCCCTACCGAACTGTATTTCTCCCTTACTCGAGGCTGGACCTCCTTTAATGGCGTTTTCACGTCCTGGAAGACTCCCTTTGACCCACTTAGGGGTCACTTGCGTCAGCCTTAGCATATATGGGAAAGATCATGAGGCACATACTCTGCTGTCACGCAGATCGTTATGGGACCGGAGTTACGAGCTCGGTGGACGCTACCCCCTCATGAGCCTACAGTCGCTGGTCGGTTACGCGCCACGATGGCACTGTTTGAGTAAACGATTACGAAGATGTATCCGCTGCCTTCCGAAGACAGCTTCTTCTGGTCTTCAGTCTGAGGACTGATTTGATGCAGCTCTCCATGCTGCTCTAACCTGTGCGAGCCTCTTTGTCTCGGAATAACTACTACTGCAACTTATATCCTTCCGAATCTGCTTACTGTATTCAACTCTTGGTCGCCATCTACGATCGATTTTGACTCCCCCCACGCACTACGGTAGCCGACGGGATATCGATTTGTCGATTTGTTTCCGATAAATATCGATATGTATCGGCGATATAATTTTCAAGGATATATCTATAGCAAAATGACAATAGCAAGCGCCAATATTATTATTTTGTATCATATTTTTTTCGCAATTTTTGAGCTTTCATGACGCCCAGGCTTTTTCTTTGACTGCGTGAAGCAAGTATAGATGGCACAAAGAAGAAATCCAATTGCACTGGGGCGGGGGGGGGGGGGGGGGGGGGGCAGCGGAGTCAATGGAATAAAAAGATATCCGATGTGAAGAAACAGCACAGCACCTGCGTTAAAAAAACAATTTACAACGCAACTAATGTGCTATTTCTTCATATCGGCATCCTTCAAAAACATTTTCTGAAAACGATGGACAAAAATCTAAGTGACAAGACTGGTTTTTGCAGTTGAGGGGAGAAATGCTGACGTAATCGGAGCTAGGCGCTACCAACACAGACTGGAACGTTTAGCTTCACCAAACAGTTTTGACACTGCAGCTGCTAGGTCGCTGGCGTTTGCCTTGGCAGAAATGAAATAACAGGGAAGTCGACATGAAGTGTTCCGGACAAATCCGATATGTGATCAAACCGAACGACGGACCTATCGAACACATTTTACCGTGCCATTTACATACAGTTACCATTGCTAGCAAAGTGGTTATCGCCAAGCGTGAGTCTGCATCGTTTTCGTTTCAGTTCTTGCTCTGCAGGCCGCTAGCTTGTTGATGTAAAGAATACCTAATAATAAATCAATAGTTAAATATACTGGTCAAAAAACCGGCTGTGTGGCTGGTCCCAGCGGAGGTTCGAGTCCTCCCTCGGTCATGGGTGTGTGTGTTTGTCCTCAGGATAATTTAGGTTAAGTACTGTGTAAGCTTGAGGACTGATGACCTTAGCAGGTAAGTCCCATAAGATTTCACACACATTTGGACATTTTTTTTTGGACAGAAACCGGCACAATATTTACAATTTGCAGCCGATGTTTTTATAGGCCGGTAGTCGATATTCTTTTCTTTCAACTACCGACTTATCGATATGTTTTCGATATAAATTATGTCCATAGCGATGTTTTTAAAAGATCTATACATCGGATTCACGTTATTTTTTAAAATATCAACTGTCCTACGCCAAACACTTCCCTCCAACACGAAATTGGTGATCCCTTGATGTCTCACAATGTCTTCTATCAACTGATCCCTCGTTCTCGTAAGGTTGTGCCACAAGATTCTTTTCTCCCCAGTTCTATACAGCACCTCCTGATTAGTTATGTGATCTGCCTACCTAATCTTCAGCATTACTCTGTAGCACCATATTTTAAAAGCTTATATTCCCTTCTTGTCCATACTATTTGTCGTCCATGATTCACTTCCGTACATCGCTACAATTCATACATTTACTTCCAGAAAACACTTCGTAACACTTAAATCTGGATTCTTCGGAAAGGCTTTTCTTGCCATTCTTGCCTACATTTTATACCCTCTCTACTTCGGCCATCATCAGTTATTTTGATGTCCAAATAGTAAAACTCGTCTACTACATTATCTCGTTTCTTAATGTAATTCCCTGAGTATCGCCCCATTTCATTATTGTTGTTTTACTTTTGCTGATGTTCGTCTTATATCTTCGCTTTCAGAAACTATCCACATGCTCTTCCAAGTCCTTTGCTGTCTCTGGCATAATTACAATGTCCCCAGCAAATCTGAAAGTTTTTATTTCTTTTCCGTTAATTTCCCAGTATTTTCGGTCCTGTGTTATACCCCTGCTATCTTCAAAATTTCAAGGAGAACTGCCAATCGACATTGTCACTATCTTCCTCTAAATCTACAAGTGTCATAAACCTCGTTTGCCTTTCCTTAAACTCTCTTCTAAGACGCGTCATAGGGTCAGTATGGCCTCGCATGCTCCTATAACGTGAATTTAATGCCAGTGTCATCTCTTAGTATCGATGCCGCGACAAATCGCTTTAAATTACAGAGAAATGTTATTGAATATTTACGATATTAGCTCGGAACAAGCGATCGTTCTACACAATTTCGGAGGCTTTACTGCTCTGATTTTGTACAAGTACCTGCACCTGGGTTTCCGGCTGGATCTCCCATTTACGTCCGATGCTGAGGTGCTGTTCCAGAACTTGGAGATCCTCGGCAGTTCTATTCGTGTGTGAGGGGGAATTTAGAATAGACTGGGGTGGCAGCGAGAATTTGGATCGAGGAGGGAGGCATTCCAGGGTAATCCGTATAGTTGCGTGAACTTTTGTGCCAACGTGACTTAGTGATTAGCCGGCCGCGGTGGTCTAGTGGTTCTAGGAGCGCAGTCCGGAACCGCGGGACTGCTACGGTCGCAGGTTCGAATCCTGCCTCGGGCATGGATGTGTGTGATGTCCTCAGGTTAGTTAGGTTTAAGTAGTTCTAAGTTCTAGGGGACTGATGAACACGGAAGTTAAGTCCCATAGTGCTCAGAGCCATTTATTTACTTAGTGATTAATGCCCCTGCCTAGTAAGTAGGAGACTCGGCTTTGATTCTCGGCCTTGGCACAAGGTTTCACCCGCCCCTTCAGTGTATGTATAGTCAGTTCCACAAGAAAGTGTACGTTTTTATCTGTATGAAATAAAAGACAATATTATAAATATAAGTTTAAGTGAAAATATGTTTTATTACTAATTGCACAATTACCTAATAGTTAATCCAATTATAGCTTGGCAATTTTGGCATGCTTTTCACGAGATTTTCTGCATATTCTTTCGGTAACGATCTCTATATCGACCAGGTTTTATATGACAGATGCTTCAAAGTGTATAATGGCTTTGCTTTAAGTTTTTTCTTAATATACAACCAAACATTTGCGATCAGATTTGCATCTGGAGACATTGCAGGTCAATCCATCGTGGATACCCCTCTGTCTTCTTTCCACGCTGTATAGAAACGGCTGCAATGTTTCCGATCATTATACTCTTGAAGCACCCAGTTTGCCTCGTCTGAATCAAATACACTAGTGGCCATTAAAATTGCTACACCAAGATGAAATGCAGATGATAAACCGATATTCATTGGACAAATATATTATAGTATAACTAACATGTGATTACATTTTCACGCAATTTCGGTACATAGATCCTGAGAAATCAGTACCCAGAACAACCACCTCTGGCCTCTTGATACCCCTGGGCATTGAGTCAAACAGAGTTTGGATGACGTGTACAGGTACAGCTACCCATGCAGCTTCAACACGATACCACAGTTCATCAAGAGTAGTGACTGGCGTAATGTGACGAGCCTGATGCTGGGGTACCATTGACCAGACGTTTTCAATTGGTGAGAGATCTGGAGAATGTGCTGGCCAGGGCAGCAGTCGAACATTTGCTGTATCCAGAAAAGCCCGTACAGGACCTGTAAAATGTGGTCGTGCATTATCCTGCTGTAATGTATGGTTCGCAGGGATCGAATGAAGGGTAGAGCCATGGGTCGTAACACATCTGAAATGTAACGTCCACTGTTCAAAGTGCAGACAATGCGAACAAAAGGTGACCGAGACGTTTAACCAGCGGCACCCCATACCAACACGCCGGGTGATACGCCAGTATGGCGGTGACGGGTACACGCTTCCAATGTGCGTTCACCACGATGTCGCCAAACACGGATGCGACCATCATGATGCTGTAAACAGAACATGGATTCATCCGACAAAATGACGTTTTTTCATTCGTGCACCCAGATTCGTCATTGAGTAGACCATCGCTGGCGCTCCTGTCTGTGATGCAGCGTCAAGGGTAACCGCAGCCGTGGTCTCCGAGCTGATAGTCCATGCTGCTGCAAACGTCGTCGAACTGTTCGTGCCGAAACGTCCCCATCTGATGACTCAGGGATCGAGACGTGGCTGCACGATCCGTTACAACCATGCAGATAAGATGCCTGTCATTTCGACTGCTAGTGATACGAAGCCGTTGGGACCCAGCACGGCGTTCCGTATTACCCTCCTGAACCCACGGATTCCATATTCTGCTAACTGTCATTGTATCTCGACGAACGCGAGCAGCAATGTCGGGATACGACAAACCGCAATCGCGATAGGCTACAATCCGACCTTTATCAAAGTCGGAAAGGCGATGGTACGCATTTCTCCTCCTTACACGAGGCATCCCAACAACGTTTCACCAGGCAAAGCCGGTCAACTGCCGTTTGTGCATGAGAAATCGGTTGGAAACTTTCCTCGTGTCAGCACGTTGTAGGTGTCGCCAACTTTGTGTGAATGCTCTGAAAAGCTAATCATTTGCATATCACAGCATCTTCTTCGTGTCGGTTAAATTTCGCGTCTGTAGCACGTCATCTTCGTGGTGTAGCAATTTTAATGGCCAGTAGTGTAGCTTGTTAACGGACCTCAGAAAGCATTTTTGGTAAATTTTGCACATTTTTCTACCTTTAAATTGGCTGAAAGTAAGTGCAAATACCCAAAACTGTAACCGACAAAACAAAACATTCAACTCTCACATTGTTTACTGATACACCGTCCAAAGGTGCACTGAGTACAGACTCAAAACCACTAACAGAGATGTTTCATTCAACAATATGGGGTACACTTCGCTGTGAAACTGACTGTACATAGAAAAGTGGTAGTCCTCCGTTCCCTCTTCGCCGGACACGACCGTAAACAGCCGGATACCCCGGCCGCCGCAGCCGGCAGCTCTGCGTGTAGGCTGTCCCCTCCCTGGTGACGGCCAGTGGCTGGCGCCAAGGCGCGGCTGCCGCCTGCCCACGCGGGCCGTCCCGTCCGCCCACGTGCAGCGCCTTTTCCGCCCGGCTGGCCGGCGCAGGCTAGGGGCGGCAGCGGCAGCGGCAGCGCGGCTATTGAGCCGGCCCCGGCTCGCCTGCACGTGCGGCGCCGCGGACCGCGGGCTGCCTGCTGCGCTCTGTGCAGATGGCGGTGGGCGCCGCGGCGGAGGCAGCCGCCGCGCCGCGTGGGAAAAGAGACAGCTGCGCCAGCCCCAGGCCTCTCTGCCCGCAATTGACGCCAGCAGCCGAGCAGCCGCGCCTCAACAGCCACAGCGCACATCCTCCCGTACAACACGACTCCGCCCCGCCCCCACAACAGTATTCGCTCGTTCTCTATCGGAATATCCACGTTACCGTGAACAGTTCAGCGATAGGTTGCTGTTATCAGATTCGACAGCAAACCAACACTGACAGCCATAGATCAGGTATACAGGGTGGTCCACTGATCGTGACCGGGTCAAATATCTCACGAAATAAGCGTCAAACGAAAAAGCTACAAAGAACGTCTAGCTTGAAGGGGGAAACCAGATCGCGCTGTCATAGGTCAAACGGGTATCAACTGCGTCGTTTAAAATGGGAACCCCCATTTTTTATTAGATATTCGTGTAGCACTGCGTACTGAGTTATTCCTTATAGTTGTATCTATAGCCTTAGAAAACTACAAACGTATGTCGTCATTCCCACTTCTTTCAATATTGAATCTTCCTGACTAATCACTTAAACTTCAGCCAGCACGTTGTGATCAGAGTCTATATCTGCTCCTGGGAACGCCTTACAAAGCAGTAGCTGAATGCGGAACTTCAATGTGACCACGATGTAATCTACCGGATATCTTCTCCCATCCCCCGACCTTTTCCTAGTATAACTACTCTTCTTGTGATTCTTAACATAGTACTCGCTATTATTGGCTAAAATTTATTACAGAACTCAGTCTTTCTCTTCTCTCATACCTTGTCCCAAGCACATATTCTCTTGCAACCTTTTCTTCTACTCCTTCCCCTGCAACTGCGTTCCTTTTTTTTTTTTTTTTTTTTTTTACTTTATTGTTATTTTAAAACCTGTACAACTCAGGTAGGCTGGCAGCGGCACACTACGCCGCTCTTCAGCCATAGCGTTTTACAAGAGTATAAAACATGGTGAATGACAAAGAACAAAGTGACGGGCAAAAGAGAGAGGTCACAGAGACATAAAAAACACGGAGTCGTTCACATGTGACGATAACAACACGGAAAACACGTCGGCACGGCGCACAAAACACTGATGAGTCCGACGGCACAAGTGAACGTAGGAGTGGGACGGCGGACACCAAAAACACTATACGACGTCACACACACGAGACACAAAAGGCGACGATCTCCGGCGCGCGAATGTTCACTATACGTGTGCGAGTCCGGGGACCTGCCAAGAGAGGAGGAGGAGGAAGGGGAGTGGGAGAGCGAGAGGGGAGAGCAGAGATGCAACTGCGTTCCAGTCCCCCATGACTATTAGATTTTCATGTCTCATTACATACTGTGGTACCCTTTCAATAACCTCATGTACTTCCTCTGTCTCTTCATCTTCAGCTTGCGAAGTCGGCATATACAGAGTGGCCCATTCATAATGACCGGGAGAAATATCTCACGAAATAACCATCAAACGAGAAAACTACAAAGAACGAAACTCGTCTAGCTTGAAGCAGGAAACCAGATGGCGCTATGGTTGGCCCGCTGGATGGCGCTGCCATAGTTCAAACGGATATCAACTACGTTTTTTAAAAATAGGAACCCACATTTTTATTACATATTGGTGTAGTACGTAAAGAAATAGGAATATTTTAGTTGGACCACTTTCTTCACTTCGTGACAGATGGCGCTGTAATAGTCACAAACGTATAAGTACGTGGTACCACGTTACATTCCGCCAGTGCGGACAGTTTACCAACTGCGGACAAGATCGATATCGTGTTGATGTATGGCTATTGTGATCAAAATGCACAACAGGCGTGTGCTGTGTATGCTTCTCGGTATCCTGGACGACATCACGCAAGTGTCCGGACCGTTCGCCGGATAGTTGCGTTATTTAAGGAAACAGGAAGAGTTCAGCCACATGTGAAACGTCAACCAGGACCTGCAACAAATGATGATGCCCAAGTAGGTGTTTTAGCTGCTGTCGTGGCTAATCCGCACATCAGTAGCAGACAAACTGCGCGAGAATCGGGAATCTCAAAAACGTCGGTGTTGAGACTGCTACATCAACATCGATTCCAACCGTACCATATTTCTATCCACCAGGAATTGGATGGCGACGACTTTGAACGTCGTGTAAAGTTCTGCTACTGGGCACAAGAGAAATTACGGGACGACGACATATTTTTTGCACGCATTCTATTTAGCGACGAAGCGTCATTCACCAACAGCGATAACGTAAACCGGCATAATATGCACTACTGGGCAACGGAAAATCCACGATGGCTGCGACAAGTCGAATATCAGCGGCCTTGGCGTCTTAATAATGGTGCGGCATTATGGGAGGAAGGATAATTGGCCCCCATTTTATCGATGGTAATCTACTTAGTGCAATGTATGCTGATTTCCTACGTAATGTTCTACCGATTTTACTACAAAATGTTTCACTGCATGACACAATTGCGATGTACTTCCAACATGATGGATGTCCGGAACATTGCTCGCGTGCGGTATTGAATAGCATATTTCATGACAGGTGGATCGGTCGTCCAAGCACTATACCATGGCCCGCACGTTCAACGGATCTGATGTCCCCGGATTTCTTTCTGTATGGAAAGTGGAAGGATATTTGCTATCGTGATCCACCGACAACGCCTGACAAAATGCGTCAGCGCATTGTCAATGCATGTGCGAACATTACGGAAGGCGAACTACTCGCTGTTGAGAGGAATGTCCTTACACGTATTGTTAAATGCATTGAGATTGACAGACATCATTTTGAGCATTTATTGCATTAATGTGGTTCAAATGGTTCAAATGGCTCTGAGCACTAAGGGACTTAACATCTGAGGTCATCAGTGCCCTATAACTTAGAACTACTTAAACCTAACTAACCTAAGGACATCACACACATCCATGCCCGAGGCAGGATTCGAACCTGCGACCGCAGTGATCGCGCGGTTCCAGACTGTAGCGCCTAGAACCGCTCGGGCACTCCGGCCGGCATTAATGTGGTATTTACAGGTAATCACGCTGTAACAGCATGCGTTCTCAGAATTGATAAGTTCACAAAGGTACATGTATCACATTGAAACAACCGAAATAAAATGTTGAAACGTGCCTACGTTCTGTATTTTAATTTAAAAAACCTACCGGTTACCAACTGTTCGTCTAAAATTGTGAACCATATGTTTGTGACTATTACAGCGCCATCTGTCACAAAGCGAAGAAAGTGGTCCAACGAAAACAATCATATTTCTTTACGTACTACACGAATATGTAATAAAAAATGGGGGTTCCTATTTAAAAAACGCAGTTGATATCCGTGTGACCTATGGCAGCGCCATCTAGCGGGCCAACCATAGTGCCATCTGGTTTCCCCCTTCAAGCTAGACAAGTTTCGTTCTGTGTAGTTTTTTCGTTTGGCTCTTATTTCGTGAGATATTTGGCCCGCTCACGATCAATGGACCACCCTGTATATGTAGATGTAGATGTAGATGTAGTCATAATGCTTTGGTTCATCAGTATGCGGTCTTTCGAACTGTGACACTTCCGCGGTAAATGACAGGGTCCGCATCTCGTGGTCGTGCGGTAGCGTTCTCGCTTCCCACGCCCGGGTTCCCGGGTTCGATTCCCGGCGGGGTCAGGGATTTTCTCTGCCTCGTGATGACTGGGTGTTGTGTGATGTCCTTAGGTTAGTTAGGTTTAAGTAGTTCTAAGTTCTAGGGGACTGATGACCATAGATGTTAAGTCCCATAGTGCTCCAAGCCATTTTTAAATGACAGGCAGTTGTGGCGTCTGCGCGCTTCACAGCGTAATCTGCTGGTGGATATTTGACGTCGTGGTTGCGCACGCGTCCGTACGTACGCGCTGGACCGCCGTCGCTGCGTCAGACGGGCTCGTGAATGGGAGTCTGCTCGGGGCTGCGATAAGCTGTTGACCCGAGTGACCCCGTCAGACAAACAGGCGCCACGGCGGGACTTCTCCTAACAGGCAGGCGAATTCCCCCTCCAGCCCAGTCTGTTCTGCTGCACCACAGCCAAGTGTCTTCTCCAGCGCTTCCCAACAGACACTTTACAAAACAGCAGATACTGCGTATTGACGTAGGTTTAAGAACATTATCAGACCTCACAAGCTGCGACATGGTCGCGAATGGAACAATGACCCGAAAATGCAGATTTTTTTTTTTTTTTTTGATTTTTTTTTTTTTTTTTTTTTTTATTTCACGTCTATGGTCACAAAGTTGTAAGTCGTCAGACTACAGGTTTCTATCAGCAATGACCATCTTCAGATCTGCGGAAAAATATGGGAACAACACAAGTACAACTAGTGGATTGTCTACAGATTAAAACAATATAATAGACGATGAAGACAAGTATTGCTGAAATTCATGTGAAAACTGTGCGCTTTAAATATGACGAGGCATACCTCTTTTATAAAAAAAACGTATCCTGATATACAAACAATGGAAAATCCGGGATGGAATGGAATATCCTAATATACTGGAGCCAAAGTGGCATCGTCAAATGCTGAACACAAAATCAGCACCAGCATCGTAACACATATATAAATTATAGTATATACAAGAGTCATCTTGTCAGCAGCGATACTGTTCAAAACAAACTGTCGTACAGTAGCCACAAAATGTTTGTGTCACAAGGTCGCCAGATGTTGCTACTGTAGGCGTACCCATACTCTTCAATGATAATTGTACGATGTAAAATAAAAGGAGGGATACAATCAGTAAAGTGACAAAAGTTTAACAATCATTGAAGAATGTTTTAACAGATATGCCTCGTCATATTTAAAGCGCACAATTTTCACACGAATGTCAGTAATACTTGTCATCGTGGGCTGTTTTATTGTTTTAAGCTGTAGACAACTCACTAGGTGTATTCGTGTTCTCCCATGTTTTGCTGGAGATCTGAAGACGGTTATTGCTGGCCGAAACCGGCAGTCTGAGAACCAACAAGTTTGTGACCATAGATGTGAAATGACAGAAATTTATTCTGCATTATCAAACCGTTAATGTACTGACTGTCTAGCGCCACGTACTGCCGTGTCAATATCAGAGATATTGACGAGCGCTATCGGCGACTCCGAAAATATTCTCAGTGTATTGAGTGTGTGTGGCCGAGTACTGACGGTCTGACAATATTCCCCATTCGGTTGCTGACAGAGCTCCGTGAACCAGCCATACCGCGTTACAGTAGTCTGTACTACACAGGCTGATTCAGCTGCCCATACCGCTGTCATTTTATGCAACCCGCAATTCTATATGTGGGCTTCAAAAACCACGCGATACAGTTTCATATTCTCCCGTTCACTATGTGCTAACTATTACTCCTTCAGGACAATGAACAGGACCTTTTCGTAGTTAAATTTTGTACTAGGATATGTTTTCGCTGGAGGCCACGGTATTGGAGCTATTCAGGAAAAACATACAGAAGTGACCGTTAGATGCTGCTTCACTCCTCACCGGTCATGATTTACAGAACGTCCACCTACCACTGTACAGAAATTTCCAACTACACCAAATATTACCGAGGTTCGACCCCTTTTGGTCTCTATTGATTGGGCTGTTACGCCACCAGCATCGTTGGCTACTTCCTTTACATCTTTCATTTAAGCGTGCCCGTGAGGGTAATGAAATGAAAACGACTTGCTTTTTTTCTTTTTGTTACCTCCGAGCTGTAGCTAATACACTAGTCTGCAGACCATATCAGTGAAAGTAATTTCCGCGTAATGAGTCACTGCAAAATAACATAGTTCGATGAAACTTGGACCGTACATGCATGGAACTGCTACAGTATAGTACAGATGGTGAGTGTACCGTGTTCAGTGGTTTGGAGGTCAGTACACGCATGCAACATTATGCTTCCTCACTGTATGACACAAAGACAAAAAAAAAACAACATAATATTCGAATCTGTTAATGTGTGCATTACGTGTTCCCATCTCCTGCAATACGAGGACACATCCAGCAGTGACAAACACGACCGTCAGGAAATCCGATCTAATCTCAGTCCCATACGCCCGTATTTAGTCAGCAGCGTGGTACCTTTTGGAAGTAACACATCAGCTTTCTGGGCGCCAGTAGGCGGTGCTTTCTGGGCCTCGTGTACAGACAGAGGAAACTGAGTCTAACACGTTCATATCTTGTGGAGTCTGCGAGATTTTTCGGTCGCCAGGAAGGTCATTCCAAATTCCCACAACATAGCAGGAGTAAAGCATACCAACAAGCTGCTCTTTGGGTATAGAGGTCTGCCGACCAATCAGGTTCTCTTGCAATTAGAGTCTTTTCGAATAGGGCGACGTGTTAAATGCAAATGCAAAATTTCTAGGAATAAATATTGATTCTCAGTTGAAGTGGTGTGAACACACAAAGGTACTTGCAAACAAAATGTCATATTATGCCCTTAGAATTCTATCATCAGTGTGTAACGTGGAGTGTCTTTTAGTTACATATTATTCATATGTACACTCAATTCTTAGGTATGGCATTCTTTTTTGGGGAACAAATGCACAAAATATGAACACAATTTTCAAACTCCAGAATGGAGTCATAAGAATAATAACCAAAAATACGAGTCGAGCTCATTGTAAAGATCTGTTCAGAACACTGGAGATCTTAACTGCTCCACGTGAATACATTTACCAGTCAGCTGTACGCATCAAAAATAACAGCTCTGTCCATGACCATCCAACAAGAGACAGACTCAACTTACATTTACCAAGAAAAAATAAACATAAAACTCAAACCAGGATTTTCTGCCAAGGAATAAAACTGTTCAATAGATTACCAAAAGAGATTGAAGACATTGCAAAAATAGATTTATTTAAAAAGGCAGCTAAAAAGTACCTGTTATGCAATACATTTTATACACTGAAGGATTACTTAGGCAAAACAGAGTAGGGGTTTGATAAAACAAAATGTTAAGCAAATATCAGGAGTAAATCTAATGATTGTCTGTAACTAGAAGTCTGTAAATATATGTGTATAGGAATTAGCTTATTTTCAATTGACCTAAACTTGTAAATGCTTTGACATGTCCTATATCCTAGTAAAAAGAGATCTACAGATGAATAAAGCTACTACTAAGCACTTGCTCCTGCTCTGCTTCTTTGAATATCGCCGCCTGCAGCAGCTGATATCGTTCTAGTTGTTAACTTCAGATTTTACTGTTTAATGCCGAGACAGGTAGTTCTAAACTGCAGTCTTCGGGATTCATAGTGAGAGCGTTGGATACTTGCTTTATCCCGGCGTAATTCTATATTACATGATATTTTTATCATAGTAAGCAAGGTTAAGCATTTGTCTAGTGCGCATAATTGTCTGATTTAGCGAGGATTAGCATCTAATTTTGTTTGAGCCCTCTACAAATTTGAAGGTAGGAGGAGTCAAACCACATAACTTTCAATGTTTATTTTAATATTGTGGTCAATGAGGAGTAGATTTTCCCACGATTTCGAATTGAAGTCATAGGTTGGGTTGTTACCCATAACCCGTCCAATTTACAACTCCGCCTGATTACTAACTACAGAGACATTTACAATTTAGCTAAAACAAAAGTTGCGAATTTACACCACAAAACGGGGAACCACCCCGTAGCGCTGGTCTTCACCCGTCTGAGATAAACATGGATGAAAGAGAATGACTGTATAATAAAAACACCTGAAATAACTCTCTGTAACGTAGTTGTATTGTAGCCAAGTTACCCCAACACAGTACTGAACCGAAGTGTCTCGTAAATTTGAGCATAAAGCTTAAAAATATTTGTACAAAAATGGCTTTGTTCTCCACGAAAGGAAGGTTAGTATAGTAACCTGAAAGCGTTCAATTACTGAGGCTAAACTATCTACGTACCTAGTAAGTAGAGTCCTGTGTTAGAGCCTCTGATTGTTCCCTGAAGTCCGAGGCACTACTTCTTCGTCAGATACTTCTTCGCCATATAGAAAGTTCATATTTACATCTGAATGACTGTCAGGATGTGAGTGGACTGAATCTAACTCTAAAAATGAGCAATTATCTGTCGGATTTTTTTCCTCCTTGTTTAGGAGTTGATGTAACGAAATTTAGCTTATGTCATTTTGTTTCTATAGCACTTATCTCAGTAGTAAGGTTTTCTTTTCCCATGTATTCTTCTTCGATTCGTTATTTACAGGGCGAGGACGTTAGGAGAACAGATTTCGCGCCGGCCGCGGTGGCCGTGCGGTTCTAGGCGCTTCAGTCTGGAACCGCGGGACTGCTACGGTCGCAGGTTCGAATCCTGCCTCGGGCATGGATGTGTGTAATGTCCTTAGCTTGGTTGGGTTTAAGTAGTTCTAAGTTATAGGGGACTGATGACCTAAGATGTTAAGTCCCATAGTGCTCAGAGCCATTTGAACAGATTTCACGGCTTTTCCAGAAAGTTTCACCTAAATATTTGTGTTAGACAGCAGAATTATATTTTCGGGTGAGATAATCTCACCTAATGTGTGTTTAGTTTCATCTTTTGCGGAGGTTATCACCAGAGGATTGTTTTCATATTATTGGAGCTGCTGTGGTCTACCTCGAAACACCTGCGCGTATTTGACCCGTTTCGCCCTTTTCTGACGAATGTTACATTGTTGATTTTGGGGACCAACTGGAGCAATTGTTTCCACTCGAAAGTGAAGCTTAACTGCAGTTGTGCTAGGGAGTAAATCGTTCGTTCTCCTTTTCAAACTCCACATAAAGGTACATGTAAGTATTAAAAAACAGACTTATCCCGTTGTCGCACCTCTGGAGCGACCTGGCGGGCCGAGCTTACACGGAAAAATAAGTTACAATAAGACAAACCTGTGACCTCGAGATCAACTCCTGACTCAATTCAAATCTCGGGGGCGAATTTTTACCCAGTGCGGAACTTTACCCACGCCTATCCTAGTCGCTTTCCACTTTACTTTCTCGCTCACTAAACAGTATTATATCGATTTGCAGACATGTGGGGCAAGTTTTCTATTTTTAAGAATATGTGGCATTGTATTTCTACATGGTCGATTGGAGAAATACACGACTGGCCATTAAAATTGCTACACCAAGAAGAACTGCAGATGATAAACTGGTATTCATTGGAGAAATATATTATACTAGAACTGACATGTGATTACATTTTCACGCAATTTGGGGGCATAGATCCTGAGAAATCAGCACCCAGAACAACCACCTATGGCCGTAATAACGGCCTTGACAGGCCTGGGCGTTGAGTCAAACAGAGCTTGGATGGCGTGTACAGATACAGCTGCCCATGCAGCTTCAACACGATACCACAGTTCATCAAGAGTAGTGATAGGCGTATTGTGACGAGCCAGTTGTTCGGCCACCTTTGGCCAGACGTTTTCAGTTGGTGAGAGATCTGGAAAATGTGCTGGCCAGGGCAGCAGTCGAACATTTTCTGTATCCAGAAAGTCCCGCATAGGACCTGCAACATGCGAACGTGTATTATCCTGCTGAAATGTAGGGTTTCGCAGGGATCGACTGAAGTGTACAGCCACGAGTCGTAACACATCTAAAATGTCCACTGTTCAAAGTGCCGTCAATGCGAACAAGAGGTGACCGAGACGTGTAACCAATGGCACCCCATACCATCACACCGGGTGATACGCAAGTATGTCGATGACGAATACACGCTTCCAATGTGCGTTCACCGCAATGTCGCCAAACACGGATGCGACCATCATAACGCTGTAACAGAACCTGGATTCATCCGAAAAATTGACGTTTTGCCATTCGTGCACACAGGTCCGTCGTTGAGTACACCATCGCAGAGGCTCCTGTCTGTGATGCAGCGTCAGGGGTAACCGCAGCCGTGGTCTCCGAGCTGATAGTCCATGCTGCTGCTAACGTCGTCGAACTGTTCGTGCAGATGGTTGTTGTCTTGCAAACGTCCCCATCTGTTGACTCAGGGATCGAGACGAGCCTACACGATCCGTTATAGCCATGCGGATACGATGCCTGTCGTCTCGTTTGCTAGCGAGCAGCAATGTCGCGATGCAATAAACCGCATCGCGATAGGCTACAATCCGACCTTTATTGAAGTCGGAAACGTGATGGTGCGCATTTCTCCTCCTTACGCGAGGTATCACAACAACGTTTCACCAGGCAACGCCGGTCAACTGCTGTTTGAGTATGAGAAATCGGTTGGAAACTTTCCTCATGTCAGCACGTCGTAGGTGTCGCCACCGGCGCCAACCTTGTGTGAAGGCTCTGAAAAGCTAATCATTTGCATATCACAGCATCTTCTTGCTATCGGTTAAATTTCGTGCCTGTAGCACGTCATCTTCGTGGTGTAGCAATTTTAATGGCCAGTAGTGTACATCTCTACTGTTCATGAACCTTCACGTTAATTCATTGATTAATAATTGGAATTAACGTCGAGTTTCTCTTTAACTGTTTTCCTCCTGTGGTTATTTCTCAGTTTAACGATTTTTATATTCAATCTGGATATGAGCGTTTATCCCTTACTCAGATCAATAGCCTATACAAACACTGCTTATTGGAGACAAGCTTCCTTCAGCAGTATTCCTAGTATTAGATACAACTTCCACCAGATAGAAGATTTTCTTCTTTGCATGCAATTTTCATCCAATATGGAGTAGTCATAAACTGCAGAGAACTTCGATAGACATGTTACAGTTCTGAATACTCCTAGAGATTGCTCTTTTATGATTCATGTTTGTCGATATTAGGTGTTAGGCAACACAAGGTGCAGTTTTCATCTACAATGCACGCGTTTTCTCTGTAAGAGACCTAACGATGCTTACAGGATATGTGAGAATGGCTGAACATCTTTGTTATTTTTGCGTTACTTTAACACATTTTAAACACCCTTTCATTTTTTCCGTTGCACTATGGAAGTGTGCTTACAACCTAAATAATTCATTAATGGTAATCAGATCGTGTGGTTATTCATTCATGGCTCGGAATTTTGTACGAGAAGGGGGATATTGCCAGGCATTAGAGCTAGAGAGATAACAGCTATGCACTCAAGCTAAAGTCTAACACGCCCTTCAGCTCTATAGGCCTATAATTCTATTTTTCTGAAAACTTTTTGACGACGATAGTTGTCTGCTTTTCTAAGCCGAAACTCGATTATGGAAAATTAAATGCACTTCTCGTAATTCTTGTGATTAAGAACACAACGGAGGTAAAGCCTAGGAGAAAACGAAAAGAAAACTCTGTGTATTTTGCTAAATAATGCACGAACCTGAGCTTAATCAAAAGATGCAGTCGTCTTCTGAGTCGATGTAAAAGTCAACAACCAGTTTGCGTGAGCTTGGTAGGAAGATAATGCCGATACCTCAATGAAACGTAGAGAAAGCAACGCAGGACGGCGAGTTGCACACTACTACTACTACCACCTCGTCCTACGGTGCACAGTCTGCCGTCTTAGAGTGCTCTAGATCACCGAGACTGCATCCGACAAACCTCAGTCTCACTGACGTAGCAAATCAATGCCTGTTGCAAAACTGCTGTGAAGAAAATACATTAATGCAGTACAGACCGTCAGGCGATGAATGGATTTGACAAGGAAAAATGTTTCGAAAACTATAAATTTAATGGATAGCTATAGTAACGTTAATGAGAAAAGTGCACGGAGCAAACTGCCTCGTAAATTCACTGTGCCGTTCCAAGCGAGTGGGTAAGGAGAAATTAATGTCATAAAAACTGTATGACCCCATTAACGTTACGCTTACTTGAATGCTAGAAAACTTTCAAAGCCTCGTAAACTTTATTTTACTCTGGACTGAAAGAAATTCCACGGAGATTTCTGAACAACTCCGAGTGAATAAAGCCACTTTATATTGTAAAGTGTAAGGTTAATGTCGAATCCACTTCACTGCCTCTTTACACAGAAGAAATAAAGTGGTCCAGTACATGCCGTAATCAGTTCATTGCTTTTACGCATTTTAGTCACATCTCTCCTCAGCGCAAGGGCACAGGGTATTAAAAAAAACCTCACTACCCCCTCCCCTCACGCCACCAGTGCAATACAACTTTTCGTTGTTCAGCGTGATATCGAATCGAGACAAGAAAGACCTACGAATGCCGTTACGACGTGGAGCAACGAATGTTCGTGAACTCCTGGGCTCACCAACAATCACTTGTAGACAAAACTTCGTTAGAGATATAAAAATTATTTAATAAAATTGAATTTAATACAACTATACCGTCGAAACTAACGGTATGACGATAATACGTTGCGGGAAGAAAATGCTTAAAAATGGTTCCATCTGAGATGGATTGCACTCTAGAGGGCAAACGACAAACTATAAAAGGAACGTGTGTGGAAGTTTCAACAATTGAGGGTGGTTTGTTGATAAGTCTGGTAAATTTCCATGAAAGAGCGGAACATCTTTCTTGCACCATCATAATTGATAAGCTTTATTATTCTAAGGATCGTTTTATGTATTTCAACAATGTAAAACATACAATTCATTGTTGAAAGCTATCTGAATTGGTCAGTGTGTCGACTGCGATTGAAAATAAGAAAACCAAAGTTTTATTTGAGGGATCGGACTGGATAAAGTTCACGCTGAGTCTGCAGCATCATTGGAGACCATTTACTTTTGGCTTAACGAATTTAAACGTGGTCGTAAAAGCAGCGAAGACGAAGCGCGCTCCGGTCATCCAGTTGAGATCACCAAAGGATACCATTGACAAAGTCCATGATATAATAGTTCAAGACAGCCGAACAAAAATTCGTGAGACTGTTGAGACTGCAGACATCTCAAATGTGCGAGAGTATGATTTTCTGGACGGAGAATTAGCTATGAAGAAGCTGTGGGCGAGGTGGGTGCCGCCAATGCTGACGGTTGACAAAGAGCGCATCCAGCACAGCATTTCAACACGATGACTGGCGATTTTTAAACACAGTCCTCAAGACTTTTTGCTCCGGTTTATGGTTGCTGATGCAATCTGGATTCATCATTACACACCAGAGTCAAAACGGCAGTGAAAACAATGGGCAAAGGCTGGTGAAAGCTCACCGAAGAAGACAGAGTCCATTTTGTCAGCTGGTAAGGTGCTGGCCACTGTTTTTTGGAGTTCCCAAGGAATAATCCTCAACGATTACTTGGAGAAAGGCAGAATCATAACTAAACCCTATTGTCCTTCATTTTTGGGGCATCTGAAACTTGAGTTGACTAAAAAAAGACAAACTGTGGCACGCAAATAAGTGCTCTTTCACCAGCATAATGCATCATCCCACACATCAGCTATAAGAATGGCGAAAGTGCTTGAATTGAGCTTTGAATTGGTTTCTCATCCACCCTCTTCACCAGACTTAGCTGCAAGTGACGTCTTCCTCTTCTCTAACTCGAAACTTTAGCTTGCTCGGACGAAATTTTCATCAAATAAGGGCGTGATAATTGCAGTCAACGAGTATTCTGCAGAGTTTAACCGAATCTGTCTTTCCGGTGGGATGAAAAAGTTGGAATGTTGCTGGACAAATAGTATTTCCCAAAAGAAGACTACTTTGGGAGATAAGGTGAGCTGTTTGGGAATCAAACATTTTTTCTTGCTATTTTACCAGACTTATCAAACCACCTATGGTCGAAGCTAAAACTATTACGATGTCACGTTGGGGAAGGAAGATGCTTGAAAATGGTTTCATCGAAAACAGAGCGTACTCTGGAGAACAAAGCAAAAAAAAAAATAACAGAAAAATTGGACACAAGGTGCGACAACAGTGGAACTTTGCCGACGAAGTCCCTATGAAGCAACTGTCCTCTTTCATCTACAACCACATATACACCAATGAACCAAAACATTATATTTACAACCACATATACATTGATGAACCAAGACATTACATCTACAACCACATGTACGCTAATGAACTAAAACATTACATTTACAATCACATATACACCAGTGACCCAAAACATTACATCTACAACCGCACATATATCAATGAACCAAAATATTACATCTAAAACGCCATATGCACTGATGACCTAAAACATTACATCTAAAACGAGATAACATTGATGAACTGAAACATTACGTATACAACCACATACATACCAATGAACCAACACATTACATCTACAGCCACATACACACAAATTGATTGGCGACTCCATAGAGTTCTGTTTGCGCAACGACCATTGGATAATAAAATTAGAAGGAAGGTCAGAGTTGTCATCAAAAGTACGGACAGCGTTTACCTTCCTTCTAATATACCAAAATGTACAAAAACATTACATCGAAAATGGTGTACACACTAATGAAGTAAAACATTACATCTAAAACGACATATACACTGATGAACTGAAACATTACATCTACAAACACATACATCCCAATGAATCAAAACATTACCTCTACAACCACCTGTACATTAATGAACCGAAATATTACATCTACACCACATATACTCCAATGGACCAAAACATTACATGTGCACCACATATACATCAATGAACCAAAAATTTACAACCATATATACACTAATGAACTAAAGCACTATGACTACTGTTCACTGCAAGTCTGAACATCACATGGTGGCTTTACGAGAACGTGAGGCTGTAACAAAATCATAGAAAAGGAGCAAGACGATCCGGAGGTGGAGAAGTTCATTGACGTAAGCGACTATGACAAATGGCAGATAGTTATGTACCGGCGCCTGGGAACGAGCACGTCGTAAAACTGTAAAGCTGGTCGGCTGTTCGCGTGTTTCTGTCGTGAGCACCTATGGAAAGTGGTGAAAGGACAGTGAAACCGCAAGCAAGCGACAAAATGATGGTCATCCACGTGTCATTACAGAACGTGGAAGTCGGAGACTTGCCGTCTGTAAAGCACGACAGACCGGCGATGGGTGACAGGTACAATAATGGAGTACAAGGCCGGGCCAGGCACAAGTGTTTCGAAGAACACTGTTCGGCGCACACTGTTAAACCCGGCTCTCCATTTTGTTCCCAACCTGAGTCAACGACGTCGTCAATTACGACCGCAGTGGATACGGCGTGAGTGGTTTTATTCGCATATACATTGCTGGAAAAAAGAAATGTAACATCCTCAAGGATTGTGTCCAGTGAGGGGGTACCCAAAAAACCCAGAATTATTTTTTAAAAGTTACATGTTTTAAAATTGTTCACCAAACAACCTTATCCCCTTGCTTCCACCGATCGAAACAATTTTTGTAGTCATATTTAGAAATGGCTGACAGCTCTTCCCTCGGTTTTTTTCTCGACTTCTTCAATGTTGTGATCGGTGTCCTTTACTGCCCCTTTTCATGCGTGGAAATAAGTCGCACGGAGCCAGATCAGGCGGGTAAGATGCGTGCGGCAGTGAAACCATGCTTTTGTTAGCCAAAATCTGTCTAGCAGAGATGACTGTGCTTCCAGGTGCATTGCCGTGGTACAAGAACCAGTCTCCTGTCTGTCACATATCGGGTCTTTTTCGACGAACACTATTGTGCAGTCTTCTTAAATCTTCCAAATAAAATGTTTGATTGACAGTCTGACCCGGGGGAACAAACTCTGCATGAACTACGCCCCTGGCATCAAAAAAGCAAATCAGCGTTGTTTTGCTATTTGATCTGACTTGAGGACATTTTCTTGGACGGGATGACGATGACGTCTTCCATTGGCTGGACTGTTGTTATGTTTCTGAATCGTAGCCACAGCGGTATGGCTCATCACCTTTAACAGGAAATCTGGATTAGTTTCGAGCTGTTGTTTCAAAGCATGACATGTTTCAGCTCCCCATTCCTGTTGATTGTCAGTCGAACCCCAGGGACAAACTTGGCAGCAGCCCTTTCCAGTCCCAGATCATCAGTTAAAATTCGCTGAATCGAGCTCCAAGATAACCCACTAATCTGTGACAGTTGATCAGCTGTCTGTCGACAGTCTGTGAGCACAAGCTCTCAAATTTGTTCAGTATTTTCGTCGATTCGGACAGTTGGCGCACGTCCAGGACTAGGTTTGTCATCAATCGACACATCGTAATTTTTAAATCGAGCAAACCACACGTGCACTTGAGTTTTTGTGGTGTCACCGCCAGACACCACACTTGCTAGGTGGTAGCCTTTAAATCGGCCGCGGTCCGGTAGTATACGTCGGACCCGCGTGTTGCCACTATCAGTGATTGCAGACCGAGCGCCGCCACACGGCAGGTCTAGGGAGACTTCCTAGCACTCGCCCCAGTTGTACAACCGACTGACAAAATACGCTCTCATTTGCCGAGACTATAGTTAGCATAGCCTTCAGCTACGTCATTTGCTACGACCTAGCCAGGCGCCATTATCAGTTGCTATTGATCTTGTGATGGATGTACCGTCAGACCGACGTTCACCATTAATGGATTAAAGTTAAGTATTCCACCAGCTACGTCCGCTTTTCTAAATTCTAATTTCCTTGTCCTGTTCCAGACCTCACGCCAGTCTGCGTGAGCTAAAACGCGTGCCTTTCGGCTTCCTCTAATATTAGGGTGTTGGCTCTCCTGCCAACCCACAACAGTTTTTCCCATAGCGTCATTTGGTAAGCTGTTTTTTTTTTTTTTTTTCAACATTAAAACAGTTTCAGCAGCGCTTTTACCGAGTAGAAAACAAAATTTCAAAGCTGCACGTTTTTCACCCAAACTTGCCGTTAAAAAAAATACACACAGAACAAAACAGCGATAGCAAAAATAAACACTGCAGACGAACAGAACAAGGTTGGTTGAGCACTTGCCCGCGAAAGGCAAAGATCTCGAGTTCGAGTCTCGGACCGGTACACAATTTTAATCTGGCAGGAAGTTTCATATCAGCGCACACTCCCCTGCAGAGTGAAAATCTCATTCTAGAACAAGGTAGGTCGACAACTCTGACGGCACTGAACTGGCAATGAGTTGCGTTATACACTCCCAGCGGCGCAAATGCGTACTACACAAGGTCCGCCCACTGCAACGTTATTTCGGTTTTCTTTTGGGTATCCCCTCGTATGTGTGTATACTGAGATGTTCTCGTGCTAGTGATTCATTTGTCACGGTCACTGACGAGCAGATGCAGCTCAGGAGGCCTGTGTGTACGGTCTCTGTTTTGACTCTGCAGGCAGTAGAGGTGCTGAGTTACAGGTGAACTGTGTTTGCGACATTCGTTATAGGGTTGAACCATGACCCACCGCCGAGTGCGTGTTTCTCTCGAACAGCGTCAGCCAATTGAGCGGCGTCACACTGTGGGCCTGCGGATTGCTGCACATGTTGGGCACTGTGTATCGTTGGTGTGCAGTTGCTTTCAACGGTAGTCTGTGAAACATGCCCACACCTGTAGACCAGGTTCTGGACATTCGCGTAGCACAGATGCACATCGATTGGTTCAAATGGCTCTGAGCACTATGGGACTTAACTTCTGAGGTCATCAGTCCCCTAGAACTCAGAACTACTTAAACCTAACTAACCTAAGGACATCACACACATCCATGCCAGAGGCAGGATTCGAATCTGCGACATTAGCGGTCGCGCGGTTCCAGTCTGAAGCGCCTAGAACCGCTCGGCCATACAAGCCGGCCGATGCACAACGAGGTCGACGCCTTATGTAAGCATCAGTAGCCGACTGAACGTCACCCATGCACGAAATTCGAACACATGTTGCATCCGCAGCGTCATCAGCGACCATTGGGAACCATCTGCTTGCAAAAGGATTAAGATCACGTGCGCCTCTGCCCGAACTATCACTGACGCTGCGACGCCGCCAGGCATGGCTATTCTGGTGTCGTGAAAGACTTCACTGGAGATCGAAATGACGCTCTGTTGCCTACAGTGATGAGAGAAGGCTCTGTCTGTTTGTGAGTGATGGACTTACACGTACACTTTGAGCTGCCTATTCCAGAGTGTATTCGTACATACTTCACGGTATGAGGTGCCACCAATTACAGCTCGTGGTCGCATTTGGTGCTTCTGCAGAGTAAAGCAAACAGTATGCGCTACATTGCATCTTGTTCCATTGCCATTTCTTCAACTGGAAGGTGATGTGCTTTTTCAGCAGGACAGTGGATGTCCACAAACATGAGTGCTGCGACGCAATGCACCCTTGGTGGTCTACAAGAACTTTCCTGGCCAGTAAGATCACCAGATTTCTCGTCGATTGAATATGTATCTGACACGATGAAGCGAGGACTTCCTCATGCTCTAGGGCCTGCAAGAATCATTGGCGAATCGCAACAAAAAGCGCAACGTGCTTGGGGCAATGTATCGCAGGATGCCATTCGACACTTTTATGGTCATTTTTCATTTGCGTGCGAGATTGCTTGGTGTGATTATTTGTCTTCCCATTACAGTGAAGTGTGTTTCATGTGATCTGAATTTATCATATATTCTAACAATGATAATCTGCCTTCCACCTCATTTGTTAATAAATAGGCCTTATACTTGAAGGGTGTTTCATTTTTTCCTGGCACTGTGTGTTTCGCTGTGAACAATGATTCACTGCTGAAGATATGATAAGATTATGATATTTTAAGTTTCCCAGCGTGAATGTATATATACACAGGTGATTCCAGAGTGTTGTGGCCAGAAGAAACCACTTTCATCTGGCCATAGCTGTGGGTTCTTTGCTGTTCTGGGAGAAGGCTCACAAAATTAGAACACACGAAATATTAGGTCACTATATTATAAAAATGAATAAAAGGTTTACTTACCTCTGACTCACTTCCTTCCCACAGGCGAACTCAATAATTTAGAACTGACATAGACTACGAAATCATCTCTTGATGCACTAAGTAACAAAATGTTCTCTTGAGGTACATTGAGGTACGATGATCGACATACACTATAGTATAATTTCATCTCTCTATGCTGAGAGGTCTTCAGGGGGGCAGATTACAGAGAGCCCCTCGCTAACGTCTGTGGTATCGACACGCGTTGTCGACTATGGTGTGGCAACGCGATCTCTGGACGTTACCACTCAAAGCTTGCGCACAAACTGCATTAGGAGTCGGTTGGTGGCGACCCTGTAATTAATGAGAGCTCATAAGCCTATCTCATGTAAGTGGCTAAACAACAAAAACAGATGTCCTCCTACGTTTGTACCAGTAGACAGGTGTGTCACAATGGACAACCCTGACCTAAGATACGCTATACTAACGAATTTTCTGATACAGTTAAATTAGGAAGTGTGCAAATTTTATGTACATTCTTTCCACAGCGCTGAAACAATTTCTGTGTTCAGAATGAGATTTTCACTCTGCAGTGGAGTGTGTGCTGATATGAAACTTCGTGGCAGATTAAAACTGTGTGCCGGACCGAGACTCGAAGTTTGGAAAGTAGGAGACGAGGTACTGGCAGAAATAAAGCTGTGAGGATGGGGCGTGAGTCGTGGTTGGGTAGCTCAGATGGTCGCCGGCAGGGTAACTCAGCGTGTTCAGTCAGAGGGTTAGCTGCCCTCTGTAATAAAAAAACTGAGTTAATCGATCAACGACGAACTGAAACGGGTGTGTCATGACGTCCGCACCGAGCAGATACAACGAACGAAATGAGAATAAAATAAAAGGTGGTAGAGCACTGCCGGCCGCGGTGGTCTCGCGGTTAAGGCGCTCAGTCCGGAACCGCGCGACTGCTACGGTCGCAGGTTCGAATCGTGCCTCGGGCATGGATGTGTGTGATGTCCTTAGGTTAGTTAGGTTTAAGTAGTTCTAAGTTCTAGGGGACTGAAGACCACAGAAGTTAAGTCCCATAGTGCTCAGAGCCATTTGAACCATTTTTGGTAGAGCACTTGCCCGCGAAAGGCAAAGACCCCGAGTTCGAGTCTCGGCCCCTCACACAGTTTTGATCTGCCAGGAAGTTTAATTTCTGTGTTGTCTAAGCAAATGGCGTTGTTCGTTATTTATTGTATTCTTATCTGTGTCTTCCGATCGGGTGTTTTTTGTTATTGTGTTCAATTGTGTGTGAAGATAAATTGTGGGTAGATTATGTTTGAAGCTGTTATATATAACATAGTGATGCGATTCTGCTGGAAATGTTTCGGTCGGTTGGCAAGTTATAAAAAGGAAAAATGGATACACATAGTCGTTCGAATAGCAGCAGTCGCTGAAATCTGTCAGAAAGTAATAATGGTGATAAAAGTATTGGTTTAAATTCAGGAGACGGGCTATTTGAGCGTATAAACAACGCGCTCGCAAGTTCCTCAAATAATGGAAATGAAAGTGAAAATAGAGGGAGTATCGCATGCGATAACGCAGAGGACGCGGAGATTTTTAGGCAGTGTACATGCGAGTTCTCCAAATGTTCTTGGAAAACAAAGAGGCGAGAGTGATGAGTATATTAGGAGTCATGGAACAGCCTGACACGCCAGTAGTCCACTTAATTCTTCACAGCCGAATGTAGTTAAGATTTTCCGAGAACTTATGGATCAAAATGAGAGGCAATTTCGACCTGTGTGGCCGAGCGGTTCTAGGCGCTTTAGTCTGGAACCGCGCTATCGCTACGGTCGCAGGTTCGAATCCTGCCTCGGGCATGGATGTGTGTGATGTCCTTAGGTTTGTTAGGTTTAAGTACTTCTAAGTTCTAGGGGGCTGATGACCTCAGATGTTAGGTCCCATAGTGCTCAGAGGCATTTGAGGGGCAATTTGCAGAACTAAGGGCAGCGAATTAGAAGCACTCTGCGGAATTAAAGATGGCGAATGTAAAAGTGAAGGAACAGAATGAGACGCTCGAACTAAATTTGGAAAACAAAGAAGCGAAAGCGGTGAGCGTACTAGGAGTCATGGTACAGCGTAGCTTTCCGGCAATGATCCGGGATGAGTTTCTGACGGAGATGGGAAGAACTTTCAGCACAGTTGAGCAGCGTGTCTCTGAAGAAGAAACCGAGCAGTTACGGATTAACGAAGCGGTCAGGGAGCAGTGAGAGAGGATTACCGGGGAATTCCGAGTGTTGGAAATGCGCTGCCGGCGTGGAGCACGCCGAGCTTTTGTCCAGGGTAGAGAGAAAGCGCGTACACAATGTCCGGACGCCATTGAAGACCAGGTACCGGGAACTACTGACGCTATCTTTGCTTTTGAGAGGCAAGTCGATCAAAACTAGTAGCAAAGTGTCGATGAAAAACGCGAGTTGGGAGATGAACTCACTAAGCTCGCAGAAGTGGTCGGTAATAATTCGGTCACAGGCTGTAGTGATAACACACTACCCGTCGCAATGGGCAAATCAGAAGAAGTACGCTCGCCGTTCGTGTTTCAGAGGTGCGATGTGAAATAAATCGAAGGCAAAAAGAAACTACCCACTATCTGGATGAGTGTGTAGTTCAATTCGATGTCTGCGTAGGACGTGACGGAGACGTGGCGTCGTGCGATAAAAGATATAAGAGACGTAGGTGCAAACCGAGATTCCTGTCACGATGAGAAACACGGCTTTAGAGGAAGGTGCGAGAAGGCGTGTTGGTGGTAGCTGATGCCGGAGGAACAGAAATTCTCATGAATGTTCTCTACGAGACGAAATGTGATGTAAGACGTATGCTTTGCCGGCGATGGGCGAGGCATGACAGAATCTCTGACCAGAGAGTAGTTTATCGTTAGTTGTTGCTTGTGGCTAGTCTGCGCTTGACTGCGCGAGTCGACAGTAGTCTTTAGTAGCGAGTCGGTAGTAGCGGGTAGTAGTCTGCGTGAGTGGGCGGCAGTCGGCATGCGTCGGCTGTGTGCTCTGGTCGCGACTCTGGTCAGGACTCTGGAGGATGAGTATTGTTGTAGAAGCTAAAGAAGCAGCCTTGCGCATATGTTAATTGTAATTTAATTTGTTCAAAAGAAATGTGCCTATAATAATTTTATAATATAAAGTAACTCTTTTAAAGAAAAGCATTCATTTCAATTTAAAGAATTTTTCCATTGCATTATCATTGCTTCCAAGAATCAAAAAAAATATACGCCTGCATTGCATGAAGCTGTGTCGAAAAATGACTAATTAAGAGCAGATATAATTGCAGTTTTATTGAGGTAAGAATTTTTGCTTTTTTTTATTATTCAGAACACAGGGCCGGAGGTCAGCGCCGCCGTCCTTATAAATTCATCAGGTTACAAAACTTTTTTTATTATTTTGGTGTTTAGGAATTTTTCTATTTCGAACTTGACATTAAATGAGAAAAGAATTTTGTGGTAACATTAAATGTGAATGCATTTCTGGACACAGACTGTAAATGCGAGCCAACTTTGTTCTGAGGTTACAATATTAGAAAAATTCATTTAATTATTATTTTTGTGGGGAGTTTACGCTTGGCTCATATTTTTCATTAACATTCTTTTGTGGCGACGCTACGCTTGGCACATTTCCATTTACTTATTATTTTGTGGGGAGGTTACATTTGGCTCCATTTCCATTTCCATTTAAATACACTCCTGGAAATGGAAAAAAGAACACATTGACACCGGTGTGTCAGACCCACCATACTTGCTCCGGACACTGCGAGAGGGCTGTACAAGCAATGATCACACGCACGGCACAGCGGACACACCAGGAACCGCGGTGTTGGCCGTCGAATGGCGCTAGCTGCGCAGCATTTGTGCACCGCCGCCGTCAGTGTCAGCCAGTTTGCCGTGGCATACGGAGCTCCATCGCAGTCTTTAACACTGGTAGCATGCCGCGACAGTGTGGACGTGAACCGTATGTGCAGTTGACGGACTTTGAGCGAGGGCGTATAGTGGGCATGCGGGAGGCCGGGTGGACGTACCCCCGAATTGCTCAACACGTGGGGCGTGAGGTCTCCACAGTACATCGATGTTGTCGCCAGTGGTCGGCGGAAGGTGCACGTGCCCGTCGACCTGGGACCGGACTGCAGCGACGCACGGATGCACGCCAAGACCGTAGGATCCTACGCAGTGCCGTAGGGGACCGCACCGCCACTTACCAGCAAATTAGGGACACTCTTGCTCCTGGGGTATCGGCGAGGACCATTCGCAACCGTCTCCATGAAGCTGGGCTACGGTCCCGCACACCGTTAGGCCGTCTTCCGCTCACGCCCCAACATCGTGCAGCCCGCCTCCAGTGGTGTCGCGACAGGCGTGAATGGAGGGACGAATGGAGACGTGTCGTCTTCAGCGATGAGAGTCGCTTCTGCCTTGGTGCCAATGATGGTCGTATGCGTGTTTGGCGCCGTGCAGGTGAGCGCCACAATCAGGACTGCATACGACCGAGGCACACAGGGCCAACACCCGGCATCATGGTGTGGGGAGCGATCTCCTACACTGGCCGTACACCACTGGTGATCGTCGAGGGGACACTGAATAGTGCACGGTACATCCAAACCGTCATCGAACCCATCGTTCTACCATTCCTAGACCGGCAAGGGAACTTGCTGTTCCAACAGGACAATGCACGTCCGCATGTATCCCGTGCCACCCAACGTGCTCTAGAAGGTGTAAGTCAACTACCCTGGCCAGCAAGATCTCCGGATCTGTCCCCCATTGAGCATGTTTGGGACTGGATGAAGCGTCGTCTCACGCGGTCTGCACGTCCAGCACGAACGCTGGTCCAACTGAGGCGCCAGGTGGAAATGGCATGGCAAGCCGTTCCACAGGACTACATCCAGCATCTCTACGATCGTCTCCATGGGAGAATAGTAGCCTGCATTGCTGCGAAGGGTGGATATACACTGTACTAGTGCCGACATTGTGCATGCTCTGTTGCCTGTGTCTATGTGCCTGTGGTTCTGTCAGTGTGATCATGTGATGTATCTGACCCCAGGAATGTGTCAATAAAGTTTCCCCTTCCTGGGACAATGAATTCACGGTGTTCTTATTTCAATTTCCAGGAGTGTATTTCTTTTGGGAGGTTACAGTGAGATTTAGATTTTCTCTCGGTCAAGAAGTTTTAAGTCTTCCAGTTCGTCCAGCGGAACTCACCTCAGGGTTCTGTCCGAGCAATTTGAATTTTCGCACACCCACAACCCAGCCCCCCTCCCCCTCCCCCTCCACATGTCCAGGCTCACACAAAATTGAACATACAGGGTGAGCGTGCAAAAATGTAACAGGACATAGAGAACACTGAACAATTTGAGGTAGGGAACCTGGGATCGGAGAAGCCAGCTTAAGGAGATAGGCAAGTAAACTTATCTACCGCTTTGTCTAACGTTACTCTTTTCCAGCTTACTTACAGCTAACATGTGTACAAATTTACACGTACTGTGCTGTTTATTTACATGTAAATTCTGTATTTCCTGCAACGAAACGAGGAGGAAGAGCCTGATTACTAGGAATCTATAATGCAGGTTCCGTTTGCTTTACTTGTCTATAAGGTGCACCTGTTGTGTCGTATTTACATTGTCCCATGACAGAACGCGCCATGAATCAACGACAGACTCATTCATTATCCAGTACTGTTCGAAGATGTACAGTGCAATACGATGGGGCAATACCGGTATAGTTTCGCAGAAGTCACTGACGTGCACATTGTGTATGGGGGAGTATATTGTAATGCTCTCGCTGCTGAAAGGCTGTGTGGGAAACGGCTTCCTAACAGGTAAGTGTTTATTTTTCTCAGTAGACGAATGCTAGAGACTGATTCGTTGGAAAGAAGATACGAGGCCCTGGCAACATGAGGACCACATCCGATTTTGAAGAGGAGGTGCTGAAACGTGTTGCAGCGGTCCCCACTACAAGTACTCGTCGTATTCTACGTGAAATGCATGTACGCACAACGAGTTCATGCAGTGCTTGTGACTGACTTTGCAGCAAGGGTCGCATTGTGTTAGTGGTTGCTCCAACAAAGGATTAATCGACCAGATTTCCTCCAGATCGTGCTGTTTATTGACGAGGCCTCATTTGATCGTGGTGGTATTTCGAGCAGCAGGAACAGCCATGTGTGGGACGAGGAAAAGCCTCAAGCTGTAGTAGAGTCACACCATCAGGTACGTTCTGCTGTCAACACCTGGGTCGGCATTGTAGTCGACAGTGTCACTGGGCCATATCTTCTACCTGGCCGTCTGAATGGCCACCTGTACTTGAGGTCGAGTTCTACCTGAGTTATTGGAGAATTACTCTGTAAAGGCACATTATTTAACACATGAAAAGAACTTTACAGAAAAGGAAACACAAACAGGAGCTTACACACACACACACACACACACACACACACACACACACACACACACAGAAAATAAAAATTCAGCGCCAAACTCTCTCGGCAACAAATGACCGCCGACGCGGCTAGGAAGCACAACAACATAGTGCTCATCGTGTTTTGCGAAGTAAAAAGGCATTTATAAAGAAAGAAACTACACAAAGTGTATTAACATGTGTTTGCAGAGTCCTTGGAATCTAAAAGAAGAACGATCAGTCACAACAAAACGAGAGTAGTAACAATTATATATGCAAAACAGTGTGACACGCCAAAATCACGTTATCTAAAAAATCAATAGATGTGTTAACTCGTCGATAAAATTTACGCTTACATCGTTTGGTTTGCAGATGACAACTATCAGTACAGGGCACCATACAGTTGGTCCTGCAAAATCATATAATGTAAAATCACGGTAAGAAGCAAAACGAACTTTCTGTAAGCCTCACTTTGTTGAATCAGTTACAATCTAAAATACTCTGAAATTTACAGATTTCAATAAACCGAAACCCACTGATGATGGCAAGAGATGCTCATGAAACATGTTTGGATAAAAAGAAAAACCAGCGTGTTTGCAAAAAGGCGGAACACATATCCTATAAGTATTCTTGGATATTCGTGAGAGGATGTAGATACAACATGGCGGTTCACCACCTCACTTCAATGAGGATGTCTGCAAGCATCTCAGTGCTGTATTTCCAGTTCACTGGATTAGGAGAGGTGGTCCTATACCATCGCCTGGGAGATCACCTGAACTGGACCCCTGTGTATGAGAAACCAGTGGATGCCGAGATGGAATTAATTGCCAGAGTTGTAGCTGTCTGTGATGGGATTCGAAGCTCACCAGGAATATTTGACAGGGTGCGTAAGAATCTTGTTCGCCGATGTCATGCTTGCATTGAGGGTGATCGTCGTCAGTTTCAGCACATTTTGTAAGATACAGTACAGATGGTACGTTCATTGAGTCAACGATCGTATTTCCAGTTAACTGTAACTAAGGTAAATAAAAAAGTACACAGTGATATTATTTTATTGATATTGTCTTCTTAAGCTGGCTCCTTTGACCCTAGGTTCCCTACCTCGAATTGTTCAGTGGAGCATCCTCTATGTCCTGTTAAATTTTTGCACGCTCTTGCGGAAACACCTTGTATGTGCGGCTTTTTAGCAGGAGAACCGTCCGTGCAGATGACGTTCGCTTCGCAACACTTTTCGCCGGTGCGTGCTTTTCAGCAACGTTTCCTGTCCGGATACTGGTCCGAGGTGACACAGAATAGGGTGAAACACGGCGTCATCATGATGCCACACTTAAAACAGTCGGGTTTCAAAAGTCCTGCGCGATTATTCGACCAAATGATTCAAGCGAATCAGTTTTTGTATGATCCGTACGGACCAGAGGAGATGATGCGTACTTGCATTACGAAATTAACAAACCACTTGCGACACAACAACATCGCTGGACGATGCGAAGTTGATTTCAAGCGTTTAAAGGGTACCTCCAAGAGCTGGAGTACGAATCGTGCCGAATTACGCGCCAGACTCCAATGAGGCACGAACGCCGTTCTACAGTCCCCGGTGAAACTCGTGACGCGTTCGGTCGACGGGGCGTGATCGCGTAAGAGGCATTCATGGCGATATCGATTCCGCGGCCGTGATCGGCGGAATAGTAATGATAGCGGATGGCAACGACCTAGGAATAGTTGGGGAAATAAGAATAGTAATCGTCGGAGAAACTATTACGGTAATGACAAGTCATTTGACCGCAGTCGCGGGCACGTTGGAAACGGTGAAAGAAATATTCAAGGAAACCGTGACCGCTCCCGGGGTAGAACGTGGTGAAAACGGGAGTGGGATACTAGGCCCACCTCCGAGAGTTCAGATTGGGTCTGCTAATCCCCAGCATAACCCATTAAACATGAACGAGCGGCCTGAACAACTACAATTGCTCCGCGCGAAACTTGTGGGCAAGGCAAACGCGAGTGTCTTAATCGTAGGGAACGACGACGTCTATTGCAGGATGAAATGGTAATTAAATCAAGGCCGTAAGCTGTAGACTGGCGTTGATATACATAAACGGGGACAGTTGAAAATGTGTGCCCTGGCCAGGGCTCGAACCCGGGATCTCCCGCGTACATGGCAGACATCTATCCATCTGAGCCACCAAGGGCACAGAGGATAGTGCGACTGCAGCGATTTATCCCTTTCACGCTCCCCGTGAGACCCACGTTCCCAACTTAATGTCCACACACTGCATTTGTAGTGCCCCTGCCCATTACACTAGGACTAGTTCCTCGCGGCAGACAGTCTTACAGAGTCCCGTAAGAGTTCGGGCAATGCGTGTGCACCCAACACGGAAGAAGAAGGTCAATGGCTGGTTGTCCTTAACTATATGAAGATGGTAGCTGTTCTTTCGGACAGAACAGATATCATCTTCATATCTGTTGCAGGAGGCTCCGAGTAGTAAAATTCTGGTTATTACTCCAGTCGTGACCATCTCAATTAGGTACATCAATTCTTGACAACGCGTATCATAGCATAAAAGGGCAATACGTTAGCGGAACTTTGTATTCAGGTGATTCAAGTGAAACGGTTTCTGAGGTGATTATCGCCACACGACGGGAATTAGCACTTTGAAAGAAGAAAGGGACAGTCCATTTTGGAAATCGTAAGGGAATACAACATTCTGAGATCCACAGCGTCAAGAATGTGCCGAGAATACTAAATTTCAGGCATTACGTCTCACTTCGGACAAAGCAGCGGCCGACGGCTTTCACTTAACGACCGAGAGCAACGGCGTTTGCGTAGAGTCGTCAGTGCTAAGAGACTAGGAAATCTGCCTGAATTAACCGCAGAAATCAATGCGGGACGTATGACTAACGTATTCTTTAAAACAGCGCGGCGAAATTTGGTGTTGGTGGGGTATGGGAGCAGAAGACGGACGCGGATGTCTTTGCCAACAGCACTAAATAGCCTACAGCGCCTCTCCTGGCCTCATGAAAAAATCGGTTGCACTCTTGACGTCCGGAAAACCGTGACCTGGTGAGACGAGTCCCGATTTCCGTTGGTAAGGGTTTGACTGTGGTGCGGACCTAACGATTCCATGAACCCAAGTTGTTAACAAGGCACTGTGCAAGCTGGTGTTGGCTCCATAGCGGCGTGGGATGTGTCTACGTGAACGGACTTGGTCCTCTGGTCCGACTGAAGCTATCCTGACTGGAATTGGTTATGTTGGGCTACTTGGAGACCACGTGCAGCCATTCATGGACTTCATGCTCCGAAACAAGTCACCAGGCCACAACTGTTCGCAGCTTGTTTGAAGAACATTATGGGCCCAGAATGAGATTTTCACTCTGCAGCGGAGTGTGCGCCGATATGAAACTTCCTGGCAGATTAAAACTGTGTGCCGGACCGAGACTCGAACTCGGGACCTTTGCCTTTCGCGGGCAAGTGCTCTACCAACTGAGCTACCCAAGCACGGCTCACGCTCCGTCCTCACAGCTTTACTTCCGCCAGTACCTCGCCTCCTACCTTCCAAACTTAACAGAAGCTCTCCTGCGAACCTTGCAGGAGCATATCAGCGCACACTCTGCTGCAGAGTGAAAATCTCGTTCTGGAAACATCCCCCAGGCTGTGGCTAACCCATGTCTCCGCAATATCCTTTCTTTCAGAAGGGCTAGTTTTGCAAGGTTCGCAGGAGATCGTGTGCTGCCACATCCCATTAAAGCCAAATTTATTCACACTGACCTAACGGATACGTTCGTCGTACGTCCCTCTTTGATTACTGTGGTTATTTCACGTAGTGTTGCTTGCCTGCTAGCTCTGACAATTCTACGCAAAACGCCGCTGCTCTCCGTTGTTACGTGAAGGCCGTCGGCTGCTGCCTTGTTCGTCGTGAGAGGTTATGCCTGGATCATAGTGTTGTCGGCACACACTTGACTTTGTGGATCTTACAATAATGTATTCCCTAACGATTTCCGAAATGGAATGTCCCATGCATCTAGCTGCAACTACAATCCGCGTTCGAAGTCTGTTAATTCCCTTCGTACGGCTATAATCTCGTGGGAAACCTTTTGAAATGAATAAACGGAGTATAAATGACAGCTCCGTTAGTGCACTGCCCATTTATACCCTGTGTACGTGAAGGTTCCTCCAGCTGTACGTGTGCATATCGCTGTCCCGTGGCTTTCCTCAGTGCAAGGCTGGAACCGGGTGCGGGCTTGAGTGAATGGAGTGATAGAGCTACACTACTGGCCTTTAAAATACTACACCAAGAAGGAATGCAGATGATAAACGGGTATTCATTGGGCAGAAAGAATGAACTTACAAGTGATTATACTTTGACGCAATTTGGGTGCATAGATGCTGAGAAATCAGTACCCAGAACAATCATCTCTGGCTGTAATAACGGCCTTAATACGCCTGGGCATTGAGAGAGCTTGGATGGCGTGTACAGGTACAGCTGCCCATGCAGCTTCAACACGATACCACAGTTCCTCACAGTAGAGACTGGGGTATTGTGACGAGCCAGTTGCTCGGCCACCATTGACCAGACGTTTTCAATTGGTGAGAGATCTGGAGAATGTACTGGCCAGGGCAGCAGTCGAACATTTTCTGTATCTAGAAAGGCCCGTACAGTACCTGCAACATGCGGTCGTGCATTATCCTGCTGCAATGTAGGGTTTCGCAGGGATCGAATGAAGGGTAGAGCCACAGGTCGCAACACATCTGAAATGTAACGTCCACTGTTCAAAATGCCGTCAATGCGAACAGCAGGTGACCGAGACGTGGAACCAATGGCACCCCATGCCATCACGCCGGGTGATACGCCAGTATGGCGATGACGAATACACGCTTCGAACGTGCGTTCACCACGATGTCGCCCAACACGGATGCGACCATCATGATGCTGTAAACAGAACCTGGATTCATACGAAAAAATGACGTTTTGCCATTCGTGCACCCAGGTTCGTCGTTGAGTACACCATCGCAGGCGCTCCTGTCTGTGATGCAGCGTCAAGGGTAACCGCAGCCATGGTCTCCGAGCTGATAGTCCATGCTGCTACAAACGTCGTCGAACTGTTCATGCAGACGTTTGTTGTCTTGCAAAGGTTGACTCAGGGATCGAGACGTGGCTGCACGATCCGTTACGGCCTACAGCCATGCGGATAAGATGCCTGTCATCTCGACTGCTAGTGATACGAGGCCGTTGGGATCCAGCACGGAGTTCCGTATTATCCTCCTGAAACCACCGATTCCATATTCTGCTAACAGTCATTGCATCTCGACCAACGCGAGCAGCAATGGAAATGTCGTGTGGCTAGGGCCTCCCGTCGGGTAGACCGTTCGCCTGGTGCAGGTCTTTCGATTTGACGCGACTTCGGCGACCTGCGAGTCGATGGGGATGAAATGATGGTGATTAGGACAACACAACACCCAGTCCCTGAGCGGAGAAAATCTCCGACCCAGCCGGGAATCGAACCCGGGCCCTTAGGATTGACAGTCTGTCACGCTGAACACTCAGCTACCGGGGCGGACGCGAGCAGCAATGTCGCGATACGATAAACCGCTATCGCGATAGCCTACAATCCGACCTTAATCAAAGTCGGAAACGTGATGGTACGTACTTCTCCTCCTTGCACGAGGCATCTCAACAGCGTTTCACCAGGCAACGCAGGTCAACTGCCGTTTGTGTATGAGAAATCGGTTGGAAACTTTACTTATGTCAGCACATTGTAGGTGTCGCCACCGGCACCAACCTTGTGTGAATACTCTGATAAACTAATCATTCGCATACCACAGCATCTTCTTCGTGTCGGTTAAATTTCGCGTCTGTAGCACGTCATCTTCGTGGTGCAGTAATTTTAATGGCCAGTAGTGTAATTTCAGACTAGCTCCACATAAGTACTGAAATAATTGCGTGACTTCTGAAATCTCACGAAATGCATGCTGCTTATCAGGCGCGTCATTGTGTTAACCTGCAGCAATGCTACTAGAGGAACTCTTCATTCTCTACAAAATACTCCAGTTTTAATGAAGCTTCATAGCAAAACGACTGCTAAAGTTTAAAACCTCTGCTCCTGATCGGAGCCTGACTGCGGATCCTCGTACCTGCTGGACCCTTTATCATTCGCGCCGTATGAGCACCTCTCTGCCGGACTCGCTTCGGTCTAGTCTGCAGGCAGTTCTTCCCTTCCCTCCGGACATCACAGTAGCTATGCCGCAGTTCATGCTGGACCAGCGCCAGCAACAGATGTGCCATCACCACGCAGATGCAATGCTGCAGCAATTACAGACACTTCCATTTATTTATTGATTTACGTGGCCATATTGTCCGTAATTGCTTTAAAATTCTTGAGGGTATTTTCATTCTGTCGTTACAACTACAGAAAATGCATTTTTTTTTTTCACTAGACGCGTTTCGCTTTATCGAGGTAAAGCGTCGTCATTGGTCTGTAAATAAGTTATTTAGATTTTGATTTGCTTTGAGATCGAAAAACAGTTCGTTAACAACATGATTTTTACTGTCCGTAATTTTCAAAAATGGTTCTAATGGCTCTGAGCACTATGGGACTTAACATCTGAGGTCATCCGTCCCCTAGAACTCAGAACTACTTAAACCTAACCAACCTAAGGACATCACATACATCCATACCCGAGGCACGATTCGAACCTGCGACAGTAGCGGCCGCGCGGTTCCAGATTGAAGCGCCTAGAACCGCTCGGCCTCAACGCCGGCACCGCGATTTCCATTTGATTTCTCGCTTACATCGAGAAATGCCGTCTGCTAGCACATCGTTGATGTTTATCTTCTAGACACAGTTCTAGTCTACTTTTTAGGTGCTCTGCAGACCTATGCATCGTATACTTTTTCTTAAACCACTGTTTTATGTTTGTTTTTATACTTCTAAGCAAGTGCTGTGGTTTGACGTGTTGCCAACATAACATTGCCACTAGTATGTCTCTGACCTATACTCTGTCTTTCTTTATAGTTCGTTCCATGCGGCATGAAATTTTGTTTAGGTACTGAGCCGTGGCGCAGCTGGCGCCACTTTTTTTTAAATGAATGAACTGAGTATAAATGACAGCTCCATTAGTGCGCTGCACCATTATACTCTGTGTAAGTGAAAGTACCTCCAGCTGTATGTGTGCATTTCTCTATCCCGTGGCTTTTCTCACTTCAGTGTAAGGTTGGAGCGGGGTGCAGGCTGGAGTGAATGGAGTGATAGAGCTAAATACAGAACAATTCGTCGTCGAAGTGATGAACAGGGCCAGCAGTCCGGTGGTCCCCCAATCCATTCTCCGAAAAGAAAAGATATCCGTCGGTTCGTCGGCGGTAACGCCTACACACGTCGAATTTGTCGGTCGATCGGCCGACAAACTGGTGGGCGTGTAGGTCCCTTAAAACGTCACCTCAGAAATTACGCGGCAGAACTTTTGGATCTGTCGTTCCGTTAGGCGACGTTGAGGTTGGCGCCGAGCCCAGGACGGAGTGAATGGACCAGCAAGGGGCGGTCCGCTAGGGAGGAAGTCCGCATTCCGGCCGTTGCCGGCCGGCGCAGCTGAGGTGCGTTCCCACACAGGTGTGTGCCCGGCTGGCTGTGCCGCCTGCCAACCGTCGCAGCCGCACCCATCTGCCGCCTTTGTGGCGCCTCGGAGCTGCCTTACGTCTCCCCCCCCTCTCTCTCTGGCTTCCCACCGTTTCCTCACCGGCTAGCGAGTCAACTGTCCCGCCTCACCACCCGGTGTCTGAACCACGCAATCACCTGGCTCGCGCGTGTACTGTGGTGTGGTCAGGAGACTGCGTGCATTTCGATACGCCGTCTAGTTCTCTCTCTAGCCACCAGAGTGACGTTCGAATACAGCGAGTGTGAAACCGTATTCGCACACCTGCCACAGTCAAAAACTGCTCTCATCCTTATTTTTTCTTGCGCTACATTTAAGTCTCAACCACTGTCGTGGATACTATTTTATCCGTGCTGGATTTTGTTGAACTCTGCAGGCGTTAAGGAGGGTAGGACGTCAAACGGGCCGACTTGGAGCAGGAGAGGCATCACAGGACATTTTAATTTCCAGTGTCTATACTTTTACAAATAAATTCATAAAACTTTGTCAGCATCACCAGGAACGATTCAGGATTCACACTCATTGCAGTGGAAGTTCGAAAACATAACAAAATAATTTTTTTTACGTGTGAAATTTCATCATTTCTTCACTTACTAATGGCTGCATTTGTTGCTATAGGTACACTTTTTGCTGTGTTGGCTGAATAGCCAACACCGTGTTACTAGAGGAGGCCGAAATGCACGCGTTTTAGTTCACGCAGGCTGACGTGAGGAGGGATAACTATACTGACGTGAGGTCTGGAACATAACATGGAATTAGAATTCAGAAAGTGGACTAAATAGTTTGATACTTAACTTTAATCCATTAATGATGAACGTCGCTCGTGACGGTACATGATTCACAATATTATCTGTTCAGAATAGTAACTGAATATGGCGCCTTGCTAGGTCGTAGCAAATGACGTAGCTGAAGGTTATGCTAAACTGTTGTCTCGGCAAATGACAGAGCATGTAGTCAGTTAACCATCGCTAGCAAAGTCGGCTATACAACTGGGGCGCGTGCTAGTGGAGTCTCTCTAGACTAGACCTGCCGTGTGGCGGCGCTCGGTCTGCAATCACTGATAGTGGCGACACGCGGGTCCGACGTACACTAGCGGACCGCGGCCGATTTAAAGGCTACCACCTAGCAAGTGTGGTGTCTGGCGGTGACACCACACTTTTCTTCATAAGTTAGAGAGATTCTTTGATGAATTTTGCAAATCATACATACCATACTCACAGGTGTATGGAACTCTAGAACTTATTTAATTTATGAAAAAAATGAATGAACTGTTATATTTTAACTTCATATTTAGGAAAAACACAAATTGTATAGTTAATTACCTCAATTTTTGCCACAGTTTTAATAGATTTCCAAAATTCTAAAGTTTCATACACCTTTAAGTATGGTTTGTATGCTGTGCACAATTCATCGAAGAATCTCTCTTACTTATGAAGAAAAGTGTACCTATAGCAACAAATTAGTAAGTGAAAAAAATGATGAAATTTCACATGCAAAAAAATTAATTCGTTATGTTTTCGAACTTCCACTGCTGTGAGTGTGAATTCTGAATCCTTCCTGGTCATGCTGACAAAGTTTTATGAATTTTTTTGTAAACGTATAGACAGTGGAAATTAAAATGTCCTGTGGTGCCTCTCCTGCTCCAAGTCGGTCCGTGTGACGTCCTACCCCCCTTAAGGACTGTTCACAAAAGAACGCAACCAGTCACAATAGTATCACGAACATCCTCACGCGCTGACATTTCCAGCTGTTGTTGCTATGGTCTTCAGTACGAAGACTGGTTCGATGCAACTATCCATGCTACTCCAACCTGCGCGAGTAGGATTCCAACGACTTTCTACGGTAGTGTCCGGTCAAATAGATACATGCCGGTCTTTGCGGTTTTTGTCAGGCTTTTTAATGATAAGGTAGAGAACGTACAACTGAGGCTTATTCCAACAAAATACTGTAGATGTTAAAGCAAAGTTCTCGGAATTTTAAGGCGATTATCAGAGACACACAAAAATAATCTGGAAAGACTTAGAGCAATCATGTGTAATATGTACCAGGTGATCAAAAAATCAGTATAAATTTGAAAACTGAATAAATCGCGGAATAATGTAGATGGAGAGGTACAAATTGACACACATGCTTGGAATGACATGGGGTTTTATTAGAACCAAAAAAATACAAAAGCACAGAAAATGTCCGACAGATGACGCTTCATCTGATCAGAATAGCAATAATTAGCATAACAAGACAAAGCAAAGATGATGTTCTTTACCGGAAATGCTCAATATGCCCACCATCATTCCTTAACAATAGCTGTAGTCGAGGAATAATGTTGTGGACAGCACTGTAAAGCATGTCCGGAGTTACGGTGAGGCATTGGCGTCGGATGTCGTCTTTCAGCATCCCTATAGATGTCGGTCGATCACGATACACTTGCGACTTCATGTAACCTCAAAGCCAATAATCGCACAGACTGACGTCTGGGGACCTGGGAGGCCAAGCATGACGAAAGTGGCGGCTGAGCACACAGTCATCACCAAATGACGCGCGCAAGAGATCTTTCACGCGTCTAGCAATATGGGGTGGAGCGCCATCCTGCATAAACATCGTACGTTCCAGTTGGTGTTTATCAGCCAGACTGGGGATGATGCGATTCTGTAACACATCGGCGTACCTCTCACCAGTCACGGTAGCAGTCTTGCTGTCCAGCGCCATCTGTCGGACATTTTGTGAACTTTGTTTTTCTTGTTTGTTCTAATAAAACCCCATGTCATTCCAAGCATTTGTGTCAATTTTTACCTCTATATCTAAATTACTTTCCTGGTTTATTAAATTGCCAAATTTATACTGAATTTTTGATCACCCGGTGCATAGTTGCCAAAGACTACTTACAATTCTGAACATTTGAATTCAGCACCCAATTAAAAAATTTTCAGTGGACGACATTAACCAATGTGTAAGGTGATCATACGTTTTCTACCATTGTAAACAATTCACCTGTATTGTACTGGGACAAAGAGGCGTGCAGTGGATAAGATTCTTAACTCTATGCTGAATGTAATCTGAGGTTCGCTTGGTCGCCAGTCATTTGTGCAGCGCCAGAGCATTCGTATTGGAGGCGTTGTAGCGAGCAGATGAGTTTTTAAAGAAAGACATTTGATATTTGCGAACCTAAAATGGTCTGGAATACTTTATTGTGCAGATGAAAACTTGTTTGTAAACATATGTTATTGTTCTGTTGACGGAGAAGATTTTTGGGCGAATTTATCAAGGTGAGAATGTATGCGGCACTATGCTTTCGAATTTTTTCAAACTGTTGCATCCTTGAGCCCCTGGTTCGCGATGTACGCTCCCCGGTTACAGAGGTCAAGGATCATACTTTATTAATAATTATAGTACAGAGTAATATCACCAGTTATAGTTACATTTTCAGCAAGTACACCAAGTCCTTTCATTCATATATGTATTCTTTCATCATTACTAACTTTTCTATAGGAAAGGGTGTACAATGTAAATGGCATATAACTATAAATATAACTAGGTCTACTTAGCGTGTTATGATCTACTCCACAATGCCAGGTCTGGTGGGCGATGACATCCCGATCGGCGAATGATTCAAGTCCAGGAAGGGAGGCGTCCAGTAGATAACTAATAACATTCGTATTTAGTGTTAAAGTGATCACTTTGTTTTTATTATGGCAAAAATAACGCATGTGGTTGGAATGTCTGTAATTTTTGTACTGAGAGAATTTCGTAATTGTTAGTGTCTTCTTACTTTGTACAGAATTTTTTTTACAATAATCAGAGTTTAATTTGTCAAGGACGTCTTTTTGTAAAGTAAAACCCTCCTCCATCACTCTTAGTAAGGTTTTGAACATTTTGCCGTGTGTGCATTGCACCTTATGTCACACAAAGCCACAGACTCTTTCTGACAAGCATAAAGACATATTTTGTAGTGAGTAGTTTATTTTTCCTTTGGCTGCTGCATCTGCTGATTCCTATTTGCTTTCGAGACCGTCAGTAGATCAGACACAGAACTGTTGAGCAGGAGGTTATATTTCAGGGCAGATCTGACTTTCCATTGCTGTGAGGAAACTGTTCGTCGTCAAAATTAACTGGTATTGAACATTCATTTTTCTTCTGAGTAGAGCAGTATTTTATTTTTATGGACATTTCAAGTCGGAAATTGCATTGCATGTCAAGCAACCTACATAATGTACTTCAGTCTTGAGTTTCAGTGAAACACATTTCACTGAGAACACAATGAGTTACTTTGGCATTTAAGTAGATTAGATTCCATTATTTCAAATTCAGTATTCACTAAGTTTAAAAGTTTTTTTCATGACAGCGTTCACATGCGCAACACAGGGTCAACCAACAGTCAGTATTGCTCAGCAGCTGAATACGATATCTAAAGCACACATTACACGAGGAGAAAGTTTTTTTGAAAAAGGATACTGAGTATTTTTATTTATAAATAAATTTTCATAGCAGGCTTACAAATGTTCCAATCCAAGAATAAGAAGGAAAACCCGTAAGCATTTTGTCAAGAGGAAACATAAATTTGGACGACAGTAAATTCTTTGATTATTAGAAAAATCTGAAATGCTTTTCTTGCCGTTGGCAGTCTGTATTTCACGTCTTCTCTACTTCGTCCATCATCAGTTGCTTTGCTTTCCAGACTGCAAAACTCAGCTACTGCTTTTGGTGTATCATTTCCCAGTTAATTCCCTCAGCATTGCCTGTCTTAATATGACAAAGTTTCGTTAAATTTGGTTTTCTTCCTCTGTTTTTCATCTTCTAACCTCTTTTTAAGACACATCCATTCCCTTTAACAGCCGTTCCAAGTCCTCAGACGTCTATGAGAGAATTACACTGGCATCAGCCAACCTCAAAAGTTTTATTGCTGCTACCTGAACTTCAATTCCCTTTCCAAATTTCTCCTTGGTATCGTTTCCCACACACTCGATGTGCAGTTTGAATAACATCGGTGATACGTTACATAGCTCACTTCCTCCTCAATCACTGCTTGAGTTTCACGCCCTTCAACTCTCATAACTGCAGGCCAGTATGGCAATGACGAATACACGCTTCCAATGTGCGTTCACCGCGATGTCGCCAAACACGGATGCGACCATCATGAAGCTGTAAACAGAACCTGGATTCATCCGAAAAAATGACGTTTTGTTATTCGTGTACCCAGGTTAGTCGTTGAGTACACCATCACAGGCGCTCCTGTCTGTGATGCAGCGTCAAGGGTAACTGCAGCCATGGTCTCCGAGCTGATGGCCCATGCTGCTGCAAACGTCGTCGAACTGTTCGTGCAGATGGTTGTTGTCTAGCAAACGTCCCCATCTGTTGACCCAGGGATCGAGACGTGGCTGCACGATCCGTTACAGCCATGTGGATAAGATGCCTGTCATCTCGACTGCTAGTGATACGAGGCCGTTGGGATCCAGCACGGCGTTCCGTATTACCCTCCTGAACCTACCGATTCCATGTTCTGCTAGCAGTCATCGGTTGTCGACCAGCGCGAGCAGCAATGTCACGATACGATAAACCGCAATCACGATAGCCTATAATCCAACCTTTATCAAAGTCGGAAACGTGATGGTACGCATTTCTCCTCCTTACACAAGGCATCACAACAACGTTTCCCCAGGAAACGCCGGTGAACTGCTGTTTGTGTATGAGAAATCGGTTGGAAACTTTCCTCATGTCAGCGCGTTGTGGGTGTCGCCGCCGGCGCCAAACTTGTGTGAATGCTCTGATAAGCTAATCATTTGCATATCGCAGCATCTTCTTTCTGTCGGTAGTATTTCGTGTCTGTAGCACGTCATCGTCGTGGTGTAGTGTAGTGTAGTGTATGTACAGAAGAATATGAACACATTTTGCAGCATTGTGTAATTATCAGAGTAGAGGAACAGTTCGGAGGGAAGGACTGTATCAGCAGTAGACCACACTCTGTCATAAAGCAGCATCTGTAAGGCAATGGATTGTGGGTGGTAACATTCCTGAAATGGACTGGCCTGCCTGGAGCCCCGACCTGAATCCAATGCAACACCACTGGGATGAGTTAGAACGTCGACTTCATTCCAGATCCCATCGTCTTTGGTTTCGGCTCCAGAGGAAGAATGAGCTGCCACTTTGGCACAGACGCTCAGACATCTCAATGAAACTGCCCCAGCAGTCCATCCGTTACAAAGGCAAAAAGTGGACGCACCCCTATTGACGAGAGCTAACAGGTGTCCAGATGCTTTTGATCCTATATTGTATTGTACTAACTGTACCTCAGTTTTCTACCCTGGTATGAAATGGAAGCTTTCATACTTCGGAAGTGGTTGCTGTTTAGTGTCCACAGAATAACAGTACAAGAATGACTGGAACAGAAGGCTGTCATGAGTACTATATCTGTTGTGTGAAAAGAAGTCACTTGTCAATGGTGAAAGATAATAAATGTTGCATTGAGATTATAGAATTACTTGGTAGTAAAGTGATATTACAAGGTACGTTGAATCAAAACTACACATTTGGAGAAAAAGTTCTGAGTCAACCATTTGCACCAGAATTTTGAATATACAAATATCAACTTAGTTTTGTTGTACAACATATTTCACCAATGCACATGAATTCAAGAAGTTGAAAGACGCATTTCTGGAGGAGGAGTTTTTTATGTAAATAATGCTTTTAATCCGCTGGAAACGTGTATCAAGTTCAAAGTTTCTATTGTTTAAACATGTATGTACAGACTCCCCTATAGGTCATGTGGAGCGTATGTGATAAAAGCAAAGGTAATCATAACCATACCAGATCTAGGGCACATTGAAATTTGAGAATGAAAAAAAGTTGACACAGGTTAATCATGAAGTTGTAAACTTACTTATACAGCATTTAAATTTGCGACAGAAATCAATCATTTTTGAATATTCGTCCTGTAATTGAGACTCACCATTTATCCATGTTGGCTTTCACATACATAATTGTGGAAATATGATTCTGCTTTGAGGAGACACAAATTCTCCTTTAGCTTCAAATCATGTTTTGGTGAAGATTCATTGTTGTCACCAAGTTTAATCCTGATTAATTGGAGACGACAAACTGAAGTAAAATGTCAGCTGTAATTCTCGTGAGAGAAAGCCACATAAACATCAATATTTTATACTATGGGATATGTTTTTATTAATAATGTTGTGAAAATAAATACCACATAAGGAAGGCAATGGGGTACACAAGAAGAGCAGAATTAAGTATTTTCAGTGTGAATGAAAATAATTTAGAAGTATCGTTAAGACTGGAGGCAGTAGCTCATGAGAATGCCAAGTCACAGAATCCCCCAGAATATCCTGAACAGCAAAACGAATGGGAAAAGAGATATATGTGAATGATTTCCTATCTGAGTTTGATACGAGCAACAGCCTAAGCCTTGAAAGGTAAATACTCCTGTATAATCCAAAAACGGTATATATTATAATATTTTACAGAAAATAAATGAACCGGCTGACGGTAGTGAAACATCAGTGAAACATGCCTGGATGTTAAAGAAGAATAATTCGTGTTTGCTCGAGGCAAATTCGTTTTTCCATAATTATATTCTTGAATATGAATATTAGAACAGGTCATCCAGAGCAGCAGCAGTTTATATTTTCCTTCTGTCTTATGGCACTGAATGCAATACTAGTGTAGTTACAACAGAAGTTTTATGAATGCAACTTGTACGAAGTTTTATAATAAAAGTCGGCTTACGTCGACCAAACGAATAGTGGCTGTGAAGTCAAAGTTTTTCCTACTGCAGTCTACGCTAGCAATGACCGGAGAAACTAATTGCCTTCAAAACATAACGCAATAACGAAAAAGTCCACAGAGGTTGTTTGACAGTTGAGGAGCCACGTGTCGTGTGAAAAACATTCTTAGTTTGCAGCACGCATACGACAAAAAGAAACACCGGAGTTGTTGAATCATTCTTGACGGTAAGTTGTGTAGACATTAGTAATCGGGGAGTGTGTTTTCGGCGTCTACCCGATAAAAACAACTGCTAACAGCAGTCGAGGGCCGCCAACTGTGTACGACAAGAGCTGTAGGTTCACATCTGGCCACCAGGCGAGCGACATGCATGGTAACCGTAGCATATGTCACTCCGCGCGCATCTGTGTGTGTGTGTGTATGTGTGTGTGTGTCGGGCGCAGCGTGAGAAAGGCAGTGGCCTGGCTGCACATGCGCGCTTTTCTCCGCTCGGAATCCCGCGTTTCGCCGTACAGGTCTTACGCGGCACGGATTTTTTTCCCACCTCCTGCTGTACTTCTTCCCTTTTTTCCCCTTGCTGCGGAGCGTCACTTCTTTAGAAGGTCCAGCGCGGCTGCGAGACTGTGGGAAGGTTAGGAATTTGACAGCATCCAGAACACCTGGCCTGTGAATACGTGTGTCCCGGTGGAGGGGCGGCTGCTGAGCGGGCAGCCGTGAGAAGCGGCGCGGTGGAGGGGATGCCCCCTCCTCATTGGCTGCGGCCTCACGTGCGGCAGGGAAGGCGCCAGCCGGGTGCCTTGGTGGGGGGCGGAAGGTCGGCCCATAAATACCGCGCCGCGGCCGTGGTGGGGTACATTCCGCAAGGAAACGCTGTCGTGTGTGCTTCGCTCTCTCTGTCCGTTACGCGCTAGTTCGCCCGTTCGCTTGTCTGTTAGCAAGTGCTCGCCAGTTGCCGGGAAGATGAAGTCCGCATCGACCGCCGTGTGCACGCCGCAGAGGGCCCCCGCCGTCGGCGGCCGCGTCCACCGGCGAGACAGCAGCAGCGAGGTGCAGCTGTACCTCAGCAAGCTGCGGCGCCTGCTGCCCGCGCGCCCGGGCGCCAGGCGCCTCACCAAGCTGGAGGTCATCCAGAGCGTCATCGACTACATCTGCGACCTGCAGTACTGCCTGGAGATGCCGCTGGAGGCCGTCGACGCTTCCCTCAAGACAACCGCCGTCCAGCTGCCGGCCGAAGCTCTGTCGGAGGACAGGACGTCGCCTGCCTGCGGCGAGCACGAACCCGCGTTCTTCGGCGGCGACCACGATCGGCTGTGCTCGGTGAGTACCTTGGGCATGCACTGACCGTTGGTGTCTTGCGTCCTCAAAACTCGCTCCACTCCTATCGTCACTTTTCTCGCTCAATTCCTGCCCCCTTTACCCCATCCTTATAATTCTGTGCTTTAGTTCTCACTTATTCCATTTTCATATTGTCAGTGAATCTATCGTAATATCGCACAACTCCGTTGACTTTTTACTGACTCAAGTCCTGTTTCAGATTCTCATTTTTATCAAAATTCACCATGTCGTAATTATTTCTTGGTATACTCTTCAAATATGTGAGTTCGTCTGCCCTATACACACTTAACTACTTCTTGACTTTTTGCTCACGTAATTCCTTTCCAAATGTCTGAATTTTTACCAGTGTTTTCTTCATCGTTAATTGTTATGTCATTGCGACAAGACTGTATTGTCGCTACATCTGGTGTTGCAGACCACACGTACGCATTGTACTCTGCAGATTTGCCATAAACTGTAAATTCACATTTTGTACTCGATAGTTTCGCTAACGAAATATTTCGTGTATCACTTTGGCAGCAACTGCTTCTCCCGGATCTTCCGATTCATTTTCAATTTCGTTTTTATCATCGTTGAGTGGTTGTATAACTTAAAATGTCGTTTGTGTGACGTGTTTTGTCTTCGTAGTGTCTAAAGCTGTCAGATAGATGACTAGTGCTATTTCCAACTTTGCCCATGACCCACTCGTAAATTGTGCTGTCACTATTATCCAGTTCTTGAGGGAACGAAATTTCGAACAAGATATAAACTTAAAGACACTATGTAGTGCAGTGTAGTATAGATGTTTGTATTAACAGTTTTGTCATTGCTTCCTGTTTGCGCGTTTAGATCTTAAACCTACTATTCTTTGCTGCTTACGGCATGCGTTAATGACTAGGCTACTTTTACGCATAAGTTCACTCAGAGCTTCGTATCAGTAATTTACGTAAGCAGTTGCGTTTCTGGAAATCTGTACATTCTGACGAGTCGCTCTGGTGAACTTAGCGTCTATCGTAGAGCCATCAAAGGAGACAACCTGAAGTTTAATCGAGATAAGTGGCATTATTGAAAGTTATTTACGTCGATAGTTCTGATTTTGGAAATTTCATATTCATTTTGACAATCGCTCTCGTGAACTTAACACTGCTCCGACGGAAATGAAACCTCAACTATCACGACTCTACAGACTGTGTCGATAGTGTAGAGCAGCAACCAGCTACAATTAGGTTTTGGTACGCTTAACTGAAAAAGTGCCGTCACTGGTTTCGAACTGATGCACTTCATTATCAGTCGACTAGCGTGTCCTCATCAAACACTTGTTCCGTTGGTTTACAGTTCGAATCCAGTTTGTGGCTGACTACTGGTGTACCGTCACCAACAATTTATATGACATAGCTACGGCCTCCAGTGATGTGTTTATTTGACGCTATTGCACATGATTTAGGTTCGTGTACATGATTCTAGCTCCCCCGCCCCCCCTCCCCAGCCTAATATGCAGTCGGTTTGCGAGTTGCTCCGTATCGAGGGGCCAGTCAGCTGCGCCACCTTCCTCCGCGCTCTTCTCGGAACAGGACAGGTTGCGCCGGCACACGTGTGTCGGTCGCTTCGCGGACGGCTGACGCACGAAGCGCGCGGCGTTACGCACGTCCTGTGTGCGCTGGCCGGCTGCTCCACACACACGTGTTCTGTTCGGCCGGAACCCGACACAGGCGCGCCTTCGCATCCGTATCGCTGCTCGCTTCCCACGCCGCGACAGTTGGCGGCCGCAGGTGGCCGCGGCGCGACCGTTCGGTTTCTTTCTTTCTTGCGTTGCGGGGGCAGCCCGGCCCGGGCCTGCCATTGTGAGCGCACCTGGCAGGCAGCGCCACCGCACTGGCTGACAGCTGTCTCTGTCGGCCCAGGTGGCCAGCTTTCTCGGTCGTGGCTGCCGCCGCCGGAGAAAACCTTCGACCGCGCAAAAACCCACGGCCGCCGACGCCGCGTTTCGCTTCCCGCAGTTTCTTGCGGGCCCGATCCATTTTCACGGACCGAGGCACGCGATTTCTGGTATATTGTCCACGGTCACGAACAACCCAAATTAAGAAATGTCACTTCGAACTGTAGTACTCGATTTTCTGAAACTTCGTGATGTAATTGATTTGTGGAGGACGATGCTTCCCCAGTGACATTCCCGCTTTTGTGTAAACTTTTCTCGAGAAGCTTGGATATGGCTTATGTTTAAGCTTTTTTTTTTACTCGATGCCGACAGAAACGTATCGTCAGTCCTTTCATGCAGCCTTATAATCGCATAAACCTGCCATTTCCTTTCCGTACCTGTAGTCTTTCGGCATTTTCTTGCCGATGTTACCCTGTGAGATCTCTGACATATCTTTCATAAAACCAGCGCTGCCTTTCAATTCTATCCTAGTACTCTTTCATGTGTGTTAACTGGTTCCGTCGCTTCTTCCTAGAACTTCTTTATAATTATGAATGAAAAGCACAGTATTCTGTATGTTCTACAGTATTAATTTATAAAATTATTTTGTTATTCACCACTGCACTGTCAAAGATTATATTTGCTCTGTGTTTGTACATCAGTTGTCTATTTGTAACGTCTTTTTACAATGTTGTTCTCGAATATCGTAATTTCTTTGATGACGGCAGCCTGTCAAAGCGATGTGAGCCTAAATCTGGTTAACAAAACTAATTCATGCTGTAGAACATACAATATAGTACTTTCATATATATCTTATTAACCGGAAATTTACGAAGTTACTTTAAAGTACAATAGATGACTAAGACTGTTGACATTTCACGTTCTGTAACTTGACAGTCGTGTTCGTTATGTCACGTTGATTGCTAGTTTCCGAAGATTACATGTACTATTTAGGAAGATGTGTGATATTTGACAAAATTCTTCAGATTTATTTTGTCATGATTTCGAACAACATAGCATTGTTGGTCATCTATCAGTAACATTTGCTTTCGACTATTCATTCATTTATCCTTTTCAATAGTAGAGATTTCAGTTAACATGTCTAGTTAAAAGACGAATTCGCTGCGCGTCGTAATAAGTAGTGCTGGATGAAATTCACTGTTGCCGATATATTGCAGTAGCCTTCTGAGTGATGGTATAATCTCGAGAGTATGGCATAGTGACATCAATGGCAGTTTGAGTGACGTGCGCATTCTCTCTTGTTCCAGGCTGCAGCTGAGGCCGACGAATTGGAACTGGAGGAGGAGGACCTGATGATGGAGGAGGAGGACCTGGAGGCGGAGGAAGACGCGGAGGCGGAGAGCGTGGCGCCTGCGCCGTCCGCCCCCGCGCCGACGCCCGCCCCCCTGGAACAGCAGGGGCTGCCCGCGCCGTACTGAGTTGCCTGCATGCCAGGCGCCTCCAGCCGCTGTGCGCAGCCCATCACTCAGTGTTCCTCCTACGTGCGCCGACCCGCCACGAGACTGACTCCCCGTGCGAGTGGAGCTGCACCGCAAAAAGACTGCTCCCCTTTCCCATGAACACATGGTGCATTTCGATACTAAGAACTGCAAAGAACATTGCTCGAGATTCTGCTCCTTCATCAATTGCTTACACATAACTCATGTTGTCCCATCGAGATGTGTTGTCATACTGTACGATTTTTCAGTGTGTATCGTAACTATTTATTTCATTGTGACGATGTTTCTGAATTGTGCCTTCTATTGACAGAAACGAAATTGTATTCAGCAGTTCTCATAGAAAACAGTACTCTGCTTTAATTTTCTCAAATTGTGAGACATGAGACTTGTCCAAGCGAGTATTATATCTTGTTATTGTCTGTGATTTTAGTTTAATGTTTTGTACAAATCATTGTATATACTCCTTTATATATGTATATATTAATAGAGAAAATATTGAAAATTATGCAGAATGAAAGATATTAACATTATTTTTTGTAATACAAACAATAATAAATGATTTATAATATATAACCATATTTGTTTCCTTTTCTTCATTTCCATAGAACTTACATTTCCGATTAGGCTACTGAGAAGTGGCATCTTAATGTTTGCTATAGTGACCTCAAAAGCACATGCTGCCAAATTACTTCACAAAGCTACTAGAATCTGAGAAGGGCCTGCTAAGAACCAAAGATTCACAGTTGCATCACTTGCTACATTTTTTTTCACAAAATTTTTGTGTGTGAGTATTTGCATTGCTCTATATCGGCTACTAGTCTAGGCTTTCAAATGAGATGTTTTGTGAAATTGTCTGTTTACTTAATCTGGAGTGTTTAAGTAATCACATACATCCATTGGAAATACTAACTAGTGCTGGTTCTGCTGTGATTGGTTTAATCTTTTTTTTTTCCATTTTGATGCTGAGACTTCATGTTGACCAATAATTTAAACTCAAAATAGAATGAGGAGCTTTTGAAATTTAATGGTCATATTACTTGCTACATTTATTGCATTGTAAATGCTGTTTGATAGAAGCTGCATATGTGAGATACAAATCTCAGTTTTCAAATGATATTTTACTTAATTTATCAAGTTGTTTGCCTTTGATGTTGTATTTGGAAGTTGGATTATTGTGCTGACAATAAGTTTTTCATTCTGGAAACAGTGAAAACACCTTAAACTGGAAAGAGTATGAAATTTTTTAGCACTCTTGAATGTTGGAGACTTTAGTTGTGGAAGAGGCAGCATCCCATTCACTTTAAAGCATTTTAAATTGTAAGCACACTGTCACTTTTTGGAAATTAGTGATGTACACTGGGAAGAATGAATGAAACCAATTAATTGCTTGGAAAACAAGTTCTAAGATTTTATTTGGGAATTAAGACTGACTAAAATATATCTATTCATTGAATAATGAACTCAAGTGCACATGTTTAATTACTCAAAATAAAATGTGGTTATTGACATCAGTGAATTACTGAGTTGCGGTATATCTTGTCACATTTGTGTGATTTATGAAGTGCAACACATCTTGTCACACCAGTTAATCTAACAGTATGTCACCACAGGGGTAATATCAGCTTCAGAACATTCCATGAATCTATCAATCCCTGGTTATTATGAGCAGTCAGTTCTGTAATTTTATTCTTTATCGTCTTTCTGACGATTTAATTGCAATATACATAACCTGCTCTCATGCAGTATGGAATGAAAGATTCATACCTGACACAATCACAGAACAGGCAAACAGTGTATAGAGATTGCAAACACATAACACAAAGGTTGTCAATAATAGCGTTTTGTGCAAACATGTATTTCGTCTAAACAGCGTCTGATAGTGCTTATGCAATCATCATTCTGAGCTTAACTGTTGTTCTGTTTTCCTGGTTTTGTCCAACTGATGCCAAATAAAAACATCACATAAAAATAATGGGACAAAAAGATACAAGACACTAAGGCAGGTTAAGGATGTAAAACTCAAGTTAATCTATAGCTGTGTGATTATCCATAAGGATTAATGAAGACCTCAAAAATGCCTCTATAATATTATAATGTCTCGTTTAACTGAAAAGATTGTAGCTCTAAGTTGAATTCCTCCTGCAGCATTTGAAGAACTTATCTTTTTAATAATTAGTTTTTCTTAGCAGCAGGATCAATGACTATATATTTTGACAAAAGCAAATAGCATGTACAGCTTCTCTTCATCTTAATGCGATAGACATTTGGCTTGGTGCTCCAGAGACAAGAAAGGTTTTCATGGTGTCAACTGACTACCTCACAGGTGGTGCCCGCTTGTACAAGCCAACACAAAGGTGGGACATACGCTCAAACTAGAGTCACCAGATTCCCAAAATCAAAATAAGGGACAGAAATTAGAAGTTTAAATGAACTGACATTTTATGGAATTCTCCATGAATACTATACCTGTGTGGTAGATTTGTGTTAAAATGCTGGGTTTATACTACTACACAGAACATTGCACCTTTCTGTTCAAACATTGAACATATAAAAATACCTTGAATTGCTAATTGAGTAAATATTTTATTGTTGTCAGATGCAAACACAATGTATGATTTTAATATAACAACCGTTTTAACTAAGGTAGACAATGATTACATAGGTTATTTATTTCTAGGTCTCATTTGCAGAAAAATGCATGTCATTCATGAGTTTCATATTTTCAAGCAAAATTTTGTAAAAATCGGCACACGAAGTATCCTAAAAATGAATGTAAAGTTATAATTATTTCCTTAACAGCTTCCACAGTAAACCTATACTTTACATCACTCCATAAGGTTTTTCTGCTAAAGGACAATCTTTCTGCAGCAGTATTAGTGTGAGGTGCCACTAGGACAAACGCAGTAATAAGCTGCAAATTTTGCAGCAGTTAGCTGGAGAGTCGAGGAAGATGAAAATGATAGACCATTTTTCACCAGTACACATAACAGTAGTTAATCGTGGTTTTTCGCTTCACATACATTTTTAATATAACTTACTTCCTCAGTGCAGTCCACTGACCTAAAGGAATGGCAATGTTTCATTGCATGGAAAGCTAGCAAACTTCCCCAGCATGAAGATGCTTATCAGCATAATTTACAATGGCATTGTCCTCATGTTTTCTAACGAAAGACACCACACTCTGTGACGAAGTTTTAGTCGATATAGTTAGCTTGTGTTACTGTGTTGCAAAACACCGGATCGACCCCATGGTTGATTGACAAACTACTTTTACACATTGTAAAGATAATTTCCCGTTTTGCTATTCCAATTTCAGAAATGGAAACTCTGGGTTAATTTCTTCAGTAAATACTTTCTTTTTCGTATGTCTGTGAATAATTTGGAATGTATCACAGCAAGTAACATAACCTATGACTGTCTCTTTAAACCCACACTTCTAAATGGGGCTACCTGAAGCAGCAGGCAATGCACAAAGAAAGCGGAATTGACTAAACTGCTCGTCATATGAAAGCATTACATAGTACCAACCAAAGCAGTTCAAAAATGGTGCCTCGTTGAGTTTGGTTTAATCAAAGAGTAGAGCTCTTTTTTGGTATGGCTGCGTTTGTTCTCTACTTTGTTATGCTACTACTTAAAAACACGCTGTTCAGAAATACACGGGACTGTTAATGAAAAACGGAACAATATATGTCCTGTATATATTTTATAAATGGAACATTTAAGCTAAGTAAGAGACGATCCCGTAAAATACGTGTATTTGTATGCTTGCATAATTGAAAATTAGTGTACATTCCTAATACTTTCATAAACTTGCCCTATAAAGGAAGCATGGTTGTCATGCTTGCACTTACATTTGTAAACTTAAAGTGCGACTTCAATATGAAACAAAGTTTTAATTATACATTTAATTTCATTTTGTGCCCTTCCTTTCGTATTTCAAATGACAGCTGAAGAGTAGAATTGTCACACTGCATACGCAGTGTTTCCACGCTTCTTGCGATGTACATGACAGGTGTACATCGACGCTGATAACTTTCCATAACTGCTTCCTCTAGTAAAAAATAATGAATTACACTCTACCATTGATCCCAGCAAGCTTGTAAAAGTTACCATACTCCCTTTGCATTTTCTTATTCTGTGTGTGTGTGCACGCGTGCATATGTGTGTGTGTGGGTGTGTGGGTGGGTGGGTGGGTGGGTGTGTGCATGTGTCTTTGGGGCTCTGAAATCCATAGCTACCTTAGTTTTCTAGCTACCTAGTATCTACGAATGACATTCCTCTCTTTTTTTCGTATAACAGAGCTTAAAAATTTCGGCAGTCCCATTAAAATTAATCTATAGCTTACACTGCACGCGCTGGAGCTACTTTCCTCCAATCAGAGGACTCATAACAGATAAACTTTCTGCCATAGCCAAAGTGCTATCAAAATTCGTCATTTCACCTCGTCCGGCTTTCTCTCCTTTTTTGCTTGTATCCGGAAACCTGGATGCGGCCCTTTCATTTCGTATTTCACCACATATTATAAACACACTCTCTCTCTCACACGCCGGCTGGTGTGGCCGTGCGGTTAAAGGCGCTTCAGTCTGGAACCGCGTGACCGCTACGGTCGCAGGTTCGAATCCTGCCTCGGGCATGGATGTGTGTGATGTCCTGAGGTTAGTTAGGTTTAATTAGTTCTAAGTTCTAGGCGACTGATGACCTCAGAAATTAAGTCGCATAGTGCTCAGAGCCAATTGAACCATTTTTCTCTCTCTCTCTCTCACACACACACACCCAATGATGATAACGGTATACACGCTTTTCGCACACAGCCTCAACCAAACACTACTGGATCCATCCACGCTAGACGTTCTTCAGCGTCAGACATACAGTTATAATCACAGAGAGCGGTTTACATTAGACAGGTTTCGCGCATTATGTCGAGCCGAAGTTTTTGAAGGCTGCAATTCATTGTTGCTACTGGAGTACCAGGGTCATAAATGTCACAACTTAAGGACGTGTAGTACCGTAGCGCAGTAGTTTGCGCATTAACTTGGTTTGCAGAATGCCGTAGCTTCGAATCTCGTGAATTTACCAGATTTTTTTTTTATCTACTCAAAAGACTTTCATTATAATTTTTATTCAGTTAACTAATTTAAGTTTTTTTTTTTAATTTCTAATACTTTGCTCGTCATTCTCACTACCATATATATTTTTTTATTTGCTCTTATTTCTCTCCCTACCATTCTTTTTTTATTTGGAATCAACCAATATTGACTATAATATACAGCCAAGTGCCAACCAAGACTGCTCATCAGATAGCAAAGCTTCATTCGTGTAGCCAGTGTGAGGATAGTTTCACGTGACCAAGCAATGACGACGAAAAATTACGGCTGAGTTTAAATTCAGGGCTACAAAACGTGTCATCTGTCGCAGTTCAGTCACTGGTCACTTACAATCAGCTTCAGAGCATCTCGCATTTCCGTCTACCTCGCGGCGGCCGCTTCGAACATTACTCTGCGTCACACATTAACACCATTTGGGAAGTGACCTGCCGTGTTTATGTGTCACTTATAATCGGGCGGTAGCCGGCAGGACGTGTGGAAACACTGTAGCAGTAAGTGGCAGCCGTAAACTGTCAAGTAATTTTAATCGGACTATTACACAGGGTGGCCCATTGATCGTGCCCGGCCAAAGTATCTCACGAAATAAGCGTCAAACGAAAAAACTACAAAGAACGAAACTTGTCTAGCTTGAAGGGTGAAACCAGATGGCGCTATGGTTGGTCCGCTAGATGGCGCTACCATATGTCAAACGGATGTCAACCGCGTTTTTTTTAAAAATAGGAACCTCCATTTTTATTACATATTCGTGTAGTACGTAAAGAAATATGAATGTTTTATTTGGACCACTTTTTTCGCTTTGTGATAGATGGCGCTAAAATAGTCGCAAACATATGGCTCACAATTTGAGACGAACAGTTGGTAACAGGTAGGTTTTTTAAACTCAAATACAAGACGTAGGTACGTTTGCACATGATATTTCGGTTGTTCCAATGTGATATATGTACCTTTGTGAAGTTATCATTTCTGAGAACGCATGCTGTTACAGCGTGATTACCTGTAAATACCACATTAATGCAATAAATGATCAAAATGATGTCCGTCAACCTCAAAGCATTTGGCAATACGTGTAACGACACTCCTCTCAACAGCGAGTAGTTCTCCTTCCGTAATGTTCGCACATGCATTGACAATGCGCTAACGCATGTTGTCTGGCGTTGTCGGTGGATCACGGTAGCAACTTTCCCCACAGAAAGAAATCCGGGACATCAGATCCGGTGAACGTGCGGGCCATGGTATGGTGCTTCGACGACCAGTCCACCTGTCATGAAATATGCTATTCAATACCGCTTCAACCGCACGCGAGCTATGTGCCGGACATCCATCATGTTGGAAGTACTTCGCCATTCTGTCACGCAGTTAAACATCTGTAGTAACATCGCTAGAACATTACGTAGGAAATCAGCATACATTGCACCATTTGGACTGCTATCGATAAAATGGGAGCCAATTATCCTTCCTCCCATAATGCCCCACCATACATTAACCCCCCAAGGTCGCTGATGTGTGTGAAATCTTATGGGACTTAACGGCTAAGGTCATCAGTCCGTAAGCTTACACACTACTTAACCTAAATTATCTTAAGAACAAACACACACACCCATGCCCGCCGGGACCAAAGGTCGCTGATGTTGCACTTGTCGCAGCCATCGTGGATTTTCCGTTGCCCAGTAGTGCATATTACGCCGGTTTACGTTACCTCTGTTGGTAAATGACGCTTCGTCGCTAAATAGAACGCGTGCAAAAAATCTGTCATCGTCCCGTAATTTCTCTTGTGCCCAGTTCAAAGTCGTCGCCTTGCAATTCCTGGTGCATAGAAATATGGCACGGGTGCAATCGATGTTGATGTAGCATTCTCAACACCGAAGTTTTTGAGATTCCCGATTCTCGCGCAATTTGTCTGCTACTGATGTGCGGATTAGCCGCGACATCAGGTAAAACACACTACGTCGGCATGATCATCTGTTGCAGGTCGTGGATGACGTTTCGCATGTGGCTGAACACCGCCTGTTTCCTTAAATAACGTAACTATCCGTCGAACGGTCCAGACACTTGGATGATGTCGTCCAGGATACCGAGCAGCATACATAGCAGACGCCCGTTGTGCATTTCTATCACAATAGCCATACATCAACACGATATCGACCTTTTCCACAATTGGTGAACGGTCCATTTTAACACGGGTAATGTATCACGAAGCAAATGCCGTCCGCACTGGCGGAATGTAACGTGATACCACGTACTTATACGTTTGTGACTATTACAGCGCCATCTATCACGAAGCGAAAAAAGTGGTCCAACTAAAACATTCATATTTAATTACGTACTACACGAATATGTAATAAAAATGGGGGTTCCTTTTTAAAAAGCGTAGTTGATATCCGTTTGACCTATGGCAGCGCCATCTAGCGGGCCAACCATAGTGCCATCTGGTTTGCCCCTTGAAACTAGACGAGTTTCGTTCTTTGTAGTTTTTTCGTTTGATACTTATTTCGTGAGATATTTGGCCCGGTCACTATCAATGGACCATCCTGTAAAAAAAAAAAAAAATTGTTCTTACCATTTCTTAGGTTTTCCCATGTTGTATACTTGCCGCTTTGGCGGTGATCGTGGCATGGAAACAAAATTTTGTGAATGAGAATGTTCAGTTAATAACGAGTTTGAGTATCCACCCAGCTGCTCTCGCCGCCAGCAGATTGGTGGTTGGCGCTGCAGACGCGGTCGGCTGTGTGCCGTGCTGTGACAGCAGGTCCGTACACCACGGCAGCCGCGCTGGGCGCACACCTGCGCCGGGCAGCGCCTTGTCAAGCGTAATTACGCAGGAACGCCGCGGGCAAGGTCGGACTCCCCCTCCCGGCGCCCTACACGGGTTCAGTCTGACCACAAAGCTACCTCGCTCACGTTTTCACGCCAGCCGACCACATCCTCTTGTACAGAATTTCACGTGCGTGCACTTTATACTGTTTATTTATTTATTTAACTTGAGAAAATTAGGGCCATTAGGGTGTGTCTCACATGTAACCAGACATTCGAAATATTTCACGTCGCATTTACACTAAGAAATATACAAAATATTTTTTTTTAAGGAAAACGCACCACGAAGGAATTATCCGAATTGGCTGTAAATCGGTAGATGTGACGTACGACAGCTGATTACAGTTTAAAAATGGATGATTTATTCAAGAGAAGGAGCTTCATAAACTGAGCGTGTCAGTAAAGCCCACCTTTCGCCCTTACGCAAGCATTTATTCGGTTTGGCACTGACTGATAAAATTCGTGGATGTCCTGAAGAATGTTGTTGTTGTTGCGGTCTTCAGTCCTGAGACTGGTTTGATGCAGCTCTCCATCGTAATTTATCTTGTGCAAGCTTCTTCATGTTCCAGTATCTGCTGCAACCTACATCCTTCTGAATCTGCTTAGTGTATTCATCTCTTGGTCTCCCTCTACGATTTTTACCCTCCATGCTGCCCTCCAATACTAAATTGGTGATCCCTTGATGCCTCAGAACATGTCCTACCAACCGATCGCTTCTTCTAGTCAAGTTATGCCACAAACTCGTCTTCTCCCCAATTCTACCCAATACCTTCTCATTAGTTATGTCATCTACCCATCTAATCTTCAGCGTTCTTCTGTAGTACCACATTTCGAAAGCTTCTAATCTCTTCTTGTCTAAACTATTTATCGTCCATGTTTCACTTCCATACATGGCTACACTCCATACAAATACTTTCAGAAACGGCTTCCTGACACTTAAATCTATACTCGATGTTAACAAATTTCTCTTCTTCAGAAACGCTTTCCTTGCCATTGACAGTCTACATTTTACATCCTCTCTACTTCGACCATCATCATCTATTTTGCTCCCCAAATAGCAAAACTCCTTTACTACTTTAAGTGTCTCATTTTCTAATATAATTACCTCAACAATACCCGACTTAATTCTACTACATTCCATTATCCTCGTTTTGGTTTTGTTGATGTTTATCTTATATCCTCCTTTCAGGACACTATCCATTCCGTTCAAGTGCTCTTCCAAGTCCTTTGCTGTCTCTGACAGAATTACAATGTCATCGGCGAACCTCAAAGTTTTTATTTCTTCTCCACGGATTTTAATACCTCCTCCAAATATTTCTTTTGTTTACTTTACTGCTAGCTCAACAAACAGATTCAATAACATCGGGGATAGGCTACAACCCTGTCTCACTCCGTTCCCAACCACTGCCTCCCTTTCATGCCCCCCGACTCTTATAACTGCCATCTGGTTTCTGTACAAATTGTAAATAGCCTTTCTCTCCCTGTATTATACCCCTGTCGCCTTGAGAATTTGAAAGAGAGTATTCCAGTAAACATTGTCAAAACCTTTCTCTAAGTCTACAAATGCTAGAAACGTAGGTTTGCCTTTCCTTAATCTGTTTTCTAAGATAAGTCGTAAGGTCAGTATTGCCTGACGTTTTCCAACATTTCTACAGAATCCGAACTGATCTTGCACGAGGTCGGCTTATACCTGTTTTTCCATTCGTCTGTAAAGAATTTGTGTTAGTATTTGCAGCCGTGACTTATTACACTGATAGCTCGGTAATTTTCACATCTGTCAACACCTGCTTTCTTTGGGACAGGAATTATTATATTCTTCTTGAAGTCTGAGGGTATTTCGCCTGTCTCATACATCTTGCTCACCAGATGCTAGTGTTCTGTTAGGACTGGCTCTCCCAAGGCTGTCAGTAGTTGTAATAGAATGTTGTCTACTCCGGGGGCCTTGTTTCGACTTAGGTCCTTCAGTGCTCTGTCAAACTCTTCAATCAGTATCACATCTCCCATTTCATCTTCATCCACATCCTCTTCCATTTCCATAATACTGTCGTCAAGTACATTGCCCTTGTATAGACCCTCTATATACTCCTTCCATCTCTCTCCTGAAGGATATCGCGTCGAATTACGCCCAATGGGCGCTTTAGAACGTCAGAACTCCGGACTTGTTGGAGGGCTCTGCCCGTAATGCTTCAAACGTTCATACTTGGGGAGAGATCCGGAGACCTTGCTGCCCGAGACAGCGTTTGGCAAGCTCGAAGACAAGTAGCAGAAACTCTTGCTCTATGCAGGCGGGCATTATCTTGCTAAAATGTAAGCCTCTGATGGCTTACCATGAACGACAACCAAATGGGGCGTAGAATATCGTCGACGTATCACTGTGCCATAAGGTTACCGCAGATGATAACCAAAGGGGGCGTGCTGCGAAAAGAAATGTCACCCCAGACAATCACCCCTGGTAATCGGTCCGTATGGCAGACGGGTTAGTAGCTCACCGCTGCACTGGACGTCCGAGACACATCTTTGCATGTCACTGAGGCTCATTTCGAAGAGAGAATTCTACTTCAGTCGCTGAGATTCCACGTTGCATATGCCCGATACCATTGCAAACGAGCTTCTTTGTGTATGGATGTCAAATAGTAGTCGGCGCAAGGGACGCAGTGAGCTCAGCCCCCTTTCTGTGACCTACCAGTTGATGGTCGTTGCGGTCACTGAAGCTCAAGCTGCACGTCGGATCGATGATAATAATGAATCAGGGCTGTGAGTGCCTCTCTGGCGATTGCGCGGTCCCCACGTTCTGTCGTCTCTCTAGGTCGACCGTGTCCTTCTTGCCGCTTTGTTCGGACGTGGCTCACACATTCCTCCCAACGTCGTCGTCGAATAACGGCATCACCTCTCTTCAAGTGTCGAGAGATTGGCCTATTGCTCCAGCCAGCTTCTTTAAGCGCAATTATGACATCTGCGTATATTGTTCACACGCCTGTATGCGAGGCCTAGTGTGATTGCAGATCATGCACCGATCTTACAGCTGTCTGTCACATCCTGTCCTGTGCACCTTCCACCCAGTTTCCTGGGAATTCTAATTATTGCACATTGTTTTGAAGTCCATTATCTCATCTTTGTCTTCCGCAGGGGCACTTTCGCTCTGGCCTCCCTACCAATGCTACTTTTGGAACGTCATCATCTGTCATCCTCGCAACACGTCCAGCGCATTGTTCTCGCTCAACATTTAATTTCTGTGCAGTGTTGCGCTGATTCATCATAAAATATATTTCTTCATTCGTCAGTACCTTCCACTATCGTTTCTTCATTCACAACCCAAAAATCCTTCTCAAAGTGTTTTTCCCACACACCATCAGATTTTCTCTGTCGTTCTTGATGGCACTCCATGTATCTGTGCCATATAACACAATGGGTAAAGTATTCTACGGTTCAAATGGCTCCGAGCACTATGGGACTTAACATCTGAGGTCATCAGTCCCCCAGACCTAGAACTACTTAAACCTAACTACCCTACGGACATCACACACATCCATGCCCGAGGCAGGATTCGAACCTGCGACCGTAGCAGCAGCGCGGTTCCGGACTGAAGCGCCTAGAACCGCTCTGCCACAACGGCCGGCTAAAGTATTATATTATTCGCATTCATTTTAGCTTTCGTAGAGTTACCCTCGATTTTATAGTTTGCTTGATGCTGTTATATGATGTGGAAGCATTGACGATTCGTTGATTTATTTCTGGCTTGACTTCATTTCTCCATTTGAAGTGTGATCCCAAGTGTAAAAATTTCTCAACCATATTCAGCTTCCTCTCCTCCACCTGTAAATCCACGGGCAGGTTGTGGTTCATTCTTCTACTTAGTTCCATCACTTTTGTCTTTTCTGTGTTTATTCTCAACTCTACCAACCCTGTCCGACTGGTTTGTTCCTGCACTGTCTTTATCATCTCTTCTTTTGTCTCTGATATAAGTGTCGTATCATCTGCATATGCTAACATTACCAGGTTTCTATTCAGATCGGTACGCTTTCCTATTCTTTTCATTTTGTGTACTACTTTTTCGAGTAAAATGCTATATAACATGGATGACAATGCGTCACCTTCCGTATCCCAGTTCGTATCTTCACTTCCATTGACTTTCCTCCTTGATATCCTACTTTAGCTTTCACCTTTTTTGTACACGCCTTTAACATGTTGTTTAATTTCAACAGAGAATACTACATATTGAAATTACTATACTGAAGCCAAAAAAGCAAATTACATTATTCCTTGATAAGTACAACAATAATACAAATTAAGGGAAGACTGGTTTAAACTATGAGCGTTAGCAGCAATGGACATCGAGAGAAACAAGTGGAGAACGGAGGGCACAGGAAAGTGATAATTCAGAGTGAATAAAGATAACGGAAAAGCAAGTGGCGTGAGCCATGGAGAAAACAATCAATCCCATCCTCTGTTACGAGATTTTTGTGTATACCAATGCTGACATAAGCTGCTTGGTATTTGTTCACATCGCGTTTTATTTATAGTTGATATTACATCCAGAAAAAGCAAGACACATTCATAGAATTAGTCGAACCACAAAAATCATTTCACACTGTAAAGTGGAGCACGGTGTTCGAAATTCTCAGGAAAGTAGGTGTAAGCTCTATGGAAAAAGTTAATATAGAAAATGTGCAACAGCCAACAGGGAAAATCAAAAATGGAACATCAAGAATGAAGTCCTCGTGTCAGGAAGAGACGTATTTTTCGCCCATATGATTCAGTCTACACAGCGAAGAAACAATAACGGAAATATAACAAAAAGGTTAAAGAGTGTGATTCAAACTCAGGGTGAAAGGATATCAATAAGACTCGCTGATGACATTACTATTCTTCGTGAAAGTGAAGAAAAATTACACGTCAGATCCACCATACAGATGTGGGTGTAGGACTCTGGCTGGTCTATAACTCTTGTGAAAAGGACACCAACAGCCGCAATTCTTCGTAAAAGTTTCATTATTTAAGGAACCAGTTTCGATGTTTCGTTAGCGCCATCTTCAGGCTCCTATGCGAGAAACGATTGGAGACACGCAAACAGGTATCATATGCAGGATGAACATCAGTAAAAGCGACAAAGAGCAGATGGAAAAAGTCGGGGCGCAGCACGGTCCTCCAAGTTCAAATGGTTCAAATTGTTCTGAGCACTATGCGACTTAACTTCTGTGGCCATCAGTCGCACTAGAACTTAGAACTACTTAAACCTAACTAACCTAAGGACATCACACACATCCATGCCCGAGGCAGGATTCGAACCTGGCTCCAGGCTAGCGCCTAGAACCGCACGGTCACTCCGGCCGGCGGTCTTCCAAGTCTCGTGTACGGACAATCCACCGCCTCCCTGAACGTTCGTCTGTATAACAGGACCCACGGTCACACAGACGCCGACATCTACATCTACATCTATATACATATTCCGCAATCCACCATACGGTGCGTGGCGGAGAGTACCTCGTACCACAACTAGCATCTCTCCCTGTTCCACTCCCAAAAGGAACGAGGGAAAAATGACTGTCTATATGCCTCTGTACGAGCCCTAATCTCTCTTATCTTATCTTTGTGGTCCTTCCTAAAAAGGAACTCGGTTTATGAAACTCTAAATGTTGTGTGATGTGGTTGTCGTCTGTGAGAGTACTTGTTTTGGTATAGCCGTGCTGCCTCTCGACCGTTTCCATCTGCTTGCCCTTACACAGACATCGGCTTGGTCCCGATATGAAAATCGGACCATTCTGCTGCTTATCGTAGACTGCGTCAATCGGACAGCCTCTAACACACGAGGAACACACAGCAAACGGTCAGAGCAACTTTCATTCGTCAGCGACATCTACCGTGGCAACGATGCATTTCCGGACACGTGTTCAGTGGGCCTCTTTTCCTCAGAAACCTTTTCTTGCATTGTGTAGGTTTTATTAACGTTCGCCCTGTATGTTGTACTGGATACCGTGGACGTGTGCACTTCAAACGCACGACAACGACTGAGAGTGACAAACAACAGTTGTCGTATGTTTGAAGTGTACTCGCCGAACAAATAGAAATCCTCGATATCCAGGTCAATACACGTGGAATATATGTGTGCCATTGTTGGTATTTCTGCATTCGTTTTTCGTTTTGTGGCCTGCATATGACGCTTGCGAAACGTCTAAACTTGTTGCTTATATAATAAAATTTTTTGCAAGAATTACAGCTATTGGTCTCCTTTTTCTGCGAATTGCAGGACGTGCTGAGTGGGATGAATAGTCGTATGAGTGCAAAATAAGGGTTGAGAGTAAACCGAAGAAAGGAGAATGTATTGCGGAGAATAGTGACAAACGTCAAAATCAAGGACCACGAATGAGACGGATCGAAAGAATTCATTTAACTTGGAATCAAAATAACACGTGGCGACATAGAAAGCAGACTAGCACAGACAAAGAGGGCATCCCCGGCGAAAATCTCGTTGCAAAGATAGGCCTTAGTTTGGGGAAGAATAAAAGTAAATCGTGGACTGTGGGAAGAGTGGAAAAGAAGAGAATCGAAGCGAGTGAGACGTGACGGTATGGGAGGATGTTGAGACTTTGGTGGACTGATATGAAACGAAGAGGTTGTCCGCCGAATGGGAGAGAAAAGGGAGATTTGGGAAGCATTGTCACGACGAAGTCACTGGATGGAAGCACATAAATTATGTTAAGACATAAGAAATACCTTCCATGGTACTACAGGGGATTGTAGAGCACTGTAGTGGAAGACAGAGACTGAATTATACCCAACAAATACCTGAAGAAGTTGGGCACAAGTGGTAGTCTGCGATGAAGAGGTTGACGGAGGAGAGCAATTCACGGCGAGCCACATCGGACTGTTCAGAAGACTGACTGCCCCGCCCCCCTCAATTCCCCCCCTCCCCCCCCCCCCCCCCAACCATCACAACCCTCAGCTTGCCCTTTTCTCACGTGATATGCTGAGAACTACGGATGAAGGGCAACAGGCATATTCCACGTTTCTAGATTTCCGGAAAGCATTTGACACGGTGTTCGTTTGCAGGCTATTAACGAAGGTACGAGTATATGGAGTAAGTTCACACATATTTGAGTGGCTCGAAGACTTCTTAAGTAATAGAACTCAGTGTGTTGTCCTCGATGGCGAATGCTCATCAGAGACGACGGGATCGTGACGAGAGCCCCACGGAAATGAAATAGGACCGCTGTTTTTCTCCATATGGATAAATGATTAGGCGGATAGGGTGGGCAGTAATCTGTGGTTGTTTGCTGATGAGGCAGTGGTGTACGGTAAGGTGTCCAAGTTGAGTGACTGTAGGAAGATACAAAACGACGTACATAAAGTTTCTAATGGGTGCGATGAATGGCAGCTAGCCCATAAACGCAGAAAAATGTAAGTACCCCCCCCCATGAACCATGGACCTTGCCGTTGGTGGGGAGGCTTGCGTGCCTCAGCGATACAGATAGCCGTGCCGTAGGTGCAACCACAACGGAGGGGTATCTGTTGAGAGGCCAGACAAACGTGTGGTTCCTGAAGAGGGGCAGCAGCCTTTTCAGTAGTTGCAAGGGCAACAGTCTGGATGATTGACTGATCTGGCCTTGTAACAATAACCAAAACGGCCTTGCTGTGCTGGTACTGCGAACGGCTGAAAGCAAGGGGAAACTACAGCCGTAATTTTTCCCGAGGGCATGCAGCTTTACTGTATGATTACATGATGATGGCGTCCTCTTGGGTAAAATATTCCGGAGGTAAAATAGTCCCCCATTCGGATCTCCGGGCGGGGACTACTCAAGAGGATGTCGTTATCAGGAGAAAGAAAACTGGCGTTCTACGGATCGGAGCGTGGAATGTCAGATCCCTTAATCGGGCAGGTAGGTTAGAAAATTTAAAAAGGGAAATGGATAGGTTGAAGTTAGATATAGTGGGAATTAGTGAAGTTCGGTGGCAGGAGGAACAAGACTTCTGGTCAGGTGACTACAGGGTTATAAACACAAAATCAAATAGGGGTAATGCAGGAGTAGGTTTAATAATGAATAGGAAAATAGGAATGCGGGTAAGCTACTACAAACAGCATAGTGAACGCATTATTGTGGCCAAGATAGATACGAAGCCCACGCCTACTACAGTAGTACAAGTTTATATGCCAACTAGCTCTGCAGATGACGAAGAAATTGAAGAAATGTATGATGAAATAAAAGAAATTATTCAGATTGTGAAGGGAGACGAAAATTTAATAGTCATGGGTGACTGGAATTCGAGTGTAGGAAAAGGGAGAGAAGGAAACATAGTAGGTGAATATGGATTGGGGGACAGAAATGAAAGAGGAAGCCGCCTGGTCGAATTTTGCACAGAGCACAACATAATCATAACTAACACTTGGTTCAAGAATCATAAAAGAAGGTTGTATACATGGAAGAACCCTGGAGATACTAAAAGGTATCAGATAGATTATATAATGGTAAGACAGAGATTTAGGAACCAGGTTTTAAATTGTAAGACATTTCCAGGGGCAGATGTGGACTCTGACCACAATCTATTGGCTATGACCTGTAGATTAAAACTGAAGAAACTGCAAAAAGGTGGGAATTTAAGGAGATGGGACCTGGATAAACTAAAAGAACCAGAGGTTGTACAGAGATTCAGGGAGAGCATAAGGGAGCAATTGACAGGAATGGGGGGAAATAAATACAGTAGAAGAAGAATGGGTAGCTTTGAGGGATGAAGTAGTGAAGGCGGCAGAGGATCAAGTAGGTAAAAAGACGAGGGCTAGTAGAAATCCTTGGGTAACAGAAGAAATATTGAATTTAATTGATGAAAGGAGAAAATATAAAAATGCGGTAAGTGAAACAGGCAAAAAGGAATACAAACGTCTCAAAAATGAGATCGACAGGAAGTGCAAAATGGCTAAGCAGGGATGGCTAGAGGACAAATGTAAGGATGTAGAGGCCTATCTCACTAGGGGTAATATAGATACCGCCTACAGGAAAATTAAAGAGACCTTTGGAGATAAGAGAACGACTTGTATGAATATCAAGAGCTCAGATGGAAACCCAGTTGTAAGCAAAGAAGGGAAAGCAGAAAGGTGGAAGGAGTATATAGAGGGTCTATACAAGGGCGATGTACTTAAGGACAATATTATGGAAATGGAAGAGGATGTAGATGAAGATGAAATGGGAGATATGATACTGCGTGAAGAGTTTGACAGAGCACTGAAAGACCTGAGTCGAAACAAGGCCCCCGGAGTAGACAATATTCCATTGGAACTACTGACGGCCGTGGGAGAGCCAGTCCTGACAAAACTCTATCATCTGGTGAGCAAGATGTATGAAACAGGCGAAATACCCTCAGATTTCAAGAAGAATATAATAATTCCAATCCCAAAGAAAGCAGGTGTTGACAGATGTGAAAATTACCGAACTATCAGCTTAATAAGTCACAGCTGCAAAATACTAACACGAATTCTTTACAGACGAATGGAAAAACTAGTAGAAGCCAACCTCGGGGAAGATCAGTTTGGATTCCGTAAAAACACTGGAACACGTGAGGCAATACTGACCTTACGACTTATCTTAGAAGAAAGATTAAGGAAAGGCAAACCTACGTTGCTAGCATTTGTAGACTTAGAGAAAGCTTTTGACAATGTTGACTGGAATACTCTCTTTCAAATTCTGAAGGTGGCAGGGGTAAAATACAGAGAGCGAAGGGCTATTTACAATTTGTACAGAAACCAGATGGCAGTTATAAGAGTCGAGGGACATCAAAGGGAAGCAGTGGTTGGGAAGGGAGTAAGACAGGGTTGTAGCCTCTCCCCGATGTTGTTCAATCTGTATATTGAGCAAGCAGTAAAGGAAACAAAAGAAAAATTCGGAGTAGGTATTAAAATTCATGGAGAAGAAATAAAAACTTTGAGGTTCGCCGATGACATTGTAATTCTGTCGGAGACAGCAAAGGACTTGGAAGAGCAGTTGAATGGAATGGACAGTGTCTTGAAAGGAGGATATAAGATGAACATCAACAAAAGCAAAACAAGGATAATGGAATGTAGTCTAATTAAGTCGGGTGATGCTGAGGGAATTAGATTAGGAAATGAGGCACTTAAAGTAGTAAAGGAGTTTTGCTATTTGGGGAGCAAAATAACTGATGATGGTCGAAGTAGAGAGGATATAAAATGTAGGCTGGCAATGGCAAGGAAAGCGTTTCTGAAGAAGAGAAATTTGTTAACATCCTGTATAGATTTAAGTGTCAGGAAGTCATTTCTGAAAGTATTCGTATGGAGTGTAGCGATGTACGGAAGTGAAACATGGACGTTAAATAATTTGGACAAGAAGAGAATAGAAGCTTTCGAAATGTGGTGCTACAGAAGAATGCTGAAGATTAGATGGGTAGATCACATAACTAATGAGGAAGTATTGAATAGGATTGGCGAGAAGAGAAGTTTGTGGCACAACTTGACCAGAAGAAGGGATCGGTTGGTAGGACATGTTCTGAGGCATCAAGGGATCACCAATTTAGTATTGGAGGGCAGCGTGGAGGGTAAAAATCGTAGAGGGAGACCGAGAGATGAATACACTAAGCAGATTCAGAAGGATGTAGGTTGCAGTAGGTACTGGGAGATGAAAAAGCTTGCACAGGATAGAGTAGCATGGAGAGCTGCATCAAACCAGTCTCAGGACTGAAGACCACAACAACAAACAACAATATGCGTGAATAGTATAGGGTTACTAGAGCCCTGCTTGACACATTCATACCGTTTAACTATTTGATCGTAACGTTGCAGAGTGATATGAGTCGAACGATCATGTGAAAACTGTGATACGAAAGACATATGGTCGACTTCAGTTTATTGGGAGAATTTTAGGAAAGAGTGGTTCACCTGTAAAGGAGACAGCATATAAGATGCTGGTGCCACCTATTCTTGAGTACTGCTCGACTGTTTGGGGTCCGTACCAGGTCGAATTGAAGGAAGACATCGAAGAAAGTCAGAGGCGGGCTGCTAGATTTGTTACCACCAAGTTCGAACAACACGTGTTACGGAGATGCTTCTGGAAATCAAATGGGAATCCCTGAAGGGAAGGTGGCGTTCTTTTCGCGAAGCGCTATTAAGGAAATACAGAGAACCTGAATTTGAAGATGACTGCCGAGTATCTACGTAGATGTAGAAAAAAAGTGTCAAATTGTTGGTCGTTATGATGTCCTTTGTCAAGCTTTAACGTGTTTGATTTTCAAGACGCTGGTTCCGGCGGAATGCGTCACTGAGACTAAAATAAAGCGAGGGTTTTTACGGGGAAGTACGTGAGGCGGAAAACCTGGACGCCAAACCCAGAGCTCACGCGTCAAGACAGACTCGGTAACCGCGCGCGGGTCGTGCGAGTTGTCGCTGACGCGCGTCGTTGGCGTTTTCCAGGTGGGTGCAGGCTGCAGGGAAACCCCGCCCGGCCGGAGAAAGCACGTGGCGCCGCCTCGCCGCGCAGGTGTTCGGCGTGACGTCACGGCGAGGCGCGCAGCTTCCTGCAGCGTCGTCTCCAGCGCCAGCGAGGGCGCCCACTCCCCGAGGCCAGGGAGCACCGCTCACACGAGATGGAACTGCCGCACGCAACTCAGAGCGGGTTTCTTTACGATCGCGCTCTACTAGTTGCCTGTGACAGGGAATTAATCCTGGAACTTTACTGCGCGTTACCACGTCACCCTGCCTGCGTTATGCCCAGAGCCGGTTTCAGCTCCGAGCGACAAGAGCGGCCGCTAGGGGCGCAAAGCTGGAAAGGGCACCAAAGGCGTCCAAGTGTATATGTTGCATACAGGGTGTGTGGTCACTAGTAACGAAAACTGACACAAGTCAAAGTACACGATAACGGATGCCAGGACCTTCCACCAGACGTGGGTGCACAAACAGAATGTTTGCTAAACGCTCAAATAACTTAATGGGAATGCAGCTGGTTGACATCTTCGACCACCGCCGATGTTCCGACAGGTTTACACCCTCCCATTTTGAAGGCACGAGGGTAATCAGAGCGCACTGTGCTACGAAATTTAAAACCGCAGTATGCGGGCCATATACGTAAAGATAAAGGTGGATTCACACTTGTCGGAACATCGCCGTGACATAACCGTCACGTTTTTGAACGTCGACGGTCAGAGTAATTCCTGAGCGTTCACGTTACATGGCACGTCAAAGTCGAAACAAGGTCGTGGTACGTCGTGGTAGATCGTCATAAAATACCGAAATTTACTTTATAGGAGTGTAAGTAGGCTATTTATGTTTTCTTATTGGCAATGTTACGTAGCGCTCTGTATGAAAATCACTGGCTGTGCTGTGTGCAGTCTGTGGCTAGTTTGCATTGTTGTCTGCCATTGTAGTGTTGGGCAGCGGCAGCTGGATGTGAACAGCGCGTAGCGTTGCGCAGTTGGAGATGAGCCGCCAGCAGTGGTGGATGTGGGGAGAGAAATGGCGGAGTTTTGAAATTTGTAAGACTGGATGTCATGAACTGCTATGTATATTACGATTTTTCAACACTATTAAGGTAAATACATTGTTTGTTCTCTATTAAAATCTTTCATTTGCTAACTATGCCTATCAGTAGTTAGTGCCTTCCGTAGTTTGAATCTTTTATTTAGCTGGCAGTAGTGGCGCTCGCTGTATTGCAGTAGTTCGAGGAACGAAGATTTTTGTGAGGTAACTGATTTGTCAAAAGTATAGGTTAATGTTAGTCAGGGCCATTCTTTTGTAGGGATTTTTGAAAGTCAGATTGCGTTGCGCTAAAAATATTGTGTGTCTGTTTAAGCACAGTCATGTATAATTGTTCAAAGGGGACGTTTCAGGAGCTTGCAACGCTTGCTGTTGCACTTGACGATGAGGAAAAGGAGCAGCGAGCAAAGAGATATGTGTTAGAAAATTGTTAAAAAGTCGAGACTGTGAAGGGGAGTTCCACACACTTTACAAGAATCTGGAAGAGGAGTCATCTTTCTGTAAATATTTCAGAATGTACAAACAACAGTTTTTTACCTGTTAAGGAAGATATAAATAAGAATTACGTAGTGGAATTTAAGATTTAGGCGTCCAATATCACCACTACAGAACGTATGTTTCCATAGGCCATTTTTCTCAACAGAAGAAAATACATATGGAGATGCTACTTGCAGGCAGCAACAGGGAAATATCACGTGACTCCGTCAATGGCCCGCCGAAACATTCTTCCCGAAAAATCTTGACGTGACGCGGAAATGACGTGACGCGTCGATGACATTCCGTTGACGGCGCGTCTGAATGCCACCATCTGAACGGAGGAGAATCTTTTGACGTGACCGACGTGACGGCGACTTTCCGTCATGTCTGAATCCACCTTAGCCGGCCGGTGTGGCAGAGCGGCTCTAGGCGCTACAGTCTGTAACCGCGCAACCGCTACGGTCGCAAATTCGAATCCTGCTTTGGGCATGGATGTGTGTGATGTCCTTAGGTTAGTTAGGTTTAAGTAGTTCTAAGTTCTAGGGGACTGATGACCACAGATGTTAAGTCCCATAGTGCTCAGAACCATTTCAACCGTTTGTTTGAATCCACCTTGACACGCAGACAGACACACTCACATACACAAACAATGTAAACACTAGCGCCACCGCCCAACGAAAGCCATTCAAGGTGATTCATAATGTTCGAGTATCACCTTGAGGAAAATGACTTATTGATACATAACCAACACGGATTCAGAAAATATCGATCTTGTGTAACGCATCCAGCTATTTATTCCCATGAAGTAATGAGTGCTGTCAACAAGGGATCTCAGATCGATTCCACATTCCTAAATTTCCAGAAGCGACTATTAATCAAAATCGCGTGCATATGGAGTATCGTCGCAGTTGTGTGACTGGATTCGTATAGCCTGGTACAGGAACAACGACGTGGGTGTAACAGTTTTCTCTTCCCCTCGGGATGCTTGATATCGGTGAGTCCCCTTGCCTCTCACCACTGGGGTGCCACAAATTAAAATTATTTCGATCTTCTCTGCAACACGTACAACAGCCGTTAAGCACGCTCTGCCAGAACGAGTTCCACAGAGTAGCGCTACCGAGGCGTTAGGTGTTCGTGTTTACAAAACGCTGGCGCTGCAGTGGTGGGTTGTTCCGAGCGTGTAGGGGCTCGCACGAAATGTGTGCAGCCGTGGCAGATGCACCTGCCACTACCACTTCACGGAAATTTTACCTTTTTACAATTGTTGTGCTTTGTATACCGTGGCGGCTAGCGCAAGGGTCGGACAGAAACCAATCAACTCCGATGTCCACCGAAACATGGCCACCTAAACAAGCATTCCAATGGTCTGGGGTCTCACCACAATCAACCCCGTAAGGAACAGAAAATTACTTTGCCATACAAGTAGCTTATCTGCCAGAAATGTCAGAGTCCAGTCAAATTGTTTGTACAATCACATTTGCAACAGTCAAGTAACGTTTGAACAGCAGCAATATAACACAAATATTTGCGCTTACATCGTAAGTTAAATGTAGAATAATGGGAAAAACTGTGTGCTTGGCGAACAAATCTTAGAAAACGCATGTGTAACGAGAAAAGTGAAAGAAATAATCGTGTTATAATGACATGATTTTTAGAATAGATACAACGATATAGCTGCTTATAATAACAAATCTTTATTTACGACAGACTGTTTCGACATTATCCGTCATTGTCAAATATCTGCGAATACAATTCTGGTGAGAACGTGTATAAATGTGAATGCCACTTATATTAAAATGACTGTATTGTACTCACGTCTAGATTGATGTGACGTTCACATTACGTCTTAAGTGAACTGTCTTACAACTGTCACTGTTTTAATAAGATGGTAAACGTCGTAATATATTGAAAATGACACGTTAATTACGGTGTGACAGTGTTTTGACAGTTCCACTCTTATTACGCTATATGTTTCGAAAGATTATGCAGATGAAAAGTGATATTATTTTATTAACTGAAACCTGTTACGATTGTCTTTGGTTGTTGCATTTTTTATTTCCGATTCATCCATTTTTGTGTTCTAAGAGTCCAATAAAGTTTTTGAGGTAGCACTGGTGTCTAAATTCTATATGCTCGGTTAACATTTCTTGTAGGTATTTTCTAACATGTATAAAAAATCGTGTTACCTCGACACAAGCAAAGTAAAAACACTTCAACATCAAACATTGCAATAACACGCAAAATAACGGGATACATGGTAATTCTCGGTTGCAAATACGTAGTAAACAAAAAAATAAAACAGCGTTTTGCTCTTTGCAGATGATAAGCTGTAGATTGCTAAATTGCGTAGTAGATCTAAAGCTTATAGCATAAACATCCAATAGCTTCATGTGCGAAGAAAAATAAACAAATAAACACTACTGAAAATAGCACAAAAGTTGCTGAAAATGTGTGTGCGAAAGAAAAACTACAAAAGTGTCATGCATAAGGCGGAATTCCTCTCCAACTTGGTTGTCTCATGTCAAAACAGCCTGTATACAGGGTGTTCAGCAACAGCCTGAAACGTTTGTAAGTGTGTTGCAGGAAAGGCTGTGTTGAGAAATAACTGTTAAGAAAAAATGCGATACCTTGTAACGTTTCCGAGTTAACTGGCATTGAAGTTAGACAGTCAGGATATTGCACAAGCAATTTCAAGCGGCCCGCCAGAGGCGGTGACGCAAACGTGTCCTTTGTTTGGTTTCCAAAAACAAGAGGAAGATACAAAAATTGGACGTGTAAAGATGTAAATCGAGCCAAAGACTGAGCTGTCTCGTGCTCTATCTTCTGTACTATAAGAACCACTTACATTAATTGTACCGCGCAGGCCTCTGGAATTTGCGCGCGCCACCGTCTGATTGCTGACTACAGCGCTAGCGAACTCGGAAACAGTGGGCGTATCCAGCACTTTTCTTAACAATTGGTTCTCAGCACAACCTATCCTGCAACAACCTTACAAGCTTTTCAAATGTTTCAAATGGCTCTGAGGACTATGGGACTTAACATCTATGGTCATCAGTCCCCTTGAACTTAGAACTACTTAAACCTAACTAACCCACGGACATCACACAACACCCAGTCATCACGAGGCACAGAGAAAATCCCTAACCCCGCCGGGAATCGAACCCGGGAACCCGGGCGTGGGAAGCGAGAACGCTACCGCACGACCACGCGGTGCGGACACAAGCTTTTCAGACTGTTTGTGATCACCCTGTATATTTGAGCGATCGTTATCCAAACACTTGGAAGGTTCGCATACTTCCAGTTTATAATATGTCAGTGTTCTAAGAAAATAACGTCGTAGTTTAAATGATTTTGAAATTATTAGGGGTCACCTTTCACCCAATTAACCTAAAAAAAATGGCTCTGAGCACTATGCGACCTAACTTCTGAGGTCATCAGTCGCTTAGAACTTAGAACTAGTTAAACATAACCTAAGGACATCACATACATCCATGGACGAGGCAGGATTCGAACCTGCGACCGTAGCGGTCTCGCGGTTCCGGACTGAAGCGCCTAGAACCGCTCGGCCACCGGGGCCAGCGAACACGGTGCATTCACGGGTCATTGTGGCACTGCACCCCTTTCTCATGTGCATCTTTTCAGTAGTGCATTCGATCCTGACTCCATTTTTGTGGATGACAGTGCATGACGGCACCGAAAAGAGCATGTGGAGGACCTCTTCGAACGAATGGATATTCGGCGAATGGACTAGCCTACCCGTTTCCTCAACTTAAGTCCCATGGAGCGGGTGTGTGATGTGTTTGGAGGTGTATTTTTATAGTGTCAGGGGAGCATGCTGAACTGCGGTGACGTAAGTCTTTGAACAATAGTATCGGTTACCATCTGCACTACACCGTAGCAGCTCTTCCTACAGTAGTGTGCAAATTAATGGGGAAGAAATTTAATTGTGCGCATTCATCACTGTATATATAATACCGTTACTAGCGTATTGAATATTAATTACTAATGTGTCCTCCTTTTGCTTTAAACAGTTTCTGAACACATTGTGTCATAGATTCGACCAGGTTAGATAAATTCTTTCGTAGTTCGCTGTCATGAAACCATACATTTACTAACATTTGTTCTTTTGGTGAACAATCCATTTTAGCAAGACATCTTTTCATAATACTCCACAAATTCCCGAAGGGATTTAAGTCTGGTGAATTGCCAGACCACCGAAGCACATTAATGTTGGTGTCTTCTACGAACGTCTTGGCTGCTTCAGTAATGTGACAGGGGGCCAGATCATATTGAAATGTTCCTCCACCATCAGCGGAAGTCAAGATGAATGGCACAGTAATCCGTCCAAGTATTTCCATGTATAACATTGAATTCATTATGTCGTCAACTGGAACTACGGCCCCGGGCGACTTACATCCAATAAACGACAAAACATTTTTTTTTTTTGCGTGGGTACTTTAAAGTCTGTTCAAGATGCTTAGCTCTCAGTGCCTCGTGGGTGCTTCGTCTGACAATTACACTTTTCCAGTCATTAGAGGTCCAAGATTTATATACTTTGGCCCATGCCAACAGTTATTTCTTCTCGGCAGGTGTTAACAACTGCTTCTTTATTGGCTTTCGTGCCTTCCACCCACAATCAGCATGATTACGCCGCATTGTTGAAGAGTAAATTTCAACCCCAGAAGCTAAAAATATCTCTGAAGCTCTTTACTTGTGAGGATGAATTCTACTGTTTCTACGTAGAGTTCGTCAGTTATAGGGGTGGTTTTGCATTTTAGTACACATCTGCCTGCTTTATCTCTTTGGAGAAAGTGAGGCGCTACCACTGTAAACACAAACAAGTCTCGAAACACTAGATTTTCCCACACCAATAACAGATGCTAGACCTCTTATAGACGAACAAATATTTTTCCCCGCTTCCTAGGTGAAATGTCCATTTTAACACAAAGTTTTCTTGAAGAAATAACACACGCTGTTGCTGCACATACAACTGATTTGGAGGGGACTTATAGTGTCAAGGCAACAAGAGTCCAACAATTGGGCAGTTGAAAATGGTTACTGTAGTGTTGGCAGAAGGGCCAACACCGTGTTACTAGAGGAGGCCGAAATGCACGCGTTTTAGCTCACGCAGGCTGGCGTGAGGTCTGGAACATGACAAGGAATTAGAATTCAGAAAGCGGACGTAATTAGTTTGATATTTAAATTTCATCCATTAATGATGAACGTCGCTCTTGACGGTACATGATTCACAATATTATCTGTTCAGAATACATTCTTGAAGTAATGATAGCTACTGAATATGGCGCGTTGCTAGGTCGTAGCAAATGACGTAGGTGAAGGCTATGCTAAACTATCGTCTCGGCAAATGAGAGCGTAAGTAGACAGTGAACCATCGCTAGCAAAGTCGGCTGTACAACTGGGGCGAGTGCTAGGGAGTCTCTCTAGACTAGACCTGCCGTGTGGCGGCGCTCGGTCTGCAATCACTGATAGTGGCGACACGCGGGTCCGACGTATACTAACGGACCGCGACCGATTTAAAGGCTACCACCTAGCAAGTGTGGTATCTGGCGGTGACACCACAGTTACAGCTAACTCTTTATTTTCTTGTACGATATCAGTTTTCCCCAGCTAATTTGCACATTACTGTATATATGGTCCACGTTGCATCGAGCAATGTTTCTTGGCAGTGACACATCGTGGAAAACTTACTTCCGTCCGTAAGTTTTGACGTCAGTAAAAATTGATTCCGTCCCCACGAGAGTAGATATAATAACGAAAAACTAGGTTGAGGAACAATTACTTGCGCAAGAACGCTTCCAGTACTCGCTCTGTGTTCGCCGAATACCGCACGGCTGGCGCCACCTGCACAGACAGCCTAAGATAGGTGGAGTATAAGCGTCGAACTGAACTGGAACGAACTGGCATATCGAACGCCGGCTTTCCAAAGATACCGTTCCAGAGTAGGGCTGGAGCTTTTAAGGAACCTGCGCAAGAACCACACGACAGCGGCACCGCTTAGGCCGGTATTACACTATCAAATTTCTTTGTCAAAGATTTGATCAAAGATGTGATCCAATATTCCGTCCAATATATTTGACAAAGATCTTTGACGTAGCGCTACAAGGGGTATTACACTGTCATCAAATTTTTCGTCAAAGTTCAAGATGGCTGACAACAACTTGTTATTAACCGCAGCAGTTCTACGTACTCCAATTGCATTGTGTGCACATGCGGAAAAGAAGTGGGGGGAGAAAATGGAACCATACATACGAGGTTGACAGTCTTAAAAGTCCTGGGATTACAACTTGATAATAAATAGTTGGGAGGAGCACACCACAGAACTGCAGAAACGCCTTAACAAATCTGTATTTGCAATTCGAGTGTTAGCAGACATAGGCAACATAAAAATGTAAAAGCTTGCATACTTTCATTCCATAATGTCATATGGGATAATATTTTGGGGTAAATCTTGAAGTCAAACAAAAGTTTTCAAGGTCCAAAAGCGTGTAATACGTATTATTTGTGGAGTAAATTCACGGACCTCCTGCAGAAACCTCTTCAAAGAACTGGGTACTTCAGATTCTTGCATTGGTACTGGGGGAAAATAAGAAAGAAAATGAAACTGTTGGCGGGCCAGAAGTACAGTGAGACTGTCGTTTGGACGTACGAGATTTGCAGGTTAGCTTTTTTTGTTTTGTATTTCATGCCTAGATACTTCCGTAGAGATATTGTTGCATGTGGATCATTATATGTAATGATTATTACAATACATGCAACGATATGTTTGTACAGTTATCTAGGCATGAGAAACAAACAAAAAAAAACTATAACTCTCGTAGGCCCAAATGACAGAGTCTCACTATACTTCCGGCTCGCAGGTTAACTACTGCCTCTCAGTATATTTACTTCTTAATAAAATTTGTCGTAAATAATATATCTCTTTTTCCAACAAACAACTCAGTTCATACATACAATACCAGGAACAAAAATGATCTGCACAAGGTCTTAAAAACACTTACTTTAGTTCAAAAAGGGGTCCACTACTCAGGAACACTCATCTTCAATAATTTGCCAGGAAACATAAAAAATTTAGTTAGAAATAAAGATCAGTTTAAAAGGAGCCTGAAAGACTTACTACTGGCCAACTCCTTCTACTCCATTGGCGAAATTTTTAATAGAAACAAATGATGTATTTATTCATACTATTAGTATTTTTATTTCAGCTTTAAAAAAAATCGACATGTTCCACATCCACGAGGATCTCCTCAGCACGAATCTACGGAACGAAAAACTAATCTAATCTGGGTGAAGCCGTGGGTTTTACGACGACACGATAACAGCATTCAACAAAACTTGTTACGTGAGCTTACAGTGAAAGACGTCAAGTCGTACATCAATTACTTAAGAATGGATGAGCATACATTTCTGTATGTGCTCAATGAAGTGTATCCTCATATCACAAAGCACAATTTTCACTTAAGAACTGCTACATCTTCAGAAGACAGGCTCACTATAACACTCCGATTCCTTGCTACAGGAGAAGGTTATGTTATGTTAGGTTAGGTCAGGTTAGGTCTCCAATCTTCTTAATCTATTTTTTATTCAGGGTGCCTCACGTTGTAAAGCGCCTCATAAGCTTCAGACATCTCTATTAATTCTGTAGTTGTCGGCACACACCAACTGTATTTACCGGCAATGGTTATAAAAACACTACAGACGACAGAACGCTGCAGCGATGCTAGCGCTCCGCGTGGTAACATATCGCATTGCAGTGAACAGAAGACAAGCGATTTCTTTGATCAAATATACGGCCTCGGCCTAGATTTGATCAAATATTGGACGACATTTGTCAAAGATCCCTATTACACTATCAAATATCTTTGACAAAGATATTGGACAAAGATATTGGAGAAAGAAATTTGATAGTGTAATACCGGCCTTACCGCCTCGCAGAAGCGAGCAGCAACCTCGCCGGCGCTGGCGGGCAACGGCGCACACCTGCAGGTGTTTACTTGGCCGCCAGCCAGCCGGGGGTCACAGGGCCGCGCTAAGCAGACGCCGGCGCGCGCTCGTTACGAATCACTTGTCGAGTCGGCGCCGGCCAAGCAGCCGCTGCCCGACGGGGAGCTGGCGAGCTGATGAAAGCGCCTATAAATGACTCGAGGCACAGACTCGCGAGCGCGTGTGTCCGGCAGACGAGGCTGTTGCTCTGCAAACCACCGTGAAGTGCGCGGCAGCAGAGGGTACTAGCCATTGCACCACATGCGACGCCTTCAGGGCCCGCAGTCAGAACGACTGCTTAACTGCCTCTTCTTTATTTACTCGTTCGGCTTTTACAGACGCAATCATCATATAATGTATTAACCAGAGGCGGTGCGTGGTATTGTTGCGATGTTGCGCAACTCCCACACTTCGTAGCGGCATGTCCTTTTTCTTTCACTCCTACGGCAACTCCCTGGCGGGCAGCGCAGCTCATTGTACTTCCAGAAGGTACGAGTCGACTCCTATCTGTAACAGCAGGCAGCATGCAAGCCAGTGACGTCACACGTGTGTTGCAGTCGGCGTTGTGGACTCCCTGACTAAAAACCGTTCCAGATATCCTGTTAGGTAGCACCAATTCACGGAGTAAATTCAAAGCCGCCCCCTCCGCCGGTAAAGCCATGGCATCGGTCTTCTAGCACTCTGAAGAGTTTATTCTGTTTAATGTCCTCACTAATGGTGCAACCGTCAACTCTGAAGTGTACTACGCTCACGAAATTAAATAAACGACTTCAGCGTTTTCGTCGCCACAAAAATGCAGATGAACTTCACCTCAATGACAACGCAAGCCCTCTCGAGAGAAGACCACAAAAATTCACTGGACTTTTCTTCCTCATCCACCGTACAGCCCGGATCTCACATCTTCCGATTTTCATCTCTTTGGCCCACAGACGGATGCACTCCGTGGGAAGCAGTACGTGGAAGATGGGGAGGTTACTGATACGGTATGACGTTGGCTCAGACATCAAATGGCTCTGAGCACTATGGGACTTAACATCTGAGGTCATCAGTCTCCTAGAACTTAGAGCTACTTAAACCTAACTAACCTAAGGACATCACACACATCCATGCCCGAGGCAGGATTCGAACCTGCGGCCATAGCGGTCGCGCGGTTCCAGACTGAAGCGCCTAGAACCGCTCGGCCACAACGGCCGGCGGCTCAGACATCGACCAGTGGAGTGGTACCATGGGATCATACAGGCCCTCCCAGTAAGGTAGCGCAAGACTGTCGTATTGAACGGACATTACATCGAAAAATAGGGTTTTGTAGCCAGAAGAGTGGGGAATAATATAATGTATTGGAACCCTGAATAAAACCAACGTGCTACCAGAAAAAATGTTTCCTTACTTATTGAACGCCTTTCGAAATAATTTCGTTTCATTCACGAAAGAGCTGCGACTAGCCGGTGTCTGCGTAGCGTCACATAGCAAAGTGGCTCCAAGTGGAAGTGGGCCGTGTGGCTGGACTGCGGCGGCAGAGGGCGCTTGCAGTCCAGAGCAACTGGAGGAGTGGCTCAGCGCGCGCGCTCCATTGGGACCGCCGGACCCCAAACGACCTCTATCGGCCTATGACGGAAACTTGCACATCCATTGCCAACTTTAATGCCTATGGGTAATATCGATACATGATACCGCATGTCGAGGCGTTAAAATTTTTGGTGCATATGCGATGGCCGAGTCTTCCACGTAGTCACATTTATATGACTCGTCAGCAATACACGGATTCAAAAGAATGAGCGCGCCATATAAGGTTCGTATGAGCAGTTGCCATCGGGCCCGTGCGCATGCGCAGAGCTGAATTCGCGTATGAGCAGTGCCTTCCTCCCGCTTCTGGCTACTTGGAGCGTGGCTGTTTGCTGTATGAGCAGTAGCAGCAAGTAGCCAGATGCTACCCGGAAAAATTTTTCCGGCGCGCCCAAGCTGCCAGATTCGCACATGCGCAGAGCAAGCTGAGTTATAGTGGTGGTGGTGGGAGGGGGGGGGGGGGGGGATCCTTCCCCATGGACCCGTGTACATATTTTGTGTCTTCGTAATATTGCTGGTCTCTCCGTGTACAGCTCCCATGTCAAATGAAATCAAAACATATTTCTGTGGCCAGGAGCCATCAAGTGAATTAATATGCATTCTCATAACCATGAAAGACCAAAATAAGTTAGTGGTTTCAATTTTTTGATTTTATATAGTTTCCACGTTATTAGCAATCAACCATTAATGTCTTAATGAAGCCATTTCTGTCTGTTTTGTAGAGAAATTGGCTTCTATCAATTTTTTTCTGCTGAGGCAGTTAGTTTATTTGAAAGTGTTTCGTTCCGCATTATTGGCTACTTTCAACTTCGTTCAATTTCAAGTGCAAATTTTCATTTTCTGGGACGAATGACATTATACCATAATAAAGAACCAAACATGAGAATACAGTGCTGGACCGCCGAGAAAATTGGTATCACGAAAACCACATCAAAAGCTGAATATCAGGTACTTCAGAGAGCATCTGGACATAGAAATGTGCAATTAGAGCGGAATGAAGCATTTTACTGTGGTTTATGAAATTCCAATGCTGGCTGGAGTAGTCTCTCATGTCCTGTTCCTTTTATGACACTGTAAGATCTCTTAATGCTACATACGTATGAACATACGTAAACATTTACTTGAAGCTGACTAAGTAGGCAAATTTCGTCAGTAGTTTTGAACTAAATATTTTGTTTCAAATATAATGACAGCTGGAGCAGAATTTTACAAATCTGCCTTCTGTGAAAGAGTTTTACGATCACAAGGCGCTTGTCTAGTACTTCCTCTAGGCCTGAAGTTATTTCTTAATTTGTGTTTACGTCTTAAATTTATAGAATGCCATTCTGTGGTAAATTGTAGACTGGCAGCATACCGTGTTTTATCGTTTTAACTCCGCACATGGCTTCGTATTTAATCCTAGAGTAGAATATAAACTGTCACTTGTACAGTTTCTTTGCCTCAAAGACAACCTTGTTAGTTTCTTGCACATTTTGAAATAGTCATGAAATTTATTGTCCTTTATTCCAGTGTAAGCTACACAAGAAACTGTTTCTTTCTTTTTTTTTTTTGCAAGAAATTTGTATTCCATACTAGTAGCTTTTTGCAGTGCTGTGTAGATGTAAACCTGTTGGAAATGCTGCATAACAATATTGCAGAATACGAATTTTTTTTTTTAAAAAATCTGTCAAATCCACCGCATAGCAAAATGTTATGGTACTTCGAGCTGTGGAGTCTAATTTTGAAATGATATTTTGCCAAGAACTGCTTCCTTATTTGCATCCTTTATCTGGGTGGGATATGATAAAACAATTGCTCTAAGCACGACTCTGTATGTCCTCTCAACAACATGCCGCAGGGCTGCACATGGTCACGTGATGCCCCATCACGAAATTCCACCAGAAAAAACGCGCCGAAAAGCGTATGAGCAGAGCAAGCACCAAGCACGGGCTGCCTACGTCATCGTAGCTGCGTATGCGCAGTACAGCCTATTGCCTGGCGCTCTCTGGTAACTGCTCAAACGAATCTAACATGTATGTGACTGACATCGTCTAGTATACTTTATTGTATAATGTCTGCACGTTTGGTGGCTTGGGAACAAGCAGAGCTATCAAACTCGTGTTAGAACGGAAGGACAGAGGAAGCTCACACATTCCTTCGGACAATAGGACGGCACAGCCGCTTCCGCTGCTAATCCCGGGACTCAAATGGTTCAAATGGCTCTGAGCACTATGGGACTCAACTGCTGAGGTCATTAGTCCCCTAGAACTTAGAACTAGTTAAACCTAACTAACCTAAGGACATCACAAACATCCATGCCCGAGGCAGGATTCGAACCTGCGACCGTAGCGGTCTCGCGGTTCCAGACTGCAGCGCCTTTAACCGCACGGCCACTTCGGCCGGCTCCCGGGACTCGCCCGTGAGCTGGACCACCTGCAAAACGGGAACGTGTGTCCGGCGGGCAGGCGTGAGAAGGCGGCCTGGTCGGCCAACAACACATGGCAGCAGGTATTCGTGTACTTCTTTACGGACATAGAAAGAACATACAGAAACTTCGATCTGGATTCAAAACTGCGATTGGTCGGCGTTCAGAAACTAGCGCTTTTCGGAAAGATGATTCGTCATCAAAATTTAAGGGGGAGAAAAGACTTTGAGCAGCGAAAAGAAGAGAGAAAAAATGAGAGTCGTTGCGGAACCGTGGAGAAGGAGAGTCGTCTTGGAGGTCGACGGAGGTCGACGGACGTCTTTGGCTATAATTTTGGTGAAGTACAAATTTGGTATTATCTCGCGGAGACGAGAAGTTCTGCGGTTATAGCTTCTGATCATTACGGTGATCTTGCTTATGAACCGGCGGGTATGAAAGTGAATCTACATTGGTGAATCACGTGTTCTATTCCGTTCTGCCCTGACGTTTCATACTGTTCATTGAGATAATAGTTCCTTCTTGCTATTTAGAACGACGGGAGATGTCAGTTACTCATCACAGATATCGAGTACATTATAGGACAGAGCCAGACAGTTTAAGGGCCATTGTTAATACAGGGAGAACCTGAGATTTGTAATTATTGTTTAGTGTCTTTAAATTATTTTTATGATGAATAAATGTGTGAAAATCACGGAATTTATCCTTTAGTAGATAGTATTTTCCTGTACCAATTAATATTGTCTCTTGTGTACATTTTATAACTTATTCATTAACAGGAGGACTGGATTTTGATTTTGTCGGCTTATCCTGACATTGTATCGTATCCACAGGACAAGATTAGGAAATGGGTAGGGTATCACATGACAATTTATAGAATTAATGAGAATAACGTACTCCTACTGGGGGACGATTATGTGTCAGGGCGACTTCAGTAGCGTTATAATATCCATTGCGCAAGTTATCACTTGTACATACTCATGGCAAGTCTCCGCCACCAATAGCCAGTAGAAGAAATGGAGGTATGTTAGAAACTGTAGGGATCCGTTCCATATGAAGCAACGGAGCAAACAACCAATTTTAACATCAAGTATGTATCAATTTTCTAACTGTTCCCTTTCTCACCCGTTGTGCACCGAGAATCTCTTCATTTCTTCCCTTATACATCCTGCTATAACAAAACACCTCAAACGATTTCTTTTCCTGTTTCTCCACGATCAATCATTCACATCCTCAGAATGGTGTGCTCCAGTAGTACATTGTCAGGAATTGCTTTCTCAAATTAACGCTTATGTCTAATACCAGCAGTCTTCTTTTATCGAGGAATGCCCTCTGGCCTACATTAATTTGCTTTTAAATTCTCGTTGCGTCACCAGTCATGTGTTAGTCTCCTTTCAGGGTCTACTATGTGGTCACTAATTCTGACGTAAAGTTTATCGCTAATCTCATTTCCGTTACTTCTCATTATTTTGGTCTTCCTTTGATTCACTCTCAATTCCTATTCTGTGCATAGTAGCCTATTCATCCCACTCAACGGACCAGGTAATTCTTCGTCAGATTCACTGAGGATAGCAAAGTCATCAGCAAATCTTATTAATGTTCATTTGCTTGTGTTAACGTGCTTCAAGTTACCTTAAGAAGTTTAGGAGGAATGGGGCTAACACGTTCAAAATAGCCATAGAAATGGAGATACCTCTACACATCATGAGAAGATTGACAGGTCACAAGATCAAAGATGACTACAGCGCATGCCAAAGGCACATGAAGAAACTTTAATATCCATGTACATTTGTGCTAAATGTTTTTCATATTGCCACTGTAGACTGATAATGAAGTCTAACTTAGAAACATGTTGCTAATGAATCAGTTTAAATAGTTAAAAAATTTTGCGAATGGTAGCAATATCTGTAAAACCTTTTCATGTAGAGCTCTAATGGTATGAAATAAAATTTTACTGTTAAATAAAGTGAATTAAGAACAAATAGTAAATTTGTGTACCACATCTAAGTGAAGTAGAACCGTATCAACGGATAAATGGTGTGAAGGGCTACAAGGGGAGGGGGTAGAGAATAGACGAGTGAGGGACGGCAGTGAGCCGGGTTGTGGTCATGGACTACATTTCTTCCTCGGTCTGGTCTTCCCTGTCTCTAGTCCGCTACGTCACAACTACAGGGTGTTTCAGAAAGTTGTACCTATCTGTCCGGAACTCGCGTTATGAATCACTGACGACACAGTGCAGACATTCCCAGGAATTAGTTATTTTCCAAAAAGTGCGTTAACACTGTATGGAATATAGATATGATTTACTCTTAATACTAGCGCAAGGAACGCATACAGACAGAACTATTACACATTGCTAGAGGGGAAATTGCAGTTGTAAAGTGAGCTTTCGTGTAAAAACTTTCCTATAAACAGTGGCTGACAAGCGTTTAATTTGTAATTCTGACGTTGTCAGTGGCCTATGTAGGTTTGCTGGGAAAGGAACTGAAATGATAAATGTGACCTCTTCCTGCTGTCTATCGCCGATGGCATATTGCAAAGCCATGCAACCGTGTTGTAGCCACTTAGAGGTGAATTACTGACAAGGGGAGGCCCGACGTTTGGAATGTGGATTTACTGTAAAATTCATACACTCGTAGTACTCCATGAGGTCAACAAAACGTGTAAGCAGTAATGCGTACTTCTCAAGCGTTATTGAGAAAATCGCAAGATAATTTCGGTCGTCAAATATATATGGCTGTGCGTGGCCATTTTTACCATGAAGCGGCGGCAGCCGAGTGGTTAGCCGGCACGGTAGCTCAGCGTGTTCGGTCAGAGGGCTAGCTGCCCTCTGTGATAAAAAAAACCTGAGTAAATGGATCAACAACGAACTGAAACGGGTGTCTTTCGACGTCCGCCCAGAGCAGATACAACGAACGAAAACGTACAAAATGAGATTAACAAAAAAAAAAGGTGGTTAGCGTTCAAGCCCCGTAATCGCTGGATCCAGTCCCGTTCGTCAGTTTTTTTTTTAATTTCTAACACAGTCATTTTCTTTGCTATTTATATTACAATTGATATAATGGGAAAAATACGTGTAACCGGATGAACTTTTGTTAAATTTACAATGTTATGAGGCAGTCTATAAATTTTTATTATCACAAATGATATAATATTCTTAACTATCGACTAGTAAACGACTAAACGCATAAATTGATACTAAAAATGTATGCTTGTCCGTGATTTGAGAAATCCCTTACAGCTGGAAGGAGCCCGAAACTACTTGTTACCTGCAAGTTTTGACCGCCACAGGCGGCTTTCGAAAGCTGTACAATTCATCGTCGCTTTCGACGTTACGAGTACAAGTTGCACGATGGTATTTTTCGTAGAAACATGGAAAACATAAAGTTAAACGGCACCAGCTGCATTGATTAAATGCTATGCTTCCCCATACGCAAGGTCTTTTGTGAGGTTTTCCGTGGAAAAACAAACCTCGTTAACATTTTCAAAAACCTCTCTTTCAGCCGACAATTTGGAAGCAAATCATGCATAACGCAGCATTTCCTTAAATATCGGCGCTGATAATCGGTCATGCAGTATCGAATGCATTTTCATAGCGTCTTCACCAGAAGCACTTTCTCGTTCTCTTTCGGTTAAATACGAACAATTTTGAAGAAACGGACAAGCATACATTTCCAGTATCACTTTATGCGTTTGTTCGTTTACTAGTCGAGAGTTATCAATATTATATTATTTGTGCTAATAAAAATTTGTAGACTGCCACATAACATTGTAAATTTAGTAAACGTTCATTGGGTTACACGTTTTTTCCCCATTATATCAATTGTAATATAAATAGTAAAGAAAATGACTGAGTTAGAAATAAAAATAAAACTGACGCACGGAACTCGACCCAGCGATTACGGGGCTTGAACGCTAGCCACTCGGCTGCCGCCACTTCGTGGTAAAAATGGAAAAATGACGACCGAAATTATCTTGCGATTTTCTCAATAACGCTTGGGAAGTATGCGCTACTGCTTACACATTTTGTTGTCCTCATGGAGTACTACGAGTGTACGAAGTCTGAAGTAAATCCGCGTTCCAAAGGTCGTGGCCTCCCCTTGTGAGTTAATAGAAAGTTATCGCACTTCTCCCACCGTTACTTTTTCCCTTCCATTCAAAAATTGCTGGAACTTGTAGAGAACTGAGGGGGGCTAATTACCACACGTCCACAGAATATCTTGCTACGTGGGTGGAAATGTGTTTGGTGGAACGGGACTGATCATGTACAACCTAGAACAGTAATCTGCTGTGATGCATTGCCTGGCTTACGTTGAAATTCTGAATTTCCTAACACTTATGTTACATTTTTTTGTTGCTGAGGGAGTCAATCTACACCTCTGGGTCTCTTTATATATTGGCAAATCTCAGGCTGAGTGGATGCATTTGATATCGCTCATTCTGTGAAAAATATTCCAGTCACTGCTAGTGGAGACAATGAAACTGACATTGTCGAATACATATAGGCAGCATGTAACACTTGGGACAGTAGACAGTTGACGGTTCCAGTTGTTGAGCTTTCTTTACAAAATAACTCACTTAAGAACTGCAAGTAAACACTCGTTTAATAAACTGAAAATGACTGCACTAAACAAACACGAGTTCATTGAAGTTATTTTGTCTGCTCCCATCAGAGAACTGGACGAAAAATGCTGGAAAGGTATAGTCTGTCACTAGACGGCAAAGAGAGCAGCGCCCATGGTGTGGAATTTGGCTTTACCGGAAGAACACTACAGCTGCAGTGTAGAATGATGAAGAATCAGTTTCTCCTCTGACAATGTGGAAGAGATTTACGTAGGTTCTGTCCATATGCGTTTCGCGCCTTAGTATTAACAGGAACTCATATCTGTTTTCCACGTAGTGTTAACGCATTTTGTGGATAATAAGCACTCCCTGAGCATGTTCGAGCACTGCTTCGCCACAGATTTGTATGGTGAGCTACAGAAGGATCACTATAATTTTGCGAAACACCCTGTAGTTGCTTCTTCTGACGTAGTGAGATAGATGGAGTGAGGAATCACCTACCAGCTCTTCAGTTTGCAAACCTATAAATGAGGAAATGCATGACCGCAATACGGCGACTTACCTTCTCTGACCTGTCTATCTTCCACGCATCCATCCCCCCTCCCCTTCCCCCAGCGACTCGTCACAACCCCATAATACAGGGTGTACATAAAGTCCGGGAACACTTTCAATTATTAATTGCATAAGAACTAAACATTGTACAGATGTCATACATATTGCATTTTGAAGAGAAACTCAGAATCTCTTTTTTAAAAACATTCGAAATGTGAACCGTGATTGACCCGGCATACATCAATACGGTAATCGAATTCTTCCCATACCCATCCCAACATGACATTGTCGGCTGTGGCAGTCGCTTCCCGTATTCTCTCCCGGAGCTCTGCTACATCACATGGTAAAGGCGGTACATACACCAGATCTTTAATGTGTCCCCACAGAAAAAAGTCACACGGAGTGAGATCTGGTGATCGGGGAGGACATTTCGAGAAACAGCTCGCTCCGCACCTGAGCTAGCCATTTTTGAGAATAGCGGTAACTATTGGCAAATTACCAAACTACGCTGTGGCGGTATACATGAAAAAAAAAAACTTTCAGAGTTTCTCTTCAAAATGACATATGTATGATATCTGTACATGTTTGATTCTTGTGCAATAAATAATTGAAAGTGTTCCCAGACTTTATGTACACCCTGTACAATTTATTCCTTAATACGATTATAGTTCGCTCAGATGTGGTACACACATTTAATATTTGTTCTTAACCCACTTCATGTGACAATAAAAATTGGTCATACCATTAAAACATAACTCTAATAATCTGTGGTTTTGCCACCCCTATAAATTATTAGACCTAAAGAAAATATGGATAGGATATTTTTGTAGGTAATTTAATGTAGTTTAATTTTGTATTGGGAAATATTTTCGCTAAAAGCCGTGGCTTTCGAGTCATGCAACAAAAATATACTAAAGTGAACTGCAAACCTCGCTTCCCCACGCTAACACCCCACCGGTCAGGACTATTAGTACGCTGTTCATGACACTTCCTCCTACGCACAAGAACTGTGACTACAAGAATTCTTTCCCCTAATGTTTTTACTTGGCGTGAGTAATAGTTTCATCACGTGGAGCTGTAACGCTTGCGGCCATTGTTTTCAACTGTCTCTCGTCTTCCTTTTGTATGGCAGGTCCCACAAGGACGAAAGATGAAAATAATGGTAATGGCAAGCTTTCCTCACGATAAGTAGTGTATTTCGCAGTGATAGGTAACTATAAGCGACCGGAAAGCAACGACCAGTGATGAGCATAAGGAGGCCATGCCAGCAGTACAGGACACGAAAACAACGGGGAAGAACTAATATCACGTGTAGCAACTGCATCCATGCTTGCTCAGAAAAATTTCATAGATTTGAACTTCTTAATAACGCTGTTTTACTGCTTGCCGTCTACTGTATATTTGTCTCACTCCCTTCCCTAAATTTATTCCATTTCGAATCTAATTATATGTATACGATCCACATACAACAATGATATGACTTAATTTTATTCGTCATCAGAAATTAATAATAAAATTAAACGTGTGGTCACTACATTTTTGGCAGGTATGTAAGGTGGCTATAATTTCGCACCTTACATGCACTCATCTACATACTTTGCCGTGATTTAAAACCGGAATTAGGTATCACTTGGTAGGTTGTACACCTTGTAAATAGTTGTTAACGCTTAATGCATGAAAGGTGACGGAGTGTCTTTATTATCAAAATGGCGTAATGAATGAGTGCCTGTACTAGCAGAGGTTGAAACGCCAGTGGAAAGGAAACGTCAGGCGTAACTCAAGCCCTGGGTGGAAAAGCTCGCACAGGTGTGTTGCTCCTGCTTGACACAGGAAGTAGCCAAGACGGACGGGATGGTTGGGGCACCTCAGCGCGGAAGCAGAATACAGCGGCGGCCGGCCGGTTTGTAGCGTGGCCGGAAGGATAAGCGGATAATACTTTGGAAACTCTGAATATCTGGGACGCAGCAGAGAGAAATGAGGAAGCGTAACCTCGGAAATCGCAGGATGGGTTATTTCTGAGGATTTTTTGCTCTGAGAAGCGTACCATTGTATGAGTATTGGTATTTCCTCGCAAACTTTCCGCGCTGGACGACAAAAGACGAAAATATGGTTTGTCGGCGTTCGAAAGAATCTGCAGAGAGCGAGAATATTCCGTGGTTTCAAGAATATGATTCGCCTTCTGAGTTGCGAGGGAGTGGAGCCGAGCTTTGCCGGGAAACCAGCGGTGGAGAGAAGAGGTCTTCCGTTTTAAGCGCCCATGTTTAGCAGTCGTTCAGTATCAGCTTTTGTGGGTACAGACGGACTTTGTGTCTTTGCTTTCAGGAGAGTTTATAGTTAGAACGGTTAGGCACTGTACTGTTGCGAACCTATACGGTTCTGGACTTCACTTCCGGGTAGGGAGTCGTCGTTGAGTAAGCAGCTTTCAGTGATTGAGAGCACATATTCTGCCTATACTCACGTTGAGACGTTATCTGAACTTCGTCCTTGTGGCTGGGACTTCGCGCTTCTCGTCTGTAGAACACGGACAGGAGAATACAGTATTAGAGTATATTAGTCAGAGGACCACCTTCTGCCGTCCTAGTGTGTGAAAGAGTTTATTTTGTGTCTCCAGTTCTTCCATCGTCGCAGACGTGTACGAGAACCATCGCTCCGACCCACCGGACGCAGCACATACGGTGATATTGCTAATTGCCTCGACTTATTAGGGCTATAAAGCTAAGCAGCTGTGATCACGTGAGTTTTATTTTCACTGACGTTGCACACCACTGTAGATCATCTTTGACAGTAGTGTCTTCAAGTGTTTGGTAAGTAGATGATGTCAGTCATTTCACGTTATTTATATTAGATCGTGTAGCCATAAAAAGGGGGCAGATTTGGGCAATTGATATATCGTATTAGTTAGGAAATTCATTTGTATCTCTTTATGTCCATTGGACATTGACATGTAAACATTTGTAATATTGAGAGGCACCCACATGCCTTGCTCATACTCTGGCATCAAGCAGTCAGGCCTGCAAGATGAGTGGTCTGCCAAGCGAGTGGATTCATTCTTATTTATCGAGTGACATGAACTCTCGTACTCACAATTAAGTCGCAAATTAACCTCCTGTATGAATAATACGCAACGGAAACGCACATCTGACTATCAGTGATTCACAGAACTCACACTGTTCACTACGCACTGGCAATACCACAATTTCTTTATGTCTTTTATTTAACGGCTTTTATCAACACGTGGCCACCGCACTGAATATGAATGGCGCACACATTATAAATTCGGGACATCATGACAACATACAATTCGAAGGAAAAGTCCACCAATCTTTTTCTTTTCACTATCTTATTTATTCCGATAAATTCTATAACCTAAACACACAAATTCTATAACCTACAACAATAACACATGAGAAATTCCGCCCAGTGGGCATGGCTTCACATTGGTGATTCTCTACCTTATGGTCTCGTAATTATTTAACGCTACAGTGCACTTTCTGGATAGGATGGTGGATCTTTTATTATTTCTCACACTTCGACTCTCACAATCATCATCACGAAACTTTCCTCCAGATCGAGCACTACAAAAGGAACACGCATAACTCACTAATCTATTGAAACTACCTCGCTACTCTCCCATGCAAACCACACATACCCAAATTACATGACATACACCACACTACAATATGAAATACTACACAGAGAATAGTCACAACATTATCACTTTCAGCTTTCCCACTTCAATTAATATTTGTCCCAGTTTCACACGACACTGCCCCACTTCGTAATTCTACTTTCAAAAATGGCTCTGAGCACTATGGGACTTAACATCTATGGTCATCAGTCCCCTAGAACTTAGAACTACTTAAACCTAACTAACCTAAGGACAGCACACAACACCCAGCCATCACGAGGCAGAGAAAATCCCTGACCCCGCCGGGAATCGAACCCGGGAACCCGGGCGTGGGAAGCGAGAACGCTACCGCACGACCACGAGATGCGGGCTATTCTACTTTCCTACTATGAACTCTGGAGATATATGCACGTCTTCCTGTGCAATGCAAGCCAAGTGGCGTTGCTGGATAGACGGCCGACCCACCTTGCTTCTCTCTCAGAGTTTGAATCAAGCGTCACACGGAATCATATCACGCCAAGTAATATTAAGAACGTGTTCATCACACACGCGAGTCCTCAACTGATACTATGGACGAGTACTTCTCTTTATCTTTTGTCTCATACACAGTTTGAGGCTCACACAGTACTGACCACGTGGAAGTACTCGTCTCTAATTTCAAGTCCTGCACACACCATTTCTTAAATATTTCAACTTATGGTACACACGCTGTTTCGTAAATATTTCAACTTATTGTACACACCCTAGTAATTCGGCTTAACATAAGCACACAGAAGTATTTCAACTTATTGCTACACGTGGTTTCATTGTGACCGTTGGTCACTTCCGAAGATTACTACAATCCCATTAATATTACCTGCCTGACATTTAATTCTCCCCACAAAAGTTCCTGAAATAGGGAAATTATTATTTCAAACTACTCTTAAATATTCCACATGCATACCATGTCTCCACTCTTTTGTCTTTACGGAGCACAGCTAAAACAGGTCTTAACAGCACAAGATCCAGCGGCAGAGTGCTGAAACATGGCCGTTCTTCAGGTCCTCTCGCACCTCTGCTGAAGTGGGGGAGCACCTTGCTACCGTATTGGTCCGCCACATTTCAGGCGCTCAAAGCTCAGGTAAATTTCATCTCTTTGGTCCCACCAAAGGTGGCCAAAGGATCGTCTCAAAGATGATCATATATTCACATTCACTATCTGCGGTTAGCAGACGACCATACATTCATTCACAGATCTCACCAAACTGGATGTAGGGATTTATTTTGTGGGAGTGCACATGTGATCAATTAAATAAATAAATTGTCATTCTTTCCCACACTGGTATCCGGCTTCGCTGTATTGATTGAAATTGAGTTATTTTACAAAAAAAAGTGTTGTTCTGACAAAAATAATGAAGTATGTTGTACCTATTTTCAATGTCGGGCGGTACTGTACCCTTTCAATATAAAGGGGTTTTAATCTACAATAAATGTATAAGCGGAAACAGCATTATCAGTTGGTAGTTACTAGTTCCTTTAATCATTCATTTATGTTTATGTTGTAGTTTATATGTTAAAGAGCAAGTAGGAGACAATCACCATTAAGAGTTTCTAAGATCTTCTTCAGGGGGTAGTTAAAAAGGACAGATCTTCAATTTCGCGTTCAGTATTTCCGTTGCGCACATTGATTTTACACCCACCTGGAGTAGCATTTTGGAGGTAACGTTTTTCTAGAGAACAGTAAACTTTTTTGTGTTACACAAAGTCAAAGTAGCTTTCTTTACAAGCAACAAACTACAACAGGAATCATTTCACACCTTAAACATCAAAACAGATAAATTCTTAGGTTCAGGAATGTATAAAATCGCACTAATATTTGCTGAAGCTACTACATACGACTTACCAACAGGAACTTGTAGGTGACAGTCTCATGTAAATAATGTGTTGTTGTTGTTGTGGTCTTCAGTCCTGGGACTGCTTTGATGCAGCTCTCCATGCTACTCTACCCCGCGCAAGCCTCGTCACCTATGAATGACTACTGCAGCCCACAACGCTTTGAATCTGCTTACTGCATTCATCTCTTGATCTCCCTCTACAATTTTTATCCCCCACAGTTCCCTCCCGTTCTAAATCGGTACTCCCTTGATGTCTCAGAAAGTGTCCTGTCAACCGATCCCTTCTTTTAGTCAAGTTGTACCAAAAATTTCTTTTCTTTCTATTCCTGTTCACTGCCTCCTCATTAGTTACGCAATTTACTCAACTTATGTTCAGCATTCTTCTGTAGTACCACATTTCAAAGACTTCTATTCCATTCTTGTCCAAATTGTTTATCGTCCATGTTTGACTCACATTCGTAGCTGCATCACAGGTAAATATCTTTAGAAAGGACTTCCAAACACTTAAATCTATATCTGATTATAACAATTTTCTCTTTGGAAACGCTTCTCTTGCCACTGCCAGTTTATATTTTATGTCATCTCTACTTCGGCCATCATCGGTTATTTTACTGCTCGAATTGCAAAACTCATCTAATAAATAATGTAATCCACTAAACTGGAACAGCTCTGAGAGTATCCAAGAAACAATACAATCGTTAACGTCTTTAGTACCGTGTTTTGGTGTCACGTCAGCAAACAATGCGGATCGTAGTTCCTCATATGTGTGAATTTCTTCGCTATGAAGGAGGAACAATAGATGCAAGAATAAATTCCTGAAACACCTCGTTTTATGTATGAAGAAACGTAGCTGGTGCCAAGTTTTATTACTTAAATCATTAATAATAAAACTACAGATGTTAGTGGAAGTTATAAACATTGGCTCAGTCACTTATCAGTCCGATACCAGTCCAATGATTATTACAGAAATGTGGGATGAAAAAAATCAATTCGGTCTTGAAAGAACTGAACTACATCGCTCGCCCGCAGAGAAGAAAATAATGAGTGTGGGGCATAGTTGCAGCAGAAACCGTTCTGTACGATCTGTTGTGTTGTGCTTCTGGAAGCTCTCAAGCGACTAGGTGAGGTGGTGTAGCACACTAGTCGCACATTCGGGAGGACGACGGGCCAAACCCGCGTTCGGCCATGCTGATTCAGGTTTCCCACGATTTCCCTAAATCACTTCAGGTAACTGGCAGGATGGTTCCTCAGAAATGGCACGGTCAATTTCCTTCCCGCTCCTTCCCTAATCCGATGGGACCGATGACTTTACTGTTTAGTTCCCTCCCCCAAATTAACCAGCCAAGCTATTAAGCGTGCGCAGAGGCTCAAATGGTTCAAATGGCTCAGAGCACTATGGGACTTAACATCTGATAACATCAGTCCCCTAGAACTTAGGACTACTTAAACTTAACTAACCTAAGGACATCACACACATCCATGCCCGAGGCAGGATTCGAACCTGCGACCGTAACGATGGCGCAGTTCCAGACTGTAGCGCCTAGAATCGCTCGGTCACCTCGGCCGGCTGCGCAGAGGCGTTATGCGCCAGGTATAGACTGTGATTCCCCTAAGCTTCTCATCTCAGATATTCGCGAACACCTTAAGATATCTGAAATGTCCTTACCCCAAACGAATTGTGAAAAAATCCTCACTAACTGGCGTGCAGTCTCTTTTGAAAGCTATATGCATTACAGAGATGCGGCTATCAACTTCGCCTTTCCAAATGCAGCTTTGATATTTTCTGGTTTTAGTATCGCAGCTCTAAAATAGGTCAGTTCAACAGCGTTTCATCCTTGAAAAAATATCAGTAGTTTCGGAGAAATTGTAGTATTTAAATTAAGGTGCATATGAATAGTAGAAGTGGAAAACGTTGCAACTTCCGTATCTCACGTTTTTCAGGAGAATCAAGAAACAATGTATCACTTTTTGTACAAAACTGATTTGTCTCCAAAAACTGAGAAGCTATTCTGATACCACAGAATTATCCTGCCCACCTCATCAGAGCAAAACTTTGAGAGACATCTGTCACATCCATCTCATATGTTCTTGTTTTTATAAACTGTTCATTTGCTTTTGCCACTTGTTAAATGTTTGCGAATGCAACCAACCTCTCGGAAAGAAGTGTTCCATTGTTTTCTTTGGGTCTGCATGTAAATGATAATGTGGGTCTGCACTCCTCGCTTCCTCTTAAAAAGTCAAGGAACAAGCAAGTCAGATCTTGTTGAAATAGTAATTTTTCGTTCGTATGTGGTAATGTTTAGTTGACTGAGTCCCACACGCAAGTCCTGGGCTTCTTAGGGAAGGGCGGCTCTCTTCGTGTCTCTCAGACACTGCAGAACCTGCACAGAACCCATCCAGAAAAGACGCTACCCAGGGCATCAATTTACGGGACTGTTAGGCGTTCGTCTTGGTCCTTTCTCGGCAGTATGCACCGAGGAGGATGTGGTGTCACCGCCAGACACCACACTTGCTAGGTGGTAGCCTTTAAATCGGCCGCGGTCCGGTAGTATACGTCGGACCCGCGTGTCGCCACTGTCAGTGATTGCAGACCGAGCGCCGCCACACGGCAGGCCTAGAGAGACGTCCTAGCACTCGTCCCAGTTGTACAGCAGACTTTGCTAGCGATGGTTCACTGACAAATTACGCTCTCATTTGTCGAGACGATAGTTAGCATAGCCTTCAGCTACGTCATTTGCTACGACCTAGCAAGGCGCCATTATCAATTGCTATTTATCTTGTGATGCATGTACCGTCAGACCGATGTTCACCAAATGTGGATTAAAGTTAAGTATTCCAGAAGCTACGTACCTTCTTTTGCTAGTATAATTACTTTACCTGTTCCAGACCTCACGCCAGCCTGCGTGAGCTTAAACGCGTGCCTTTCGGCTTTCTCTCCTAGTGGCTTGGCTGTCTTGCCAAGTCACAACAGAGGACACTTCAATTATTAACAGTGGAGAAACGACTCTTGCAGATTCGATGGCTCCAGCTCGGAAACTGATGAACGTCTCTTCCCCGGGGCGAAACACTGATGCTAGTCGAAGGTTGACAACCTGATGATTAAGTAGAAAATTACGACCTTGACAGACACACTGACATCAAAGGTGATTACGAAAATCAAGTGAAGAGTTGAGTCACTTTCGATAAATACGCAGGATGGTAGGGGAAGAAAGCAGCATTTCCTCATATCTACTAGGCTAACATCAGCACTGGAGCTCTCATGCTAATACACTGATCGGCCAGAAAATTATGAGCACGGATCTGCTATCAATATTAACCCGTCCAGGCGATAGCAACGTCATCTCCTGGCGAGGAATGACTGCTAATTAGAGACAAGCACGGTGCACGTCGTATCGGTGAGCGTGCAATCCGTGTGCAGAATGGGGAAGCTAGACAATATTTTTAACTTTGATCGAGGGCAGACTGTAATGGCCCGGAGGTTCGCCAAGAGCATTTCAGAAGCAGCACGACTTTTCGGGTGTTCGAGGAGTGCTATGGTGAGTGTCTTCAGCACGCAGCGAAAGCGAGGTGAAACCACGTCCAGGCGTCGTGGGGTTGGCCGACCACTCCTCGTTACAGATGTCGGACGTCATAGACTGGTAAAACATGACAGGCGGCGAAGTGTGGCGGAACCAACCTCAGACTTAAATGCTGGGCAGAATAAAAGTGCATCTGAACACACAGTGCATCGGACACACCCAAAGATGGGCCACCGCAGCTGACAACCCATACATGTTCCAATGTAAGCACCGCCACATCGGCAAATACGACTGAAATGGCATCTGACATCGGCACTGGTCGCTTGCGCAGTGGTAGAGCGTTGAATGGTATCATGAATCCCGATATCTTCGTCACCATGCCGATAGGAATGCGCGAATTCATCTTCTGCCAAGAGAACAGCTCCTTGACACTTGTGCAGCACGACGTAGACAAGCTGGCGGCGGCTCCATTATGCTTTGGGGAACATTCACGTGGGCATCCATTGGTCCAATGAGTATCGTACACCAGTTGCAAACTACGCACACCCTTTCATGACAATCGTGTTTCCCGATGTTAGTGCCATTTTTCAGCAAGATAATGCCCCATGTCACAAGGTCAAGAGTGTGATGGAGTGGTTCGAGGAACACGGTGGCGAGTTCCAATTGATGTGCAGCCCCCCCCCCCCCCCCCCCGCCCGCGCCACCAACTCGCCAGATCTGAACCACATCTGTCAGATATGACTGAACGTGACTTCAGACGTCATCGCCTCCTCCTCGGAATTTACGGGAATTAGATGACTTTTATGTGCAGAGATGATGCCAACACCCTCCACCGATAGGGACTGATGACCTTAGAAGTTAAGTCCCATAAGATTTCACACACACACCCTCCACCGAACTATCGAGGCTTCACTGCTTCCATGCCACGACGCGTCGCCTCTGTTATCCGTGCCTAAGGTGGACATAACGGCTATTGCATAGGTGTTCATAATATTCAGGTCGATCAGTGTACCTAACTAGTGTGGATTTTTCTGAGACTCATAAAACGAGAGGAGTAGACTCGCGTGCAAAATGTTCTCTTTTATGATAGATGAAACAAATAAGCATGGGCCCTGGTTGGCTGATGCAGGTTTTTGGAGGGACTATTTTTGTTGAGACTCCAGAGAACATTCTTTTTGGTGGGCAGTGCAGAGAATATTGTGTTCCAGAGAGCGATGGAAAGTGTTTCGGAGAGTGTGTAGAGACAAGACGCAGTTCTGAGATCGATGGAGAGCAGTTGGTGATCGTTCGAGATCCGAGGCGGCAGCCGGAATGGTGGGTATTCTCGCTGTGAGGATAGGATTTAGCTGAGATTAGCATCGTGTGAAGTTAGGAAACTTGTGACCGAATCAGAGTCGTTTCACAGCCAATTCACAGTTCTTAACTTTTCATTTCAATTATTTTGCGATCCGGGACTCAAAGTTTGTAACAGTGAATCATGAGTTGCTACTAATTTCCTCCTTAAGTTTCCCAGTGCACGTATTAATTCCGGTGTATGTGTAAGCTCTCCTTAGTACCATGGGTAATGCAGTTATTTTTGCCACGTCATTTTAATTCGATTCAGTTGCGATCCCTGGAAGTAACGCCTCTTTTACATAGTGTTTCCCAGTACCTAGCACACTCAGCATATGCACATTACTTGTAAGTAAGACAGTTTAATACTTCACGTATTTCTTGACATTTTTGAACGAAGACGTTTGCCAAGTTTAGTTTTCCCATTTGTGTAGAGCTTTGTAAAATAAGTATGTACTAATCGAATTCTTCGTGATACAATTTTGATTGTACATTAACCCCTGTCACTAGAGTGCAGATTAACCAAGATCATCAGGCATATCCATATGTCAGAGACATTGTTTCCTGTGACAGTTCCGCGGTGCAAATCTTCTTTCAGATCAGACAGCTACATGCCATGGGATTTATTCCTTTAGTCTGTATTAATCATTGATGTTCAGGCATCCGGCGACCTTTGTACCGAATCATTATTAGAAAACAGCAGCACCTTACATAGTCCCTCCCCATGTAGCAATTGACCTCTTTCATTTAGCTCATCGCGCCAAGATGTTATTCACACCTTAACAATAAACCTCTTTCTTTTAATTCATACTGCCAGAATATCCACATATTCGTTAACAGTAGACTTCTTTCAACATACTGAGGCAAATTAGAAAATAAATAATTTATTAAGAACGTGAGAAATCAGGAAAATGATTGGTTCTAAGTGCCAATAAGAAAATCATTGTTACAATTCAGTTAATAAAGAGGCACTGCGTTTCATTTGTGGTAATACAAGTACAGAAATTCTGCTGTAATACTTTAAGTGTTAGAACTCTAGTCAACGAAAACCATTTCTCAGTTATTTTAAATATTTTATGAGAGAATAACAAAATTAAACCTACGAAACAAGTATCTCAGTTTTGACTTCTACTTCTGAGACAGTTCAATTCCTGGCATCAGATATGGCAAAGTTAACTGTAAAACTCCTTGTGCTGTTAAGGAAGAAACGGCAACGTCGTCAACAGGCAATTCTGTTTCGCAACTGATAAATATGGCTGGTCTTTAAGACGAAATAATCATCCCATGCATCTTTCCTCTTTTGAATAAATTCACATGATATTTTTTCGTTCTTATCTTTCACAGTAACAAATTTGATAACTATTTGAGACAGGTGAGTATGAGACATACTTATCTTTCATCTATTGAATATATTGAAATTTTTCTGTTCTTATCTGTCAAACTAAGAAATCTGATGACCATTTGAGATGGAAAGTATGAGACACTTTGATCACTCTGCATTTAAAGATTTTATACGTCTGTATTGACAAAAGTGTTTCAGAAGCATCTTTATAATCAAAGTAGTTGGTTACGAAGCACTGGAATTACATGGAATGGGTTCGTAGCTGTAGCAGACTAAATAGTCTTGTGTCAGTCTTGCAGCGTAGAGGCTTTGACGAATGGCACGCGGATTCCTAAGGGAAGCACTGCTTTGCGCAATGAACACGCAACAGACTACCGAAAACACAAAAGCGCTGAAAATGCGTGTTGTGAAAAAAAAGTGGCACTTAGAACGTCTTTCGTTTCCTCTCTTCAAACGTTTAGATCTTGAATCTTAGTATTGTCTTACACTGAAGTTTGTGATGTTGTCCGGAGCGTCGGCCTGACGGACTTGACACTGTTCTTAGAATGTACTCACAAAAGCGGACTGATGGACAAAAGATCAACTTAAAACACTGAGCTACATGTGATTGGACCGACAACTGGAAGGCAAAGGAAGAGGCATCTACGGATGTCTCACCTGTTAACTGCGCGAACAGTTCTGCTCTTGTTCCTGCCAGAGCCTTGAAAGAAAGATGCTCGTCAGTAACTGATTGGACTTGTAAAACAGAGAATTGAGGTATAAAGATTGTTAAACAATAACTTCGCATCATTAATTTCATGTCAAGATACGTGTGCAAAAAACCAAATTTCATCAGCAACAAAAAGGAAATCGCAAAAGAATGTGGTCATAAATACTGCTGTAAAATTCCACTAATGTGATCAAGTGAGGGAGTAAAGCTAGGCTTACTTAATTCAGAGGCACTCTAAATTTCTCTGCAGCTAGCATGTGGAACTTGAGCAGCAGCTGACGGAACGTCTACAGGATGACTCAAAAGTCCGTTAACATTTGAAAATTTAATACTTCACGGAATAATTAGGTAGAGAGGTAAAAGTTGACACACATGCTTGAAATAACATGGAGTTTTATTGAAACTAAATAAAGTGTACAAAAAGACCAGTATATGTCGTTTCATATGATACAAAAGCAATAATTAGGGTAACAACTGATTTTTACTAAAGACGATGTTCGCAATAATTAGCATACTAACTGATTTTTAGTCAAGACGATGTTCTTTATAAAAAATGTTCAAATGTGTGTGGAATCTTACGGGACTTAGCTGCTAAGGTCATCAGTCCCTAAACTTACACACTAATTACCCTAAATTATCGTAAGGACAAACACACACACCCATGCCCGAAGACTCGAACCTCCGCCGGGACCTGCCGCACAGTCCATGACTGCAGCGCCCTTAGACCGCTCGGCTAATCCCGCGCGGCAATGTCCTTTATAACAAGTGCTCAATTTGTCGGCCGTCATTCATCAACAATACCTGTAGTCGAGGAGCAGTGTTGTGAACGGCACTGTACGGCTTATCAGTATCTATGGTGAGAAACTGCCGACGGATGTCGTTTTTTAGCATCCCTAATGAGGTCGGACGATCGCGATATACTTGCTTCACATAACCCTACAACCAATAATCACACGGACTGAGGTCAACGTGACGAATGTGGCGGCTCATCTCGCGACTATCACCAAACGATGTGCGCAGGTGTACAGTAGAGCGCCGTACCGCATAAAAGTCTCACCTTCCAGCAAGTATTTATCACTCGGAACAGGCATGATGATATTCTGCAACATATGGGCGTACTCAGCACCCGTCACACTGACAGTTTGAGAAGCACTGCTCCACATTTCCGCGATGAAAAAGGGTCCCATCCACACCACTCTATGACTTTCTTGTCATTTAATAAGATTTCGCGACAGTTACAGCATTTTCGGTAACCCAAATTCTCCAGTTGTGGTTGTCGATAGACTCTCGGAGTGTGAGATGGGCTTCGACGATGCACAACACGTTAGAGAAGTGATCGTCGTCTTCCCCCATTTTTGAAGTGACCACACCGCAAATGCTCATAGCACTGGAGTGTACCACTTGGTGTTCTCCAAAGTGTAGCGCCTGGAATGCCGTCGAGTTGTGCGAACGCTAACTTTACCACATGAGGAAGAAACTGCTAAACACTCCATTTCTTCCTGAACTGGCTGAGCAACAATAGCACTTGTGTCTGGTTGCCCACTACGGGGCGGATCATCTAAACAGTCCGTTGCTTCGAACTTAGTGACCATTTTCTTCACAGCAACACTTGTCACTGGACCTTTACCCTTTCGAATACCCTTTTTATGTCTATAGGATCGTACAGCTGCAGTGACGGATTCTCCATTCTCATAGTAAAGCTTCACCAACATTGAAAGTCAACATGCCGCGATTGCTGGCGCATCTGACACCGTCTCTCATTACAGCTCATTTTATACTCGATTATCACTCGCTGTCACTCACGTGTTCGTGTCCAAAGCCATCAGTTGGCCAGTTTTTGCGCTCGTTTTTAGTTTTATTGAAGCCCCCTGTATTTCAGGCATGCATGTCGTTTTTTACCTCTCTAAGCGAATTAGCGCGTTTCCAAATGTTAACGACCCTTTGGGTCACCATGTACTTTGCTCGCTCCTCTCGTTGCGCGCATCCTCCTGACTCCCTGTGTAGCATTCCAGTATCCTCCCAATTATATTTTCTGCACATTCATTCAACTGTTGTTCTTGTTGGGCTCCATCTGTCGGGACACGCTGATACGTACATGTCAACTATTCTGTTCACGTTCCGCCTGCGGTCTCCGTGAAGAAGTAGCATATCTGGTTTCCCTTGGTCTGCGCAAGTCATTTATTTCTTCAAACTAACCAGTACTCGACACACGTGAACGAGACAGACAGACAGAATGAGAGCCCCATTTCCTCTGTGCCCCTTTAACACCGGTATCTCGTAAATGTCACACTCATGTTTCCTGCTTATTCGACGTGTCGTATTTCCTATTTGGGTATGAAATCATGAAGTTCCGTGGAAGACAACAATCGGTTTCATGTTCAAACGAGATAAATTCCAAGTTCTAAATATTATAATTACCCCGAACGTAGTAAGCTGATACTGAAGAGTGAAACAGGGTTGAATTCATCCCTTTTAAAACTCCGACCAGTACCCCTCGCTGCTCTCGAAATCGCCAGTTTTTCCACGACAAACGACTTTCAACAACTTATTATATGCATAATTGTTGCAACTGATTGCCGGGAATTATATATATGTATATAAAGTTCGGCGAGAAGAAATATAAGCTTAGAGGTTTGCTAACGACATTGTAATTTTCTCAGAGTCAGCAAAGGACTTAGAAGAGCAGTTGAACGGGATGGACAGTGTCTTGAAAGGAGGATATAAGATGCACATCATCAAACGCACGACAAGGATAATGGAATGTGGTCGAATTAACTCAGGTGATGCTAAGGAAATCACATTAGGAAACAAGACAAGAAAAGTAGTAGATAATTTTTGCTATTTGGGGCAGCATAATGATTGGTGGCGGCCGAAGTAAAGACTGGCAATGCAAAAAAAAAGCACTTCTGAAGAAGAGTAACTTGTTAACATCGTGTACAGATTTAAGTGTCAGGAAGTCTTTTCTAAAGCTATTTGTCTGGAGTGCAGCCATGTATGAAGGTGAAACATGCACAATAAACAGTTTTGATGAACAGGGAATAGAAGCTTTCGGTGCGTGGTGCTACAGAAGAATGCTGAAGGTTAGTTGGGTCGATTACGTAACTGGATAGAATTGGGGAGAGCATAAATTTGTGCCACAAATTGACCAACAGAACGGATCGGTTGATACGACACATTCTGAGACATCAAGGGATTACTTGTTTAGCACTAGATGGAAGTGTGGGAGGTAAAAATCGTAGAGGGAGACCAAGAGGTGAATACAATAAGCAGTTTCAGAAAGATGTAAGTTGCAGTAGTTATTCGGAACGAAGAGGCTCGCACAGGATAGAGTGGCATGGAGAACTCCAGCAAACCAGTCTTCGGACTGAAGACCGCAGCAACAACACCACTGCGTGTCAGCTGTTGAACGCTTGATGGTGTGTATAATATGCATATTTCTTGATTTATAATCCTACAGGGCCGCGCGGGGTAGCCGAGCGGTCTCGGGCCCTTCCCTCGGTTCGCGCGGTTTTCCCCGTCGGAGGTTCGAGTCCTCCCTCGGGCATGTGTATGTTATCCTTAGCGTAAGTTAGATTAAGTAGTGTGTAAGCCTAGGGACCGAGGAGCTCGGCAGTTTGGTCCCATAAGAACTTACCACAAATTTCCAAATCTTTTTATTCCTACAGGTAATAATAACAACAACATTAATGAAAATAATAAAGCTAATAATCTTAGTTGCTATTCTGGCGGTCTGAGAAGGATTTCGAATTGGCTTTAATATCGACCAATCTGTTACTGTTTCTGATACCAGTCATGAATGGACAGAAGAACAGGGAAAGAGGTGTTCTCGGGAAAGGTTAAGACGCACCTCATAGCGGAAGTTCAAGCAGAAGGGGTGTAATACACACGAGGAATATGTATCACGCTGTGGATGAACTGTAGATAAAAAAGAATGTTGGACCTAACTTCCGCTTTCCTCTTAAATGTTTTCAGGAAATAGGTGAAACCAGGGTGACGCAATTCAAAACATTCTGGGAAATTGGTGAATGAATCTCGCTATCTGCCTAAGGAATGTACGCAGGTGGAAAGTGACTTCTGAAATACCAATCACCTTTATTCATCACAGAGATACCGTATCATAACATCCGGCGCAAAGTATGTTTCAGGTAACGTGGGACGCAAAACACAGTTCTTACACTTCGACTAAGGTACGAAGGACCCAGACCTATTGAAAAGAAGACGTTGCTGCCGTTCTGACCCTCTTAGATTACGTTCCTCATCGTTGGTTTTCTTGTCACTGAAGCCAACTCTTTTGGACAATGGACACATGTCTGATGAGTGTGATAAGTAATGAAGTACTTTCAAGCAACGAGCCTTGCAGTTAATTCTACTAATAACTCCGTGTAAATAAGGAGATGAAACGCTACAGGCGAACACGTCTGCAATTTAAAACAAATTAGACAGAAAATGGAACGCTACATATAGCCTGTGAAAAAAACATGGTTCAGAGCAAACACGAACCTGTGAAGATATACATTTCTTCCAAGGAAGTACCAGTCCGTTAAGGCCAATAGAAGACGCTGATTCAAATCACGTGATTTCCATTCCAGACGCTTCCGCGCTGAGCAGCTGTTAGCATCAGTTTGTGCTTCGCTGGGCCCACGTGGTAATACTGCATAGAACGAAGCAGAAGTGGCTTCAGCCTTCTTACATTTTTAAGCTGTGTTGATATTAACGCTAAGATTCTGGTAAAAAGTTTCTGCGATGGATGTGAGGCGCAAAACAAGAACAAGACGTGCTTCATACCCCCATGCATTTTCCTGGAACACATGATTATTCTGTTAATTTATTTGCGCGTTTTGAGAAGAGTAAAGAAACTTGTACGGAAAAGACCAATTGTAACAAAAGAGGAATATAATGGGTTCTACCAGGCAGTGGGTGAAATAAGAAATCTTGGTGAGGATTGGAGAGTGATAGACATGAACTATCTAGCTAAAGGCCTACGAAATTTACATCAAATAAGTGAAATGAAATGAATTTTCATATGCAAGTACGAAGTCACGAGAAACACTCTTATTGATGCGCAAGGAACTGCATTCTACAGGTTCCAACAAGATGCACAAGAGCGGAATCCTCTTATGAAACACGCGTGGGCCATTACGGAACTCTCTCAATAATGAACTGAAATAATTCTCAACTGTCCACTCTCAGATGACAAGAAGAAATATGGCGCCGGTGTACTGAAAACTATTTTCGGAGAAAGCTGTTGAAATCAAGAGCCCTTAAGATGTTTTACACAGATCATTGACGATATACCTGTTGTGACTTGGCAAGACAGCCAAGCCAATGTGAGGTAGCCGAAAGGCACGCGTTTAAGCTCACGCAGGCTGGCGTGAGGTCTGGAACAGTTAAAGGAGTTGAGTCTAGTAAAAAAGGTACGTAGCTTCTGGAATACTTTAATCCATAATTGGTAAACATCGGTCTGACGGTACATACATCACAAGATAAATAGCAAATGATAATGGCGCCTGGCTAGGTCGTAGCAAATGACGTATCTGAAGGCTATGCTAACTATCGTCTCGGCAAATGAGAGCGTAATTTGTCAGTGAACCATCGCTAGCAAAGTCGGCTGTACAACTGGGGCGAGTGCTAGGGAGTCTCTCTAGACTAGACCTGCCGTGTGGCGGCGCTCGGTCTGCAATCACTGATAGTGGCGACACGCGGGTCCGACGTATACTAACGGACAGCGGCCGATTTAAAGGCTACCACCTAGCAAGTGTGGTGTCTGGCGGTGACACCACAATACCCATGTTGTGCAACACAGTGGTAGAGGAAATTGGTTGTGACTGTCGGGAAGATAGTTCTGGTTTGTATGTGCAAGTGAAACATTTTCCTCAAAAAAACTTTCAATAATAGGTAACGTCATCATCTTTGCATTCTTCATCGTGATTTTAAATATACTGAATAATTATGAAGCATCAATTAAATCGGAGCTTTTGCTAAAGCACCGAAACGGAATATCAACGTTGCAGTTGTCAATTTCTATTTTTTCCGTGATATCACCATAAAGTGGTACAGTGTCAGAAGCATTATACGATACGATGTAAATTATTATTTTTTATCTTGATCTCTTCCATTGGTCCGTGTTCGAAATTATTATTTTTTTATCTTGAAACTCTTCCATTGGTCCGCGTTTGCATGAAAACAACAATATGTGATTGTGGGTCCACCTTGATGCAGAACACTTTTTTATTTATTTATTCCAAAACTATTTTCCGCCACAATATAGCAGATTCTAAAATATGCAAAAACAGCACCCTTTCAAACATTGTAAAACACAGCTTGTGTCCAAATACTATTTTCTATGAATTTTTTCATAATACCTCATTTACTTTACGTCATAGCATGGTTCTTTCGATTGTTGCCGCTGTTTCCGTGTTTTTCTTTCTTTGTTTCCTTTTTGTCGTTTTTCTCGGTTTACGTCATGTAATGCAACTGTATGAGTGGCTGTTGGTAAACAAACAAAAGAACGCAAATTTTTGCATGTCAGCGTTTCAAATTGGGATTGCGATAGCGTTGTAAATACAGTTTTGGTGTATATTAGCTTGTTGCGTAGTTTTTCATGCACTCACGTTCCTTGGACGGTTTGCAGCTACTTCTAGACAACAACAAAAAAATCCTGACTTTTGCACCTTGTTCGTAATCCAAAACATTAAGCCATCTTGCTATTCGCGTGTCCGCAAGAAATGTATCTCATATTGCGAGAAGGTTATGGAAGCTCCAGCGAGAGTTCTGGTGACTGGTGTTCTTTATTTATACCTCTGTGTGTGATGGGGGAGTGGATGTGTGTGTGTGGGAGGGGGGGGGGAGTTAACCTGTTCTGTGTCCAGTGTCAATTCCCTTAGAGAGGTAAAGAGTGTGTTGCTGCAAAGTGTAGTATTTTCGTTTATTACCCTTCTACCATAGCCTTTTATATGTAATAATTTTCCTCCACTTCCAGTTTTCGCTATAAGCTGCTGCTGTGTTTCAGGATGTGTAGATTACTTTACATATTAGTGGGGTTGTGGATTTTTATTCATTTGTTCTGCAAAAGTGGAATTCGTGCTGTCACTCCCTTGAGCTCTCAAGTGCTCCGTGTACCTTATTCGAAAATTTATGCATGTTTGTCCTTTGTATTGGGCCACATAGGAGTTACATGTGAGGTGATACGGGTTGTTCAAAAAGTCTCTCCGTAGTGCCGTATGACTCTTAGCTCTGCGTGCCGTATGATTGTTCGCCTGCAGGGGTTACTTCCCTTCAAGTGGACTCTCCCAACGTTCCACTGTTTCGTTTATCTCAGCCAGCGTCATTAGTATCGTTGGTGTGTGTCGTTACGTGTTGACGTGAACGTTTAAGTTTAGCTCCTTTGTTCGTTTGTTTCGTTTTTGTTACTATTATAATGTTAACCATTAAAGGACCATGTTTTTAGTCGAGCAAGTCTTCAAATCTGGCGGTAAATACACAGTGTCAGTTCGCCAAACATTTAATTCACTTTTCCCGGAGACAACACTCCCACATCGCGATACTGTGCGAGATTTGATTAACAAATTTCGAAGTACGTGTTCAGTGACATATGCACCGAGAAGTGGTCGTCCTAGCGTTTTTTTCTGGGGATAAACTACTCGATATTTCCGATAAAATGTCCATGAGTCCGAACAAGTCAGTAAGAAAACTCGCCGAGGAAATCGATGTTAGTGTCGGATCGGCCCAAACAGCTGTAAGGAAAAAATTGTAACTTTTTCCATACAAAGTGACAGTCGTGCAAAAACTGAAAAACACTGATCATGGCAAGAGGCTGCATTATTGTCAATGGTTCAAAAATTTCGTTCAACAAAATGGAAGGGATATTCTTAATGAAACGTTTTTCACTGATGAGATGTGGAGGTGTGGTTTCATTTATCCGGGTACATGAACTCGCAAAATTCTCATATGTGGAGTACTGCAAATCTAATGCGTATTCATGAGGAGCCACTTCATTCTGTGAAAATAGGAGTTTGGATTGCAATTTCTAGACTTCGGATTGTGGGTCCCATATTTTTCAACGAAAAAATAAACGCACAACGATACTGCAGTGATATTGTGTACCCATTCATAAGAGAACTTGTGTTAAGTGAAATACTGGACGGTTATTTTCAACAAGATGGTGCAACAGCGCTTACAGCTCGCGTTTCAATGTCATTGCTTGCTGATCTCTTTGGTGAAGGCAAAATTTTACAGGGACTTTGACCTCCACGATCGCCTGACATAACACCACCTGACTTTTTCTTCTGGGGTGCAGCGAAAGCAATTCTCTATAAAAACCGTCCAAAATCCATTGACGAATTGAAAACTGCAATATCCACTTTCACTGCTTCTGTTACAGAAGAAATCTTACAGCTTGTGTTTGGACACATGATTAGACGAACCGAATTGTGTATTCAACAACAGGGAGGGCACTTTCAACATTTGATGTGAAAATATGTAAGTAAAAATGAATATTCAATTAATAAATAACCCGTATTTCACTGAGTTTTATTTCGGTACATTCACTGCAGCATATGGCACGCGCGGCTAACAATCATACTGCACTGCGGAGAGACTTTTTGAACACTCCGTATATTCCAGCATTGCTGAATTTGTCTTTCGTGTGGTCTCAGCCTTAGTTAAACTGTGTTGTTTGTTCTGAATATTATTGGGATACCCTGTTTTTTCAATACTATTCCAGTTCTATGTGCTATTTTATTACTGCATGTTAGTGTGTACCATCTACTTCTTTTTCCTGATGTGGTGTGGTCTGCTGTGTTACCTGACTGACGTGGTTCTAGGTTTCCAGACCCTTTGTATGTGCTCTTGAGTGGGTGGCCACTATTGTTATGTTTCTTTTTTGCCTTTTTTACGAGCTTGTTTATGGTGTCTGTTTTTTAGCCATTTTCAGTAACAACATTTGTTTGATTACGAGTATATTTAATTCTTGTGTGTAGTTTTATGGTTTAATAGGTGTTCTGATTATCCTGTCATGCAAGTGTGTGAAACTGGCATATTTATACACTATCGGGTGTTTGGATGAGTTATGAATAAGAGTGCTTGTGGCTATGACTTTTTTTCTGTAGATGTAAAATTCATGTTCGTTGTTGTTTCTTGTGATTGTAAGACCCAGGAAATTTATTTTCTCCTGCCTTTTTTCTATTTCCATTGTGAAGTGGATGTGTGGGTATACTGTGTTGATGTTACTGTGTAGCTCTTCTATGGTCATCCACATATTGGTACTCAAATATTATTTTGTATCCTTCTTTTTTTACAATGTTGTTGAGTATTGTGTTCTCTATATGATCCAAGAAAAGATTGGCTTAAGTTCCACTGATGGGGAACCCCGTGGGTAGACCCTCTTGTTGCAAATAAAAGTTGTTGTTGGAAGTGAAGTAATTTTGTTCTATGATTAGCCCAAGAATGGATGAGATTCCATTTATTTGTCAGTCTGGGAATTTATCGCTTTTTAATGATTGTTACATAACGTTCATAGTTTCTTCTGTGGGTATGTAAGTGGACTTAACGGCAAAAGATAACAGTTTTGCTGTTGAGCAGTTGTTGATGTTCTTAATTCTCTCTATTATGTCTCCTGCGTTTCTGTGGCTCCTCTTGTTTGTGTACCTGTATGTTTTCTGTAATGTGTGCGTGTGTCTCCCTAGTAAGTAAGAAGGGGCTTTTCTGAAGTCCACCACTGATCTGACAGGAATAAGAGGTATGTGGGGCTTTGGAAGGCTTGTTAAGAGTGGAGCTTTAAGATATTTTGTGTCATTCTTTTTGTGTGATTCTGTGTGAGGGTGTGTGTGATGCTTTTGAAGAGTCTTCGGGTTACTTTGGTACCTTTTTGTAAGGTCAGTGGTTAGCTTGGTTATTTTGTTCTCTTCCATGAATGTTTTTGTTTTCTCACTGTATTCTGCCTCCATTATTAAGACTAGTTCCCTCTGTCAGCTTTGGTGACGATACTGTTTTAGTTTTTTGTGTATACTGGTTATTGTTTCCTTGTCATATGTCTTTGTATCTGTATTTATCGATAGTTTGCCCTTTCTGATCATTTGTTTCATTTCCTCTGTTACTAGTTCTCTTGTCAGACCTGGGTTTAAGTCTGGTATGTTAGTTCTTTTCATGTCGCTCTACGGTCTACTCAGTCTCACTAATAAGATTTTCTATGGTCCTATGTTTTATGTGGGTGTTCGAATTGTATTTGGAGCGTTTCTCAAGTAACTGCTGTTCTTGTTTTGTGACTTACATCAGTAAAATTAATCAAGCGTTCATGGAATTTGGGTTGCGTGTGTGTCTTAGTTCCAGAGCTGTTTTCGTTCACAAGTTTAATTTCTGTTCGTGTTTCTGCTATTTCTTTCGCAATATCGACTTGTGTGTCGTGTGGTCATACAGTATTGAGGAGCTGGTGATTTCCTTTGCTAGTTCATAGTGTAATTTGTACAGGCTGCATTCAATTCTTGTTTTTTTTTGACTGTAGGGAGCAAATTTCATATTTAAGCCAAGCTCTTTCAGCTGTTCTCTTAGAATGTTGTGGTGCAGCTGACATGTTGTTTACATTTATTTTAATATAATTAGGAATGATGTTGAATGAGCAGATTTTGTTGTACTTGAGGTTCATGTTTTTTTTAATGTAGTTTCACTGTAGTTTTCTTAAGATTGTTGAAGAGCATTACCGGAAATGCCTGGTATGCCGTAAAAACAATAATTTTATTTTGGAGCTCTTCCATTGGTCCGTGTTTGCCCAACAACAAGAATGTCCGCCTTGATACGCGTCAGTGGGTTCTTTCATTATAAAACACGTAATTTATGAAGTAAATAAGGCATTATGAAACTATTTGCAGAAAACAGTATTTGTACCCAAGCAGTACACAGGTAATAATGTTTTACAATGTTTACAAGCGCGCTATTTTTGCATGTTTCAGAATCAAAGAACCCGCTGATAATGGTGATATTGTCGCAGAAACTAGTCGGGGGAATAAATAAATAACAAAAGTGTTCTGCGTCAAGGTGGACGCACAATCCCATATTGTTAAAGTATTTCGCAAAACCAGAATATCTGCTTTTGATAATCACTAAAAGTCGAACGTGTCCAAATGGTTCATGGGAATGAGAACACATTCACATTTAAAAGTACTTTTCTGTAAACTTGATTTAAACATATGAACTGCCTTTTGCTACCAAAGTGAATGTGGTTGTATTGCAAATATATTAAGCACGAAACATGTTTTATGTTTGATGTGTTGGTAAATGTGCCAACACCTTGTAGATAGAGGAGGCCGAAACGCACACTATCTAACGCAGACGGGCATGAATTCTGGAACAGGATAAGTAGTGAATTCTAATAAGAAAAGTATGCAGCTCCTCGAATACTTATCTTTTATTTATCCTTGTGGTACATCGCTCTTGATAATACAAATAAGACTATCTTCAGATACGGTTAATGGCGCCTTGCTAGGTCGTAGCCATGGACTTAGCTGAAGGCTATTCTAACTGTCTCTCGGCAAATGAGAGAAAGTCTTCGTATGTGTAGTCGCTCGCAATGTCGTCGTACAACTGGGGCGAGTGCTAGTCCGCATCTCGAGACCTGCCTTGTGGTGGCGCTCGGTCTGCGATCACACAGTGGCGACACGCGGGTCCGACATGTACTAAATGGACCGCGGCCGATTTAAGCTACCACCTAGCAAGTGTGGTGTCTGGCTGTGACACCACAATGTTAATTCTGGAAAACTGCATTAAGCACACGTGTTCGTCTTTGTATGTCACCTCCTCAAATGGTCTAATGACTGTCAGCATATGTGATTTGGGTAACATAATATTATCTCCGCTACAGTAATTTGTTAATTTTTGTATATTTCACGTGTTGCTGCCTCTTCCTTGTTCTTTTTATGTCTGCATGGAATATACGTATTTAAAGCCACCCAAAACAAAATCGATGTTAGAATTGAATTATTCATATTTGTGGATCAATTGTAGACTTTAATTCTCTGTATGTCCAAGCTCCCATTATGGCGCTCGCCATTTTGTCGTCCCCCCCCCCCCCCCCCCCCAGCAGCTCAATTAACCTGGGTGAGAAGAGCATTACGACGTCTCGAACTGTGCTGGAGATTTTTGAGGCGGCCAGCTTAGGTGACTCAGCCTGCATAGCCGCAGGCCTGCCGGCTACAGCGGTGGACCGCAGCCTGCAGCCCGGAGCCCGCCGCCACCCCCACCGCCGCCCCCGCCGCTGACGCCAGCAGGTGTCTGGGGCCTGGCGCAGGAATGCGGCACGGCCTTGCCTGGCGCCAGCTGCGCCTCCGCTCGTGGGAATTGTGGCCAGGTGAGCCGCCGCGGGCAGTCCGGCTCCGCTCTGCACCAGGAATGCGGCCCTTGGACCCTTCTCCCTGCTCGCTACTCCCTGCCCTCCGACGCCGAAAGCTTACAGGTGGCCCCCGCCTGGTTTGAGGTGCGCTGTCCTCGCACAGCTATGCAGGGCTGCCAGAACGGATCTCCTTGTCTGGAGGGCGAGCTGTTGTGTATCACTGGTGCTTCAGGGTGCCCCACACAGTAGCTGTCACATCATTTTTTTTGTAATCAACAGAAAGCGGAAATACTACGTATTGCCGACAAAGGCAAAGAATAGAAGAAACTGAAGCCTCCCCCATAATGACTAAGGCAGCAGATGTGTTTCTTAGTCCCGTATGTGTTACTATGCTATTATATGATTGCGATGAAACTTTGGTGAATGCTCGTGCGCACGCACACGTTGTTGTTGTAGTCTTCAGTCCTGAGACTGGTTTGATGCAGCTCTCCATGCTACTCTATCCTGTGCAAGCTTCTTCGTCTCCCAGTACTTACTGCGACCTACATCCTTCTGAACCTGCTTAGTGTATTCATCTCTTGGTCTCCCTCTACGATTTTTACCCTCCACGCTGTCCTCCAGTACTAAATTGGTGATCCCTTGATGCCTCAGAACATGTCCTACCAATCGCCCCCTTCTTCTAGTCAAGTTGTGCCACAGACTCCTCTTCTCCCCAAGTCTACTCAGTACCTCCTCATTAGTTATGTGATCTAACCATCTAATCTTCAGCATTCTTCTGTAGGATCACATTTCAAAAGCTTTTACTCTCTTCTTGCTCAAATTATCTATCGTCCATGTTTCACTTCCATAAATGGCTACACTCCATACAAATACTTTCAGAAACGACTTCCTGACACTTAAATCTATGCTCGACGTTAATAAATTTCTCTTCTTTAGAAACGCTTTCCTTGCCATTGTCAGTCTACATTTTCTATCCTCTCTACTTCGACCATCATCAGTTATTTTTCTCCCTAAACAGCAAAACTCATTTACTACTTTAAGTGTCTAATTCCCTCAGCATCACCTGAGTTAATTCGACTACATTCCATTATCCTCGTTTTGCTTTTGTTGATGTTCATCTTATATCCTCCTTTCAAGACACTGTCCATTCCGTTCAAATGCTCTTCCAAGTCTTTTGCTGTCTCTGACAGAATTGCAATGTCATCGACGAACCTCAAAGTTTTTAGTTCTTCTCCATGGATTTTAATACCTACTCCGAATTTTTCTTTTGTTTCCTTTACTGCTTGCTCAATATACAGATTGACTAACATCGGGGAGAGGCTACACCCCTCTCTCACTCCCTTTCCAACCACTGCTTCTCTTTCATGTCCCTCGACTCTTATAACTGCCATCTGGCTTCTGTACAAATTGTAAGTAGCCTTCGCTCCCTGTATTTTACCCTTGCCACCTTCAGAATTTGAAAGAGAGTATTCCAGTCAACACTGTCAAAAGCTTTCTCTAAGTCTACAAATGCTAGAAACGTAGGTTTGCCTTTTCTTAATCTAGTTTCTAAGATAAGCCGTAGGGTCAGTATTGCCTCACGTGTTCCAACATTTCTACGGAATCCAAACTGATCTTCCCCGAGGTCGGCACACGAAGGCCTTCGAATTATTAATAAGATACGAGACTGGTTTGGTAAGTCTGGTAAATTGCCATGAAAGAATGGAACATTTCAGCTGCACCTTCGTGTTTGGTGAGCTTGATTATTCCAAGGATCATATAAAGAATTTTAACAACGTACAGCGTACAGTGTTCATTGTTAACAACCGTCTGAACTGGTCAGTGTGTCGACTGGAACTGAAAATGGGAACAACCGAGTTTCGTGCTGTTACTTAACATTTCCGTTTGAATGGTCAGACTGACGCATAAATGAAAACAGAACCGGATGTACTTCACGAGGAATCTGCACCATCGTTGAAGACCATTTACTTTTGGATTAATGAATTTAAACGCGGTTGGACAAGCACCGAAAACGGAAAGCTGAGGTCACCGCAAAGGAAACCAGTGACAAAACGCGGCCTATAATAATGAAAGACAGGCGCATAATATTTCGTGAGAGTACGGAGAGAGTGCGTAGTGTCCTGCACTGACAACTGGCTATGAAGAGGCCGCGTGCGAGGTGGGTGCCGCGATTGTTCACTGTCAACCAAAAGCGCATCCGGCACAACATTTCAGCACAATATCTTGCGATATGTAATTGCAATCGGGAAGACTTTTGCGCCAGTTTGAGACTGCTTATAAAGTCTGGGCCCGTCATCACACACCAGAGTCAAAACGGCAGTCAAACAATGGACAAAGTCTCATGAAAGTGCGTCGATTAAGGCAAAGATCATTTTGTCAGCTGGTAACGTGATGACCATTGTTTTTTGAGATTTCGAAGATTTAATCCTAATAGATTACCTCGAAAAAGACAGAACAATAACTGGATCCTATCGTTCTTCGTTGTTGGACCGTATGACACTTGCATTGTGAGGCGTCCCCGCACTCCAACCGTGTGCTGATATTGTCGACGTTGTGGAGCTGCTACTGCCACAGCTCTCGCAGTGGAGTTGAGACTATGTGCGATGACGTAGGTTCCCGCTGGTGAACGGGAGACAGAAATGCGGACTCGTACGATGGATGCTTCTTCTGATTTAAGATTGAATGATTCATTGCCCGGATATACAGTAGTTGTTGAATCTTATCTCATCCGCATCGTACACACCAACAATTGCGAGGAAACATTGTAATTATCAGTCTTCTCGTACGTTGTTGGCTCGTTGCTATGGAGTTGTTGAACCTGTATGAAGCGATATCCACGGATACTCTTTGATCACGTCTGAGTGAACCTACGCCGTAATGTTAAAAAAAATGTTCAAAAGTTCTCTTTTCAATTAATAAAGTAGGTATTTTTATATTCAGATTAAATTGTCCCTCCTGAACAGTCGTTAGTTAACTATCATTGATTAAATCACTTAATAATGAAGTCCACGCTTGATATTTCACTTGGAACGAACAGTTTATTGTTCCTTGGCCACTAAATACTTTATAACTTTCGCACCACACGCACACGCAGTTGGTAGGTAGAGTCAGTTCTATTAAAATTAAGTTTCTTGACAATTACGACAACTTGATTCTTCAGCGTAGTTGTATTATCTTCGTGAAGTCGTGTAATTGTGTCCTACTCGAGACTCCTTTGATATACTATCCATTCTTCTTTTAATTCCAACTATTTGAAAGTCAAGTCCAATATTCACTAGTTTCGTCAATAAAGTTCAATTGACCCGTTATGCACGGTTAAACGCGTCTATCAGTTCCTGTCTCTGCTTAGAAAATCAGTTTCCGAAGTTCGTGAATCACGTCACGCAAGAAACACTTCTGAACGTAAAACAATCTCGTCGCGTTCCGTGCTCTCAGTAACTAAGACTAGAATTGTTCTCGCACGTCTTTACAAGACGAGAGCCAGCAAGCGACTTCTTCTGTGAAAGAGTATTGTAGGCGCATTGAATTTCTTCGTTGCGCTTACAACTCTCTTCCTCATAAAAGTTATCTCTGACTAACATCACCTTGGACCTAGCTTTCAAGATATTAATTGCAATTATCACTTGGATATTTGTCCATTAATTAAATCTGAGGTTTCTTCCTCCTCTTTTCATAACAAAAACTCTCAGTGATGTTGTTGTTATCAAAACGTCTTGGTGTTAGCTTATCGGCAAAGATGTCGTATTTGCCAAGATAACTCTTCCCTACTTCATATTATGATATTCTGTCTTAATTGACTTTAAGGGGGTCGTTGGGGTGTTATAATTGGCTGAAGAAAGACGGAGGCTGGCACATAAAAAAGGGCTCTTCCAACATGACAATGCACAATCTCACGCATCTGCGACACCTATACCTAAAGTGGACGAATTGGTTCCTGATCCTACATATTCATCAGACTTAGTTCCAAGAGAATTCTAACCGTTCCCCAACTTGAAACTTTGGCTTGCTGGAAAGAAATTTTCATCAAATGAGAAAATGATAGTTGCAGTCAGCATTTTGCAGCAAAGGAGACTATGTAGAGAACTAAGGTGAGTTGTTTACGAAACAAATGTTTTTTCTTGCTTTTTAACCTGACTTATCAAACCATATCCCCACCACATCTAGGTGTAGGATGACGATGAGAAGTCCCGACGAGTAAAAATATTCGACAGTGACCGATACTGGTACGGAATCCATAATTCTCCTGGTCGCTAGGGTCATTGGTGACAGTACTGATTACGTTCCACCCCAAAGGGCGGGAAGAGGGGATGGGGATGCAACGACGCGCGTAATTCTTAACGTTTACAGTTGCGATTTATAAGGCCACGGCTTCTTTGCATTTATTATGAATCTGCTTTATTTATTTTTCTGTGGTAATGTAAATATCATTTGCAGAGGCCTTCGACGATGTAGCGCTGCTCAATCACTAGCAAAAGAACAACGGCTCAGAGGACAGCCCACCGCCTATCAAGGTTCTGTACAGAAATGTGTACAGTTCCATTGCTTTCAACACATTCCGTGTCATACTTTTGCTACTGCAAACGATAAAAATTACTTTGTACGTCAGAAAATTCCTGGGATTCCGGCAGGTAAGTGATAGTGACAAGAATGGGTTGAGAGGTTAGCTGTATACTGATTCTTCTAAGTGTTGTGGGCAAAGATATTGCAATGGAGCACTGCTGCCGCAACGCGATGCGATTTCGAGAGAATTAGTGGCGATTTGTAACTTGGTTGGGGGTATTAGTTCTTCCTCCTCTGGCATACGCCAACTATCATGCAAGAACGTACGTAAAATAAATAAAAGACGCGAGGCTTTTTAACTGTAATTGCACCCTTTAGTCCTTGACAAAAATGTGATATTGACGATGTGGCTGGAGTGTTTTGCTATTGGGCATCTATGGTAGATCGTGCATAATGACATGCCTTTGGTGTGAGTATAGACATACCATAACATTTCGGATGCTATACACCTATATATGGTAATCACGCTACTCGTCAGGAATATTACGCTGTTGGAACGTAAAGTTACTGTGGTTAATGTTCCGTCATATCATCGGAGGTGTGTGGGAAGTGGTCAGACCACAATTCCTATAAAATATTACGTACGTATGACCATAAGAGGAGAATAGGATTTGACATGGGGAACTGTGGTTTCAGCACATTGACAAGTACAGCCGACCGTAAGGAGTGATAGATTCATTTCGTAAACAACTGCACAATATAGCAATGGAAGGGTTCAACTGTATTTGCTATAGTGTACAGACAGGACAGGCAATATGGTTGTGACATCATGGAAGCGCAGAACGTCCTTTCATCGGCTCCCCTGAGCAGATTCTCACATGCTCTTTCTCGCACTATCGTCTGCGATGTTTCTTACAGTGCATCAACCTTTATCAGTGATGTCGTTCCAATCCTTTCAATCGTGGGAACGCTGTTGATTATCACGTAATGCCGGATGGTTGTGCTCTACAACACTTGTCTGAGAGAGTCTTGGCGGAATGAAGCGCCTTCCAGAAGGACTGATTGAAAATACCTGCAGTCTGTTCTCAAATCTGATTCGCTGGAAGTCCTAAATGAAAAATAATTTCCTAGAACTGAGGAGAATAGAGGCACCTAGCCAATGTGAGTATGGACATACCATAACTCTTTCCGACGCTGTACACATATAACCGATAATTGCGTGTGTGTTTGAGTGTAAAGTTACTGTGGTTAGTATCTTGACACGTGCGACGAAATGACGTGGGAAATGAACATTTTACGTCTGGTCATAATGGGGGTATAGAATCTTCGATTTTGACAGGGAAAATATGTTCATCTGTAGGGGTATGAAGATTTTATGTGGAAAATTGTGTGCAGTCATAACAATGATATAGATTTACGTGGAAAATTCATGTTTCCAGAGCCATTAATAGGTATTTTCAATACTTTGCTCATTATTGAATGTCATCAGACTAGAGCTGCAATATTAATATTTAATTGTAATTAGTCTGATAAACATGTGGCTTGTTTACTAGGATGATTTTTCTTGGCGTGAGAGCGCATAGCGGAGATAGCCGGTGGCCGGAACGCTAGACATTTCTGGCTTAAGGCGTGAGCCACCACTGAACCTCCCAAACCGGTTAGTTGGGGTACGAGGGTGCAATTGACCAAACCGTGTCGACCTGTAGTCTGGTGAATAGCAAACTAATACCCAGTATGTACTGGCCAAACTCTTCGATCATATGTGTTGCGATTATTCTCCAGTTTTTACATGAGAATTTGCATAGATTCAATAAGGTGACTGTTTGTTCTGGGCGATTATTCCCCCCCCCCCCTTCCAAGAAAATTGATAGGTTGCCTGTTTGGTGGCCAGGCTGTAATATCTCCAGCCTCTGAGCAATGGCGCCAGCTTTCCCTTTGTCCCCAGCATTAGCCAATAGCAACGCAATATTCTGAGGAGGGAAGAAAACCTCTGTCTGCATCTTTGGTCATGTTGGTTCATGCATGTGTTCACACAAATACAAAGTAGTCACTTGAGAGAGATGCCACCACCAGATGCTTTCTTTGGAGTGTTGAGGTCAAAGGTGGGCGACATGTTGTCCGTGGTCGTAGGTAGAACCACCATCTGTAAGTAGGACATTGCGCCGGTTTTGACCTCCATGGGGGCGCCAGGATGACGGACACACGTGCACGCAACTCAAAACAGTGGCTAATATGCAGTACTTCATTCTACTCTTCGGTGTTTATAGTGAAACGTCCCCTTTTTGAACAAATTATACATGACTGTGCTTAAACTGACACACAATATTTTGTTAGCGCAACGCAATCTGACTTTCAAAATTCCCTACAAAAGAATGGCCCTGACTAACACTAAACTATACCTTTCACAAATCACTTACCTCACAAAAATCTTCGCTGCTCAAGCTACTGCAATACAGCGAGCGCCACTACTGCCAGCTAAATAAAAGATTCAAACTATGGAAGGCACTAACTACTGATAGGGATAGTTAGCAAATGAAAGATATTAATAGAGAACAAACAATGTATTTACCTTGATATCATCATATATAAATATAGCAGTTCATGACAAATTTCAAAACTCCGCCATCTCTCTCCCCACATCCACCACTGCTGGCGGCTCACCTCCAACTGCGCAACGCTACGCGCTGTTCACATCCAGCTGCCGCTGCCCAACACTACAATGGCGAGTATTACAACAATGCAAAGCAGCCACAGACTGCACACAGCACAGCCAGTGATTTTCATACAGAGGTGGCGTTACCAATAAAAAAACCTAAACAGCCTACTTACATAGCCCCCATGCTCCCCACAAAAAATTTTACAAATTTTTTTGGGCACTGGCCAATACATATTTGTTAAAATTTTTTTCACAATTACAATAACAAAGAAATCAAAGGCACACACTTATTGATACAATGTTGGTCAAAAGCTAAAATTTTCTCACAGTCCATAAAGACAGTCCAGATTGTTCATCACAGTAAAAATGCAGAGTTTTTCTCAAAGTCTGAGCAGTAAAAGAAAATGCACACAGAAGTAGTGGATTTCCATGCAGTCTTGAAGAAGTAGTGTTGTCCTTCCAACGGAAAGACAGTGCTGACTCTTGACATGCATGCAGGTAATGGGCCACAACAGACCAAACCCACAGCAGAGTCAGTCGAAATTTTGAAGAGTATTGGTAGGTAGGTCATCACAGAGCAGACCCACTGTAGTCCTGGTAGAGATTACGGTATTGGTGGGCCACCAGAGGTGCAGACCCACTGCAGTCCTTGTAGAAATAATGGTATTGATGGATCATCAAAGATGTAGACCCACTGTAGTCCTTGTAGAGATGGCCAGCAGCCATCTGCTGCGACTGTGCAGGTGCACAATCACCATTGAAGAGTCTTGCGGATAATAGAGCAAGTCCATAACCACCACCTATGCACTCACAAAGTTTTTGGAATTGTCCTTAGAACCAGCAATGCTGTTATCCAGTCCCTTGCTGAATTAGTAACACACGTGCAAACACTAACAGTCCCTACTTCTCACATATTGTCCATATACTACGATCAACGGAAATGTGTGCAGTGAAATGAATGCTTACAAGTTACTTAGTTTGATAAACTGGTGTCAATTACAATTTTATAACATGAAAATACAATAACAAAGGTACAGAATACATCATTAAAAACATAACAATACAGATAACATTTGTAGTACAGGCTTTACAAAAGAATCGAACTAACATATACATCAGTGGAATTATGACATGAGTACATACATAAAAGATCACAATAACTTTTGAAACATCAACTTCACACATGAGCATTAAACAGAACAGAATTAATAATGTCTAACATCTTTACAAAGTAAATAACATATTATTAATGCCAATTATATTCGAGGATAACAGTATTCCTCATCATAGTGAATGTAACTTAGTATTAGAAGAGAAAAAGGTTCTATGAAACAGTACACAGAGACAGGAAGAAAACAAATACACAAGGGTACACAAACATATAGTGGGATAACACAAAAGGGAAAGGACAGGGTTTGTTTTACTGCGGTATTTTGCATGGAGATCTCCCTTTGTTCATCATTATTCCCAAAAAGTCCTATCTAAGCCTGCTTTCTGTATTCTGTTCATATTTCTTTCAAAATAATTATTTCTGATTGTACAATACTCATTTGGGCCCAAATCTTTTTCATATAACTTCGCAATGCATTCTTTACCTATTCTCCATAGTCAGTTTCTTATATAGTCTACCCCCTCTTAAGCTAACTTAAATCTACTGAGCTCAGATGCTAAACTAAGGGACGAGGCAATGCAGCAGCACATAAAACAATTAATATAAACAGCAATAAAAAAATGGAAAATCGCAAAGCAAGCTACAGTTAATCTAAATTACCAAGCAAAGCAACATTACAACTAATATGAGGCAATGCGCAGCAAACAAAAAAAAATAAATCTGGCTTAGCAGAGTGACACAAATTAAAGTTCAGTAGCACTATGCCTGGCAAACAGCAGTAACTTATACCTAAACATGACATAGCTCAAGCAGAAAAAATATTACAGTAAAAACAACAATGCAGAGAAGGGAAATGTATATTCACATCATAATGTCTATGTAATTAAAGTGGTGCACCACAACAACTGATTGTAAAAAGAAATATTACCATGTACTTGAAAAGAAAATTATGTGTTACTGTTACTAGTTCCTTCTTATTGTTCTTTCCTTTCCAAGTGCTCCTTTTTTAAAGAATGTGGATCATAAAATAATTATTTAATAGATCTGTTGACAGAAAGTGTTCACATTAGCAAATGCATTTCATTTTATAAAAGCAATGCTGCAACACAGCTGGAAACCAGATATCAAATGAAATAAGCAACTATGAAAAGCAAAGCATAAAAATATCATTCAGTAGTCATGTGACATTTCATAAGTTAGTAGAAATTCTCTCAACTCTCATAGAAAGATGCTTGTCATAATCAGGTGTGCAGATGTAAAAATATTTCTTGTCATTTTATTAGGCATTTCAGTAAATATCATAAATTACGAGCTCCACAGTATGCTTTCAACAAGGAAATGTCAGTAGCACGGACAATGGCTTCCCCTTTTCTATTTTTACCTGTGCCCCTGAAAGGCTAATGGCTTTTTTCTTTTTTTTTTTTTTTTTTTTTTTTTTTTTTTTTTTTTTTTTTTTTTTTTTTTTTTTTTTTTACGGGCGGCTGTCGCCCTGGTGGGTGCCCGCGATGCATTATGTGCAGGTGGTCACTTAACTTTCTTACGGAAATATTTACGACAGCAGTTTCCGCTACAGTGACAGTCTCACATACAAAATTTCACGGGTCGAGAATTTGCGTTGCAAATGTGTAGAAACAAAACCCTATAAATATAAGTGTCCAAATAAAACATTTGTCAGCATTGTGATACAGTCACGCATTTACGCACATTTCATAACTCTTAAAGTACGTTTCTTGGTTTCCAACATACTTCTTTGCCGGCCGGTGTGGCCGTGCGGTTCTAAGCGTGTCAGTCTGGAACCGCGTGACTGCTACGGTCGCAGGTTCGAATCCTGCCTCGGGCATGGATGTGTGTGATGTCTTTAGGTTAGTTAGGTTTAAGTAGTTCTAAGTTCTAGGGGACTGATGACCTCAGTAGTTAAGTCCCATAGTGCTCAGAGCCATTTGAACCATTTGAACCATACTTCTTATTCCTCATATACGGTAGCATCATCTTATTGATCATAAACATACCTCAACAGCATAATACACATCGTCGTCGTAATAATATCATAACATCTTAGTCAACTCTCAAAATCGTCGTAGCTTCCTCCAATAATTAAAAAAATTCTCTGCTCATGTCTAAAGTGTCATCTGCCTCAAACGTACTTTAAAAATCATGAATCCATACCAAATACATCATTCAAAGCTCTCATAGTATCACAATGGTTCCGAAAAAATATGAACAGATCACACAGTACAGACAAAATACAATTTCGTAAGTGTGAAGTAATCCAACTCTGTAATTGCGTAAACATATGTCACTGATGTAATAAAAAAAGTTTATCTCTCAGTTACATGATCAGATAGCTGTGTAATTTGTGTGTTAGAGAAATATGGTACCGATGTGTAAAGTTGTATAAGCAAATACCATGTTAGCTAGGGTTCCTTGTGGTTGCCACACACATGGTACACAAAGTAAGCGTGTACCCCCCTGAGGATTAATGTAATTATACCCTCAGGTGTTACAGATTACAGCAATGGAATGAAATGTATCATGGAAAAACTTCGTATCATTGTACTTCAAATATCTTTAAAAATAAATGTTTTAAGTACAAAATTAATCACTCAAATGTGTGTCCTGTAGCACTAAATGTGCGTCTTGCTGTAAGATAATTCTGTGGAAGTGTCGTACTTATCGTCCTCCGAAAGCTAAGTTCTGCAGAAGTCAATGTACTTACCTCATGATAAACAAAAGTGAAATGCTTTGCGTATAGATATCGTAGTTATTATGCTTATTGGCGTGATGAAGAAAGTACTGTACAGTAACGTATTGTTGTGCCACGAAAAAGGCTGTCTCATTGTTGCTATACCACAAAAGTTACTACTAAAACATGTTTTTCTTTCCAGAAGAATTCAGAAAACTGTGCAGATGTAAAACAGATACATCGCAAAAGCAACACTGTAAATTGTCACTTATTAGTAGCGTCGTGATAACATCGTGTAGCTGTCACATAAACTAACCACTGTGTCCTCTGGTATCTCACAGAAAGTACTTTAAACCCAGAATGTATTTTCAAGTAAACCAAAATGTTGCATTAAAATCTCATTAGCAGTACCAGTATGTGTCCTAAGTATGTAAGCCTGATAGTCATTACTTAGTCGTGCAACTAACAAGCAAGAATGCACAAATAACAGCACTGTGTCGTCTGTTCACTATAACAATGCATTCGTAATTTCTGGTTAAAGAAGTTCTCTTGGTTCTTGACTGGATATTTAACTTCAAACATTGTTGCATGTTAACAGATTCTAAGTCTGGCAAAGCATACTAGAAATGTGAAGTGAAAAATTTTGTGGGAAAGACAAAGTTAGAAGGCAGATTATCTTTCAATAAACGGTTTTACATGTGAAATGTGGTACAATCTTTTACTCTTCAAAGTACTCAGAATTACAGCTTGAACGCAATTATCATGCAGTATACGTCAGTACAGAATACTGGAATTTTTCACAAGGTTAGCGTCTATGTTATTTTTCTCTGAGCCAGCCGGCGCACGTGGGTGCCTGCGGCGCGAGTCATTGTCTGTCTCTTTGTTGGCGCGCGTTGTTATTGGGATTAGGAGACCTAACTTCTACGAATTCGCCTTGCCGAGCGGGCCCAGCTCTGTTAGAATCCCGCCAGTTCTGATGAAATTCACGTCTGTCGTTTTGTCGGTAGTTTACATAGTTTCTTGTTTGTCGGTCAAGTGGTGGAGAATTTCTCCCTGAATCGTAACTGCGCGCTGGACCGTTGCGTCTAAAGTTATACTGTCTCCCTTGATAATAATTGTTTTGGTTCCCATATTGTCTGTTTCTCTGATTGTCTCTGTGATAGTCATTACTACGGAAATGCGATCTTTCTCTGTAACTATTATTACTCTGCCAGCGGTTGTCATATGGGTGGTGTCTGTTTTGGTCACGATTTGCGTTGTAAGAATAGCCTTTTCGTGTCCAGTTATTGTTTCTGTCATCACGGAATTGTGACGTATGTGACCTGTAGTGATTGTTTTCCTGTTTTCGCATCCGGCGACTGTCTGTGTCAATTTCTAATTCTTGTAGGAGTGCCTGAAAAGCTTCAATGTCGTCTTTGCAACGTCCTTTCAAAATAATATGCCGTAAATGTTCAGGTAATTTGATTAAGCAAATGCGGATGAGTTCTGAGGGGCTGTATGGGTTTGACAGGTACTGATTCTTGTGCAACATGTCTTCAAAATATTTCACAAGACTGGAGAATTCAGAGTGTTCGAAACGTTTCATCATTATGATGCTATGTTTTGCTGAGTGGTCAGCGTGACAGACTGTCAATCCTAAGGGCCCGGGTTCGATTCCCGGCTGGGTCGGAAATTTTCTCCGCTCAGGGACTGGGTGTTGTGTTGTGCTAATCATCATCATTTCATCCTCATCGACGCGCAGGTCGCCGAAGTGGCGTCAAATCGAAAGACCTGCACCAGGCGAACGGTCTACCCGACGGGAGGCCCTAGCCACACGACATTTCCATTTTTTACTCGGTCTTGTGTGGCTTGAGACCAATATGCTGAGAGGAAGGCATGGTAAAACTCTCCTTCACTGTGGCAATCGTGAATTACCGATCGCATTCTTACAGCTGGTTCATTCTCCAAGTAGCCACACATAAATTCTAATCTGTGTTCTAACGACCAGTTAGGAGGAAAACAATGAGAGAATTGATGGAGCCATGCTTGTGGATGAATGTCGTTACCAGAATTCTTAAATGTTTTGAATTTACGTGTAGTAATGAACAGCTTATAGTCAAAGTCATCATGTCGGCGAGTCGCATATCGGTCATTGTTAGGTCGTGTCGGCCGTTCCATCTCAAAATTCGGTGCACATTGCCAATTTCTTTCATAACTTCCGAAATGCCCTGTGTTATTATTTTGCGGCTTTTCCGTGTTTCTAGGTCCCTCTTCCCGTGTTGGAGCGCGAGTGTCCTCTGAAATACGTAATTCTTGTATTACCTGTGTCAGCTGATCTTGTACTTCCCGGATTTCTCTTTGGTGTTGTGTATTAATTTGATTCTGATTTTGTTTGAATTTTCTTATTTGTTCATACTCTTCTGTGTCAGTGAAGGCTACGGGTCTTGTGTCATTCAGATCATCATCTACCTTTGTAGATAAGTTAGTGACCTGATCCGAAAGTTCGGCTACTTTCTCCGATAGTGTACTTATTTCTTCAGTGTGTTTTTCTGAACCAAGTTTCAGAGTATCTACTGTGTCCTTAAGGTTTTCCTGAGTTTTTGCAAGTTGCGTAACCGAATCGGTAGATGCAACTGAGTCAAATTTTGCTTGCAAGGTCTCATGATTTTCATGAACAATAATTTGCAGTTCTTTTATGGCTGCTTCGTGATTCTGTAATGCATTTTCATGCTGCGAAAAAACAGGTTGAAAATGCTCACAAATTTGAGTTTTTACGTCATTACAGACTTTTTGACATTTCAATTCAATGTTATGTAGTTCAGTAGTTAAATCTTCACGCGTTTGTTCAAGAATTTGTTCCAATGAGTCTAACTTTTGAAGCTGTTGTTGTGTTTGTCTCTGATTTTGTTCCAGTGTGTCTAACTTTTCAAGCTTTTGTCCCATTTGTTGCATTAATTGTAATAACAATGCACTGGTGTCTGAAACATGTTCCTCAGTGCTTTTCGGCAGTGAAGTTGCACCGGCAACATTCACATTTTGACAAGCGGAAAATGTGTCTTGACTCATTTGAGAAAACGGTGAGAACCCAAAATCTGAGTCTGCAGTATTTGCAATATTGTGTTCTATCATTCCCGATTCCTGAGGCGAGCTGTTGCCGACCAATCGATCGATAACGCTTCCCTGTTCACTACCTGTTTCACTGTCTACACCATTGTTTGCCGCCCGCTCCATTTCCCTATGCGCAATTACCAAATTACTACTTTGAACATTAGTTAATTCATTACTCTGCGGCGCTAACACACTGCTTTCGTCTTCACTGTCATTTCTCAGTTTACTTTGGAGCCTAGTATTACGTTCTTCACACGCCATAATTGTCACAATATTTCACACGATAAGCGCAATTTGAAGAGCAAAATAAAATAACATAGCAATGGAAATAATGTCTACTTAATTGCCAGCGCAGCTGCGAAATACTTGGTGCAAATCTACATGCATGCCACAACTGTTTTACTGTACAGCAATGAAAAAACTACAACTACAAAGGAAATTCTCTCTATGATTACGCGCTATTAATAAACAATAGCTACACTAATTACACAAACTACAAGAAAAAAATCAGAAGATTCCAGTGAGGTATCCTCGGCTAAGGGTCGACATATGAAACGTCCCCTTTTTGAACAAATTATACATAACTGTGCTTAAACTGACACACAATATTTTGTTAGCGCAACGCAATCTGACTTTCAAAATTCCCTACAAAAGAATGGCCCTGACTAACATTAAACTATACCTTTCACAAATCACTTACCTCACAAAAATCTTCGCTGCTCAAGCTACTGCAATACAGCGAGCACCACTACTGCCAGCTAAATAAAAGATTCAAACTATGGAAGGCACTAACTACTGATAGGGATAGTTAGCAAATGAAAGATGTTAATAGAGAACAAACAATGTATTTACCTTGATATCATCATATATAAATATAGCAGTTCATGACAAATTTCAAAACTCCGCCATCTCTCTCCCCACATCCACCACTGCTGGCAGCTCACCTCCAACTGCGCAACGCTACGCGCTGTTCACATCCAGCTGCCGCTGCCCAACACTACAATGGCGAGTATTACAACAATGCAAAGCAGCCACAGACTGCACACAGCACAGGCAGTGATTCTCATACAGAGGTGGCGTTACCAATAAAAAAACCTAAACAGCCTACTTACAATAGTTATTACATCAGGGGAAGTATGGGCAAGGGGGTGCAGACATGAGCTCTAACCAAGTGGGGGACCTGTGTCTCCCACAAATTGATTAAATAAAGCATAAGCATCAATGTATTATTATTATTACTGTCAGTGATTTTAAGTTGTTGTGATGAGATCCTTCCTCTCCACCACAACTGTCTTTTTCCCACCAATTTCCAGATGGGGTGAGGAGGGGGGAAGAGTGGGAGGGGGCTGGGGGTTTTCCCAGATGGTGATGGTTTAATTAATTGGTGATTTAAATTAATTAGTCGATTAATTTGGTATCAAAAGTGCGTTTATATCAGTGTGGGAGAGGGAGGTTGGTGATTTCCGAGAGGGTAGGAGGAGGAGGTAGGAGAAGGGAAACTGATGGGAGGTTTCTCAGAAGGATGGATTATCCCCAGAGGGCCATAAATCAACCTTCAGGCGATCATAAATCAATTAGCATAACAATAGTTTAAGGGAAGGAGCCGGGGGATAATTTGCCCCTGAATGTATGCTTGCCCCTGAATTTATACAACCTGCACAAACAAAGTAGTGTAGAACGAAGTTTATCCTACTACTCAGTGCGTCTAGCAAGTAGACAGGCTTGTTGCTGGCCCTCGTCTGACCTCTTTCTAACTGACACATGGCCATCACTGGCACTGAGGCAGAACCAGCTTTCATCACGAAACACAACAGAATGCCACCCTGCCCTCCACTTGACACCACTGAAGTCCCAAATGGCGATAGTTTGTGGTCAGTAGAATGCATGCTACAGAGTGTCTGGTCTCGGAGCTGTACCTGAAGTGATTGATTTGTAACCGTTGTGTCACTGGATGCCAACAGCAGCTAAAATTGCTCTGCAGATGCAGTACAATGGGCCAGAGCCATACGCTAAACACGATGGTCTTCCCCCTCAGTGGTAACACATGGTCGTCCAGAACCCTGTCTTCTTGCAACGGTACTTTCTCGTGGGCATCGCTGCCAGCAGTTATGTACAGTGGCTAGTGTACCTACCTGCCAAGTATTTCTGCATTGTCGCAGAAGGAACATCCAGCCTCTCGTAGCCCTATCACACGAACTCGTTCAAACTCAGTGACGTACTGATTATGGTGTCTTAGTCACCTTAAAAGCTTTCTGGACCAACTCCGACTCACAACGTCCAGTCCCAAAGATAACTAATGCTCAAGACCATTTAGCATGTATTTAAATCAAACCTGTTTTCCATACTCATAGTGCGGCTGCAAGTGCCGCTCTTAGACGACTGTCGGGAAAATTTGAAAATACATTATCTTTCAGATGTAGAAACATGCCTACCGACTTACGTTTGTGTAAGTATGCATAACACCTGTTAAAATATTAAGAGCGCCATTATTTGTGGAAAAGAAAGTATTAGGCCTAATAATGTATATGCTAATATTATCATAGTAGCTGTTGCCGGAATAAATTTCAATGAAATGTGTAATATGTATGTAGATGCCAACACAACACAAATCTACTACGTTAATTAATTTCATGGATATAATACCAGTCAAAACGAAGCCAGTCTAGAAATAAAACGGTTCAAGCCGATAATATGATACAAAATCGACTGCAACTTCCGATTCCTGTGAGTGATGACTTAATGTGGAATGCTGCAATCCATGTCACAGGAAACACTTTTACATTCCAGAAGAGTAAAGTATTCAAATGAACGTATGCATGAACACTGCCCTAAGTCTCAAAATATACATATTTAAGTAATGCCCTATGCTATTTCACAGCGAGTGGATCCCTGTTCGGTACTTCTTTTCTAACAGAATCAGTGTATTTTTAAAAGGTTTCTTGAATAAGGGTAGCAGCGTAAACTATCTGCAGACGTATTGAATATTGTAGAACGTCTCATGCTAGCATCAGTACACTCCAGGACACTGCACAATGTGAACATGACAGATTTTTTTATTCTGTAGAATCTTTACACAAATGCTGAAAATTTATTTTAAAACGTATCTAACATCCGGTGTCACATGTGTTTTCCCTCAGATATTTTAAGTAAAATCACCGTTCTAGAAATACACAGTCAGCTTTGTTTCAAACAAACAGGCACAATTTACTTTGTCCTTCTCTGTTAAGTTTAATTTTCCGTTATGTGTATGTGATACTGCCAGACAATATTAGTAAAATTAGGCTTTAAAATCCAAGCTCTCATTTGTATCTGTATCTGTAGTATCCGTGTACATCGCATTTTAATATATCTGTGGTTTCATCAGCTGATGATGGTGTAAGCAGTTGAAGACTGGACTGGGAAAAAATAAATTATAGCTACAAAATGGCGTTTCCCTTTTTGGTATACTCTTGTAATTATATATATATATATATATATATATATATATATATATATATATATATATATATATATATATAAAAATTAATTGTTGAACAGTCGGTGTGTATATACAGAAATTCTATCCTGTAACACTACCAACCAAATTTTCAAGAAATTAAGTTTCTGTTTTTTTCGTGTGTGGTAGAACGTAAAAGTGATCCTGCAGGCAAGTGTGACAGAACTCTAAAACTCGCGCTGCACTAGAAATTGCAAAGCGGTTTGACAATGCATGATAAAACACAATTTTTTCAAAGAAACATGCACACACAGTGATACTGAAGTGTTTATGTGAAATTTAAGCTCTGAAAATCGGACATCCTGGCGCGTACATGACAACAACATACAATTCGAGAGTGATGCAACTTGATAACAAGATTCCAAAGAATCGGTACTGAGAATGCTTCGTAAATAAAAGGAAGAAACGGGCATATGGCATCAAAACAAAAACCTGCCATTCAGTTGCGTAGATGGACATCATCTCCAAGAACATAATATTGCCGGCCGGGGTGTCCGAGCGGTTCTAGGCGCTACAGTCTGGAACCGCGCGACCGCTACGGTCGCAGGTTCGAATCCAGCCTCGGACATAGATGTGTGTGATGTCCTTAGGTTAGTTAGGTTTAAGAAATTCTAAGTTCTAGGGGACTGATGACCTTAGCAGTTAAGTCCCATAGTGCTCAGAGCCATTTGAACAATATAATATTAATAATGTTAAAACAAGTAAGGAACGACAGGAAACATGAAATGATTGTATTAGATTCTGGCACAATTCTCTTTTACAGAAACGCACTTTTTTTCTATTTACAATCTGCATTTTGTCTTTGCTTGTGACATCGTCAGTTCTGTTCTCTTTTCAGATAGCAAAAATCGTCTACTATTTTCAGAGTTTCATTTCCTTATCTAACTTCCATGGCATCCTTACTTCTTTCGACTTCATTCCATTACGCCTGATTTACTTTCGTCGATGTACGTCGTACAATCTCTTTTTAAGGCACTATCCTTTTCATTCAACTTATCTGATACGTCCCTTGTTGTTTGCGACAGAACTGCCGCTTATCCGTTTATAAACTGTGCACGCTACATTCCCCGCGTCTGGTGAATCTTATCTGCCGACGATAAGACCAGTTACACCAACAGAAGCAGCCTATTCACGCACGAGCAGAAGGACTTGCGTTTTTATCCTCACGTCCTAACTGAGCAGTTTTGTTGCCTCCGGCACGAACATCTGTGACAGTAGAAAATTACAGCGCGCCGTCGACGTGCTTGCCCAGCAGCCAGTGTAAGGCTCGCTTCTGAAGCAAAGTGGTTCTGGCAAAACTGAAGGCTCGAAGACGTACACAAACGTTCCGAGATACTGAGACACGACTATGTTATCCACATCTAAACTACGAGGGGAATCCAGTAAGTAACTCAACATAACACAACACGCCTTTTTTTTTTTTTTTTCGCTGAAAGCAGGTCAGTTTTATTCATGAATCCAACAGACCATGCTGTTCCCGACTCTTTCGGCTGCAAGACCTTATTTTTGAACATAATCTCTTTCAGTGCAACGGTCTTAGGCCACCTCACAGGGAGGGCCTGTATGCGCGCTTGCTACCACCTTCCCATCATCCACATACTGCTTCCCGGGAGCGCATCCTTCACTGGGCCAAACATATGAAAGTCGGACGCTGCGAGATCCGGATTGTACGACGGTCATCTTTTATTCTACATGTTTTGAAAGTTTTACAGTGTGTAGATACATCCTTTAGGAACAATATTTCCATTTCTCCACATAATTTCCATCCCTCTCAACTGCCTTGGAACCAGCGCCTGTATACCCGTAAGGTAAAATTCTGGACCAACCTGTTGGAGCCAATGTTTGGCAGCGTGCACAAAGGAGTCATCATCTTCAAACCTTGGTCCACAAAGAGAGTCTTTCAGTTTCCCAAACAGATGTTAGTCACATGGAGCCAGGTCAGGACTGTAAGGCGGGTGTTTCAGTGTTGTCCATCCGAGTTTTGTGATCGCTTCCATGATTTTCTGACTGACATGTGGCCGTGCATTGTCGTGCAACAGCAAAACATCCTGGTTTTGCCGATGTGGTCTAACACGACTCAGTCGAACTTGAAGTTTCTTCAGTGTCGTTACATATGCATCAGAATTTACTGTGGTTCCACTTGGCATGATGTCCACAAGGTGGTTTTGAATTTTTTTTTTTCGTGGGTGAATTTGCATGATGCCACTCCACTGATTGCCTCTTCGTCCCTGGTGAAAAATGATGGAGCCATGTTTCATCACCTGTCACAATTCTTCCAAGAAATTCATCTCCACCGTTCTCGTACTGTTCCAAAAGTTCGCTGCATAGCGTTTTTCTTGTTTCTTTGTGAGCCACTGTCAACATCCTGCGAACCCACCTGGCACAAACCTTTTTTTAACGCCAACACTTTCAGTATTCTGCAAACACTTCCTTCCCCTATCCCAAAGTAGCGTGACAATTCGTTCACTGTGATGCGTCTGTCAGCAGACACCAATTCGTTAACTCTCTGCACATTGTCTGGAGTGTGTGTAGTACGAGGCCTGCCGCTGCGAGGACAATCCTCAATATTGCCGTGCCCGCTTTCATCACGTAACCTGCTTGCCCACCGACTAACTGTACAGCGATCGACAGCAGCATCTCCATACACTTTTTTCAACCTCTTGTGGATGTTTTCCACCGTTTCGTTTTCACAGCACAGGAATTCTATGACAGCACGTTGCTTCTGACGAACGTCAAGTGCAGCAGCCATCTTAAAGACATGCTGTGACGGCGCCACTCACGGGAACAGGTTGAACGAAGTTTGGAAACAAGCGGGAAGGATGTATCTACACACAGTAAACTTTCACACATGCAGAATGAAAACTGTATTTTTACAAAAATTGTGTGCATTTCTTTTGGAGTGATCCTCGTAGAACAACGCAATGAAATTTTGTGAACTCCCCTCGGTTGTGCCGGCTTTGTGAGGCCTTGCGTTGTCACGGAGAAAGAGAAGTTCGTTTGCATTTTTGTATGGACGAACAAGCTGAAGTCGTTACTTCAATTTCCTGAGGGTAGCATAATATCTTCCCAAGTAGATCATTGTACCATGAGGGTGGACATTAAACAGAATAGGCCCTTTTGAGCTATAAGTCCGTCGCCATGACTTTACTGCCCGAGGGTGAAGCCTTTTCTTCGGACCAGGGGTGATGTAGCCCCACTCCTCGGATTACCGTTTTGTTTCCGGTTCGAAGCGATGAAGCCATGCTTCACCGTATGTGACGATATTCGGCAAGAAATTGTCACTATCAGCCTCCCAACACGCAAGCAACTTGACGGAGTTGGTCCTCCGTTGCTCTTTATGGTCTTCTGTTAAGCGCTGAGAAACTCAGAGGGCACACACATTTCATTACGCCAACTGGTGGACTAGTGTCAGCAGTACCAAAAGAGAAGTCCAGTCGGGCAGCGAGATATTTGCTGGTGATCCGTAGATCACCTCGAATGAGAGTGTCCGCACGTTACAACATTGTGTACGAGTGACAGTTGTGTGCGAACGGCCGTCACGCGGGAGATCGGATATGTATCCGCGACCTTGTTGCGGTGATAACAGACTCCTCGCCCAACGATTCGACGTGCTTTCGTTCACTGCTAGGTCTCCGTACACATTCTGCAAGCGCCTATGAATATCTGCGATGCTCTGACTTTCCAACAAAAGAAACTCAGTGATAGCTCTCTGCTTGTAATGCACTTCCGTTACAGACATCATTGAAGGCTACATATAGCAACGCCACCTACCGGAATATGAAACTATAGGGGCTGAAGCGGGAATATTCCTCGATGTCCCGCAGCAAATTTCACATTTTTTAAACCGAAATTGGCCAAGAAAACAAAGCGTGTTTCACTACTTACTGAACGTCCCTCAGTACTTCCTGCAGGGGAAGGAGACAAGGCAGGAGCAGTAAAACAGCTGTAGTAGACGTCGCCGGCCTAGAGCTGTAATTAAAAGAGTCTGCTAGCTGTAGGCCGGTCGTTGGTGGCTGGCGCCTGTGCAGCAGCCTATGTATACACACATATATATGTATAGTGTGCGGGCGCTAATGGGCTGCTAATTGGCTTCGCCGGCGGCGCGCATCCTGCCGCAGCCACTGGTGACGGCCGCCTCTGGCCTGGCTATTTCTTCGCACTTTACAATCTACGCCTGTGGTTTGCCCGGCACTTTACGGTGTGCGGAAAAAGGTAATTTTGGTACCACTCCCATTTCCGTCTTTTCCTGCTGCATTCGCGAATGGTTCCTGGGAATAACGTCTGTCAATAAACCGCCTTATGAGCCCAGCTTTCTCTCATTGTCCCGTCGTGCTCCTTTCGCGAGACATTTGTGGGAGGAAGCAATACAGAGTCAGCACAAAGTCTTTCCTCGATTACAGTTATTTATTTCTGAGAACAGTGATGTACAGAGTGCTCCAAACTTTCGTCCAAATTAATAACAGAAGGTAGAGAACATCAGAACAAATATACCCTGGAAAGACGAGTCGATTTTGATCCGATGAAGGTATAAGCCATCTGTGGGACAGCAGATGTACTGATAATGGTTTCAACGTCGTCCGCCAACAGATAACATAGCGGCACAACTACCAGAGCACCATCTGTCTTCTTCTACTCCTTCTTTATCGTCGACTTGTCCCATGTCCGTAGGGTCGGCGTTACTGTTCTGAATCCTTCTCCTCCATAGTACTCTACCTATTGCCTCTTCCTTCTTCCATCCTTTCTCCCTTAGGTCCCCGGATATCTTATCCTTCCACCTCATCTTCGGTCTTCCTCTCCTTCTCGATCCTTGAATCTTTATATCTTCAACTCTGTTTCCGATACACTCTTCCCCTTTTCTCTGTAAGTGCCTGTAGCACCTTAGTCTGCTCTCTTGTATCTTTTTCCCACGGGTCCCACTTTCACAGCTCCTCTAACAAATTCATTTCTAATCCTGTCCTTCCTTGTTACCCCACTCATCCACCTCAGCATCCTCATTTCCGCCACTTCCATCTTCCTTTCCTGGGCTACTGTGATTGGCCATGTCTCTGCCCCGTACTTCACAGCAGGCCTTACCACCGACTTGTATACTTTCCCTTTCAACCCAATGCTCACCTTCTTGTCACACAACACTCCACTCATTTTCCTCCAGTTGTTCCAACCGCGATTTATTCGGTGTTGTATCTCGCTTTCCAGTCCTCTGTCCCTCTGTATGTACCACCCCAGGTATTTAAATTTGCAGACCGATTTCAGCTCATCATCCTGGATCTTGCAAGACCTCATCTGCACATCCTTCAGTGCTAAATATTCTGACTTTGTCCTGCTAATTTTCATCCCTCTTTCTTCTAGTGCCTTCCTCCAATCCTCCAGCTTCCGCAAACATCATATTCCACGGCACTTCCTTCTTCACATCTTTCACCAGCACATTCATAATCGGGTCAAAGAGGTAGGGACTAAGCGCAGACCCTTGATGTAACCCTACTCTTACTGGAAATCCCTTTACCAGAGCGCTATCTGTGTCTACTCTTTAATAGGGAATGCTCACAGCCAGAAGCCTCAGTGGGATGCAGACGTGTGGAGTAAGCGTGCGAGCATACCACGGAGATACACTCGTGAGTCGTACAGTCAACTAATCGAGTTTGAAAGAGGTCAAATTGTGGCCTTTCGAGTGACGGGATGGTGGAAGGTGGACCTGCTGTGTCAGTTCTGCAACGATCAGCGGTCACGTCTGTGGTGTCACCGCCAGACACCACACTTGCTAGGTGGTAGCTTTTAAATCGGCCGCGGTCCGCTAGTATACGTCGGACCCGCGTGTCGCCACTGTCAGTGATTGCAGACCGAGCGCCACCACACGGCAGGTCTAGAGAGACGTACTAGCACTCGCCCCAGTTGTACAGCCGACGTTGCTAGCCATGGTTCACTGACAAATACGCTCTCATTTGCCGAGACGATAGTTAGCATAGCCTTCAGCTACGTCATTTGCTACGACCTAGCAAGGCGCCATTAACAGTTTATATTGAGATTATTTATCTTGGGATGCTTGTACCGTCAGACCGATGTTCTACAATTATGGATTAAAGTTAAGTATTACATCAACTACGTACTTTATTTGCTACTAAAAATTCCCTTAACTGTTCCAGACCTCACGCCAGTCTGCGTGAGCAACGCGTGCCTTTCGGCTTCCTCCAAACCCCGTGAATTGGCTCCTGCCATATCACAACAACATCAACATTCTCACACCCATTGACGAGGTTCCAAACGTCCACACATCACAGACACCCACCAGGATCGTCGAAATGTAGGAGCAGCAGCGGCAGATTGTACAGCTACCACAGCACAGATAACAGGGCTTGTTCGTCCAGACGTGTGAACACGGCTTTAACCCAGTTATTAGCAGTGAGACTACAGGTACGCACGCCTCTAACCCATCTTCCACTCTTGCCACATTATCGACGTGCACTGCTCGACTGGCGCTGTCAGAGGATCACTTGGATGATGGAATTGCGCGCTGTAGTCTTCATCTGTGAAATCAGATTATGCCTGCACATTAAAGTGATGGTCGTCTCCATGTGCGACATAAACCTGGTGAGCACTGTCTCGCAGAGTGCATTCGTTGGAGACATACTGGCTCTAGCCAGGCCTTATGGTCTAGGGTGCGATAAACTACAGCTCTTGTTTACCTTGGATGTTTCTGGTGGGGACAATTACAAGAAGAGCATTGTTAGACCAGGTTTTTTGCCATTCTTGAAACTGGAAGAAGATAATGCTCGTTCACACACTGCCTGTGAAGCTCAACCCGCTCTGGAAGGCGTGCAGAAACTTTCGTGGTCATCACGATCTCTGGACATCTCCAATCAAGCATGTGTGGGATATGAGGAACAAGAAGTGATTTCTGTGACTCATCAATCAACAACTCTTACAGGACTACGTGAACAGGTCGAGCAGGCGTGACATAACGTATCCCAGGACAGTATTCGTCATCTGTATGATTGACTGGATGTCAGAGTCAGCGCCCGCATTGCCGCCCATGAAGGCACCTAGGCGTTTCAGTAGGGGCGATATCTGGTACCTCAGTTCCGCCTGTGCTCCTGATCTGTAAAAGTACTCCATATGCACTGTTGCAACAACAAATATTGAGTGAATTGGAAACCAACAAAAGGGTGTACTAATTTTCTTATGGCATATGGTCCCCCAACGGCAATTTCTGATGGTAGAGACGATTTACATAGAAGGGAGTTTAGCATGCCAGTAACACTGGTGACATTAACAGAAACTGCTCGAATGCGCCACCATTGGCCTGTATCTACGCAGCATATCGCCGTCCTTTTGTGTTTCCACAACGGTTTCATATGTCAGCTGCTTCATATGACCTGGGTGGCCAGACTACAGGGCCACCTCGGCCAATCCAGCGATTCCCGAAGGTGGCTTTCAGATGATTCTTCACAGAAATGCTGCAATGTATTGGTGCCTCATCATGCTGGAAGTACATCCTTTGTCTTCAGAGGAACATCTTCCAGGAATTATGGCGACACACGTTGCACGAAGGTGCGCTATCTCTATCCACTGTGGCGAAATGGAAGAAAGTTAAACTTTCACCAAGAACGCTGGCCCACGCATTAACACCCAGTCGCTGCTGATATGCACGAGATCGAGTACCTCATGGATTCCCATTTGCTCAGACATGCCAACTGTAGACATTTGAATATCAGTGCACTTTCCCAGTTAGTGACACTGACGCAACTGCTTATGTAACACCACTAACAAAATATTCCATAACATTAAAAGTTGATTTCAGAGACAATAATTATGATACTTATCGAAATATATTTGTTTAGATGTTCGTTACATCCAGTATTAATGTGAATGAGTAGTTTACAGCTGTATACAGCTATGCCGTTTGTCTCAAGCAGAATTATAACTCATAAAAATTTTTGTGGTTATACTTCCATGTGTCTATGTGGTATTTTTGCAAAAGGTAGATAAGACATGGAATTTTTATGGGTACATTGCTTCATGTTCTCTGGCACCACCTAATTTCTTTTCTCACTGTATTGTTACAAGTAACGTAACTTAGACATGCTGTTATCACAACTGTATCTGTGTGGGAGAAAGCAAGACGTGTTTTGTCCTTGCACAAAGCAAGCTCCCCTAGTACAGATCATGACAGTTCTGAAACGCCCGGGATCGAGATCTGCCACATGCGTCAAAGAGTGTTTTAAATGTTTAAAGAGACTGGCAGTTTTGGTCAGAAGGCAACAACCAGAACGTCTGGAATAAGTGACGACATTGTTGATGATGTCCTTACAAAAATCGCTGTGTTGTGTTCCCAGAGAAGCAGGCACAGCTCAGAGCAGTGTGGTGAAGATTTTACACAAAACGGTTGCATTTCCATGCATACAAAGTACAATTTCTGCTATCTTTGCAGCCAGATGGTAGGCCCAAACACGGGGAGTTTCCTAGGAACAAGCTGTAATTAATGCCAGCTGGTTAGACATCTTGTTGACATGACAACTCGTTAAGAGTTGTGGCTTGGGCCTCAAATAATTGAGTACAATGCGTTGAAACTACGGGACACCTGGTAAAATTACGAAAATTGATAGAAAATGGGTAAAATTGATGCCAACACGACAAAAATGCAGAGGGATGAGGGTACTGACATGGTTTCTTAGGTGTAACTAAATCATTCAATTCCTTCAGTGCTGGGATTGACAACTAATAGTAATACCTATGCTCTATGCGCTTAAGTCCTGTAGAATATCCCCCTTTTTCCATATGCGATTACGCATTGTAAGTCATAAAAATGAAAGACACAGTGTCCAAAGATTTGGGGTTCAGGTTGACGACCACCTACGTCATGAAAACAGCGATCATATACCTGGGTGCAACATGCACCACCTACATGAGGAATCAATAATCTGGTCTCTCTGAAAACAGAACACCAAGACATCTGCCACCCCATCACTGTGGAAGATGAAATGGAATGCAGAGGCCATCGCCTCGGATAGCTGTTTGGAAGCCCTCCACAATGTCACAAACTCTTCCAGTTTCCATGTATTGAGATGTCTTCCACGTTCATGTCAATAAGAGATATCGTCTCTATCTTTTATTTGTGTGTTGTGAGAGCAGCTTAATTTACACCATGTAACGTTCGGCTTTCTGTGAGAGCCAATGGATCGAGAAGTGCTAATGCCAGTGGAGCACTTGACACACACTTCAAACTAATGGTAGAAAAACAAAATGTATTGTGGTCTACAAAGCAGTAGTCACACTCTAGTTGGGTGCACTATAGCAGAAAAACTATGTATCAGACTGCTTATGGAAGAACAACACAGGAACCCTCTCTTGTGATGAATAGTCTGTGGGATACAGTTCTCCTACAGTACAGGCGATAAAACTTTACACAGGTCTGTGCAAGTGACTTCGATCACTGTCCACCTCTCCAATGGACTAATAAAAGCACATTTATTAGGATCACCACATATGGTCGATGTCAATACACAGACGGTATTTGTTTTCGATATATCGGAAGAGAGAGACGCAGTAATATCTTATCAAGTTATCTACCAGGTGACGTTAGTGATGCTTTTATTGTTCGTAGTTTTTCTCTGTTGGATGTTACAAAAATATAGAGGAGAGGCGGACAGAGAGAGAGAGAGAGAAAGAGAGAGACTGTGCTGTTAGCGAAGTCTCTGACACCATTGCACTGCCATATTTTTAACGTAGTAATCATAGGAATACGATCAAGATCAGGACATATAGAGACTGATATTTATAGACTATTATTCGATATCTATGAATTATAGGTGTTATGCTTCTGAATTTCTTTGTGCATACTCTACTCCTGCAAATTATTAAAAAAATTAATTTGATAGGGTAGTGCAAATGAACTATTTCCCTCTAGGTGCAAATGAACTATTTCCCCCTATTCAAAACTGCATCAGCTCTCCCTTTGTCACCATTATTAGCCAAGAGGAAGACAGTATTCCGGGGAGAGATGAAATCGTCCGTCTGTGTGTTTGGAGACTTTAGTTCACACACAAACAGGAAGTAGCCACTTGAGAGAGAAAGAGTGAGGAAGCGAGCCTGGAATTTCCCGATCAACAGAATGCTGCCATCTGATGCTTTGTTCGTTGACACGACATCAAAGGAGGCTGATATCTAGCCCGTGGTTGGTGGTTTTTAGTATTGTGATTTGTAATTAGGACATTGGACAGTTTTTGACCTCCATGGCGGCGCCCGGACAACAGACACACCTGCAGTGGACCCCACACAGTGGCTACTACATCGAACTTCATGCCATTCCTCGGTGCTTACGACTATTACATCATGGGAAGCGGGGATGGGGAGTGCAGATGCGAGCTCTAACCAACTGGGGGAGCCCTGTCACCTGCAAACTGATTAAATAAAGAATATGCACCAATATATTATTGGCATTGACTTGGACTCGTATCGTGATTCTTCCTCTTCAGCACAGACTTAAGTCTTTCTACCACAATTTTTTTCCGGAAAGGGGTAGGGAGGGAGGGGGCGATAAGTTGGGTTGGTGAGACACCCTCTGCTGATGGCATTTTGCACTAACTCAGTCGATCCCTGCACATCAAGGTGAGCACACACTCGAAAATTGTCCAACAAGACAAACCTCCAATCTGCAGCAGTGTAATTACATAATTAGGACATGTACTTGTTGGATGTGAGCCTTTCCCGCCAAAGAAAGAGTTCCAAGTCCTGAAAACTGCATTTTTTAAGTAAACAGTGTGCCCTCTGCTATGAAATTAACATTGATTTAAATTTCGTATTGAGAGATTCTACGTCTCCAGCACAGATTGAGTCTTTTTCCCGCTAATTGCCAGATAGGAGTCGGGATGGGGCATGGGGGATGGGAAGAGAGTGCTGGGGAGTAGCTAATTAATTGATCGATTTTATTAATTAGTTAATTAATTAGATATCAAAAGTGTTCTTTATCGGCGAGGGGGAGGGGGGAAGATTGGGGATATCTCAGAAGGTTGGAGAGGAAGAGGGGGAGGGGATGGAGGGTTTCTTAGAAGAATGGGTTATCCTCAGGGTGGTCATAAATCAAACCTCAAGGTGTCATAAACCACTTAGCATAACAATAAGTTTTGCTCTCAATGTATGCTTCCCCCTCAATGTATGCAACCTGCACAAACGCTTTCTCCTATCAAGATCATTTAGGGTCACATTTTATCCAGAATGCCCATCATATTCCTACTATTGCTTACAAGTATGCTTGAAGAGGTGGCTAAAGCACTTTGTAGCAACAATGAGGTTAACCCACTTGGTATGTTAAAGAGAGGGTCGCGAAATAACAGTCCAATGTTAGGCAAGATAGATTTGTTCACAAAAAAAGTGAAGCACCTAGAAGACATGACTGGATGTCAGTGTAAGTTGGTACACACACACTGTACTTGAGATGTAAATGAGAGTGATCTCTGTGATAGCCGACAAAGAAGGAAGGATGACTGTATTGTGCACCAGTCATGTCGTAACCCACTCACATCTGCATCTTCTGTCCAAGAACAAATAATTGGTTTCCTACAACGATCTGTGACATCCTGTACTTGTGTCAGACACTAACAACAGCCAGATTGGGTAGTCACCGTCCCATGCACTACCTACCACTAACACCACAACATAAATGGCTGCGTTTGGAGTGCTGCTGTCAACAGGAAGCATGGACTACTGACGAATAGAGTCACACTGTATTTAGCGATGAATCGAGGTTCTGCATACCCCTGATGGCCTTCGTCGCGAATATGGCGGCGACCTGAAGAGAGGTCTCGTTTTTACAATGTTTTGGAGGGGCACAGCAGTGCTACTCATAGCGTCATGATGTTGGCAGCCATTGGGTACGACTTAAGTGCACTGTTGGTAGTGACTGGGAGAACTATTGCAGCACAACTAAGGGTATCAGAATCCTGCGCCCTCATGTGTCTTACCTCAAGTGACAATATTGGAATGTCATTTTTCAGCAGGACAGTGTTCGTCTACACACGACACGTATCTCTGTGAACTGTCTCTGTCACGTTAAGGTACTTGTGTGGCCAGCAAGATCCCCAAATACGTCCCAGAAAGAACGTGTATGGCACCAGCTCTGATGTTACATCTGTCCCAGTCCCATTACCCGGTATATCAAGGATCAGTTAGAACAGTTGTGGACCAGCTTGGTTCAGGAGAGTATACAACAGCTATATGACACCCTTCACCACCAAATCAGGGCACGCTGATAAGTGGGCTCACACTGCCAAGTTCTTTGTAAATTTGACTCGATTTTGCAATCACTGACATTACGTCACGTACCCTCTAAATCCGTGAAGTTTCGCATCCTTCTCTCCTGCCCTTCTGAGTGCTTCACTTTTTTTTCTTTTTTCCCAGTGATACACCTGTCTCTCTACACGTACAGATCCTCAACACCTAATGTACTCGGCCAGAACCCAGATGACGAGCCACAGCAGAGTGCCTGCTGTAGGCTCCAGCTGCAGCGCCCTTGAGCTCGCCCCGGCTGCCCCTGAAGGTCGCGCCTCGCAGCTGGCGCCAGTGCGGTGCTGGCGCGACGATCTTGCGCCAGCGACGCGGACGGTAATTGGCTGGCGTGCCCCGCGGCGCCCAGCTGCGGCTGCCGCCTCATTGCTATTCAAGGTGCGCCCTGCGGTCGCGGACGCGTCGTTAGCATGCGGGACGCCTCGGCGGTCCGCAAACATTCTCAGAGGAACGGCGCCTTATTACCTGCCGCCGGTTCACGGAATCGCCGACTTCTTCTGCGCAATTAACGTCTGCTGTGTGAGGCAGCGCAGGGGCGGACGTGTTAGATTTTGGTCAGTGTAGAAGAAGTAGCCAGTGGGACACTCTCGTGTCAATGCGAGGCACCGGCCGAAGTTTCATGCCTTGTGACTGGTACCGTCTCAACGCGCCAGACGGTTTTGATCTTTTTAGGTTTCTGTAACTCAGTCGGTAAAAACGGGATCCTTATAGGACGATTTTGTTGTCCATCTGTCTGTCTGCCTGTTACGATCCCTCCTTCTCAGGGACGGGTAGAGGTATCAAGTTTATATTTACATCACATACTTGCTACGGTCGCAGGTTCGAATCCTACCTCGGGCATGGATGTGTTTGATCTCCTTAGGTTTAAGCAGTTCTAAATCCGGGGGACTGATGACCTCAGATGTTAAGTCCCATAGTGCTCAGAGCTATCTGAAACATGTGAACGTCACGTACTAAGGTTACAGTCCATTGGCTGAGTAAAAGAGTTAAGCTTCGAAGTTAACGCAATAAAAAACTACGGCCATTTATGTCACATACACTCTAAGATTAAAAAAAAAAAAACGACGCACCACGAAGGAATAATCTGAATCTGACGGAATTCGGTGGATGTGATGTAATTGTGCAAACAAATAAACGATTACAATTTCAGGAAAATTGGATAATTTATTCGAGAAAAGCAGCTTGACAAACTGAGCACTGATCCACCTCTAGCAGTTATCCGCCTTGGCACTGATTGACACAGTTGGTCACTCTCCTGAGGGACATCGCTCCAAATTGTGTCCAATCGGCGCGTTAGATCGTCAAAATTCCGGGATGGTTGGAGGGCCCTGTCCGTAATGCACCAAACGTTCTCAATTGGACGGAGATCCGGCGACCTTCCTGGCCAAGGTAGAGCTTGGCAAGCAGGAAGATAAGGAGCGGAAACTCTCGCCGTGTGTGCACGTGTATTATCTTGCTGAAATGTAAGTGTGGGATGGCTTGCCATGAGGGGCAACAAAACGTGGCATAGAATTTCGACGTGCGTTGTGCTGTAACAATGCCTAGGATGACAACCCAACGGGTCCTGCTATGAAATGAAACACCATCCCAGACCATTACGCCTGGTTGTTGGACAAAGTGGCAGACGACAATTACTCTGGTATCCTACTGCTGTCTGTGGCGTCTCCGGACTCGTATTCGATGTGTAGCCTCATTGAATGGAGTACAACTGTCTTCAGTGATGAGTCCCGTTTCGAACCGAGCCCCGATGACTGGCGATGACGTTTCTGGCGACGCCCTGCACAGTGATGCGATACGAAGCTGACCGTCGCCCATCGTAGCCCTGTACAACAAGGAGTGATGCACAGAATCAGAGCTTGCAACTTCCTGCTCCAAACTTTACAGACAACAAGAGCCCATTAAATACTAGTACAGTAACGTGTGTGGTTTTTGTGCCAAGTCTACATTACTTTGACAGTGCATCTATCTTTTCTTGATCCAGGCACTCCGGGGGTAAGGATGATGATGATGATGATGTCTGGTTTGTGGGGCGCTCAGCTGCGCCGTTATCAGTGCCCTTACAAATTCCCAAACATTGCTGAATCCAATCTCGCCACTTTCATGAATGATGATGAAATGATGAGGACAACACAAACACCCAGTCATCTCGATACAGGTGGAAATCCCTGACCCCGCCGGGAATCGAACCCGGGAACCCGTGCTCGGGAAACGAGAACGCGACCGCGAGACCACGAGCTGGGGACGGGGGTACGGAGAGTTCACATTCTACCTCGTAGTTGGGAGCAGTGAGTGGTAATTTGCACCATTCCCGTGTGTGTTTTCCACCTCAGACCTATAAAATGGTTCAAATGGCTCTGAGCACTATGCGACTTAACTTCTGAGGTCATCAGTCGCCTAGAACTTAGAACTAATTAAACCTAACTAACCTAAGGACATCACACACATCCATGCCCGAGGCAGGATTCGAACCTGCGACCGTAGCGGTCACGTGGTTCCAGACTGAAGCGCCTTTAACCGCACGGCCACACCGGCCGGCTCAGACCTATAACTTGCAATGGTTGAACTGGCACGCGAAAGTAACGAGCTTTCATGAACATGAAGTATATGTTTTTAAGCCCAAATCTGGTGCTGAATACGAAATTAAAGTAAGCCCATGGTAAAACATTTACTGTCAGACTGCAAAGATTGGTAGTAGCTGGAATGGGCAGGAAATCTGCCGATGAGAACTACAGTGCCCATCAGTCGCGAAAAGACATACAATAAAAAATATCGCTTTCGGTATCCCTGTTTAATATCGACTAGAAATAATGTCGATAATTTTAATTTTGGTAAGTTATCGACGTTACGCAAATATCGATATAATTCTATATATCGATGTAATTTGGTCATCCCTAGTTAGGGACACTCAAGTCGCCGAAGTGGCGTCGACTTAAATGACTTGCACCAGGTCTTTGAGCCTGCATTATGTGGTGTCACAGCCAGACACCACACTTGCTAGGTGGTAGCTTAAATCGGCCGCGGTCCATTTAGTACATGTCGGACCCGCGTGTCGCCACTGTGTGATCGCAGACCGAGCGCCACCACAAGGCAGGTCTCGAGACACGGAATAGCACTCGCCCCAGTTGTACGACGACTTTCCTAGCGACTACACTGACGAAGCCTTCTCTCATTTGCCGAGAGACAGTTAGAATAGCCTTCAGCTAAGTCCATGGCTACGACCTAGCAAGGCGCCATTAACCGTATCTGAAGATAGTCTTATTTGTATTATCAAGAGCGATGTACCACAAGGATAAATAAAAGATAAGTATTCGAGGAGCTGCATACTTTTCTTATTAGCATTCAATACTTATCCTTTTCCAGAATTCACGCCCGTCTGCGTTAGATAGCTTCCATTTCGGCCTCCTCAAGGTGTTGGCACATTTACCAACACATCACATTACTATTGCAAATGTACATAATTATGTTTCTACGGGACTAAAGAAAGGTCAAGGATTTGTCGACCTGAAAAAATCGTTCGAAAATGCAAAATGGTGCAAGGTGTTCGAAAATCTGAGAAAAATAGGGGTAAGCTATAGAAGGAGACGGGAAATATACAAAATGTACAAAAGTGGGAATAATAAGAGTGGACGACCAAGAAAGTAGTGCTCAGATTACAGAAGGCTGTAAAACAGGGATGTAGTCTTCTTTCGCCCCCACTGTTCGATCTGTACATCGAAAAGCAATGATGGAGATAAAAGAAAGATTGAGGACTTGAATTAAAATTCAAGGTGAAAGCTGAAAGGATTCGCTGATGACATTGCTATCCTGAGTGAAAATGAACAAGAATTACATTATCTGCTGAATGGAACGAATAATCCAATGAGTACAAAATATGGATTGAGAGTAAATCGAAGAAAGTAATGAGAAGTAGCTGAAATGAGAACAGCGAGAAACTTAACATCAGGATTGATGGTCAAGAAGTACAGAAAGCAGCAAAATAAGCAAAGACGAACAGAGCAAGGAGGATATCAAAAGCAGACTAGCAATGGCAAAAATGGCGTTCCTGACCAAGGCAAGTCTACTTGCATCAAATAAAGGCCATAATTTGAGAAAGAAATTTCTGAGAATGTACGTCTAGAGCACAGCACTGTACGGTAGTGAAACGTGGAATGTGGGAAAAGCGGAATAGAAGAGAATCGAAGAATTCGAGTTTTGGTGCTGCAGACGACTACTGAAAATTAAGAAACTTCCTGGCAGATTAAAACTGTGTGCCGGAACGAGACTCGAACTCGGGACCTTTGCCTTTCGCGGGCAAGTGCTCTACCAACTGAGCTACCCAAGCAAGACTCACGCCCCGTCCTCACAGCTTTACTTCTGCCAGTACCTCGCCTCCTACCTTCCAAACTTTACAGAAGCTCTCCTGCGAACCTCTAGAATTTCATTCTAGAAACATCCCCCAGGCTGTGGCTAAGCCATGTCTCCGCAATGTCCTTTCTTTCAGGAGTGCTAGTTCTGCAAGGTTCGCAGGAGAGCTTCTGTTAAGTTTGGAAGGTAGGAGACGAGGTACTGGCAGAAGTAAAGCTGTGAGGACGGGGCGTGAGTCTTGCTTGGGTAGCTCAGTTGGTAGAGCACTTGCCCGCGAAAGGCAAAGGTCCCGAGTTCGAGTCTCGGTCCGGCACACAGTTTTTATCTGCCAGGAAGTTTCATATCAGCGCACACTCCGCTGTAGAGTGAAAATTTCATTCTACTGAAAATTAGATTGACTGATATGGTAAGGAATGTGGAGGTTATGCGCAGAATCGGATAGGAAAGGAGTATGTGGATCACACTGACAAGGAAGTTTCATATCAGCGCACACTCCGCTGTAGAGTGAAAATTTCATTCTACTGAAAATTAGATTGACTGATATGGTAAGGAATGTGGAGGTTATGCGCAGAATCGGATAGGAAAGGAGTATGTGGATCACACTGACAAGGAAAACGGACAGGATGATAGGACATCTGTTAAGACAGGGAATGACTTCCATGGTACTAGAGGGAGCTGTAAGGGCAAAAACTGTAGAGGAAGACAGAGACTGGAATACGTCCAGCAAATAACTGAGTACGTAGGCTGCATGTGCTAGTCTGAGATGAAGAGGCTGACACAAGAGAGGAATTCGTGGTGGGCCGCATCAAACCAGTCAGATTACTGATGACATACAAAAAACTCAAAGCGCGAGTCGTTTCTGGCCTTTTTCTTACGCGATGTATATCTGAATATGAATGAGTTTGAATTACCACGTGATCTGGGATTCATAGATTTTGAAAAAGCTTTGGATTCAGTTTAAAAGTTGGTATGCCGAAGAATACACTGACGATTCAAAATGTCTCGTTAATAGTGTCGTTACACCTTTGGAATTCCGTACAACAGTTCAAACCCACGCTTCCTGCTGCCCCAGGGGTTTGAAGACCGCTCATCCTCTGTGGCTGACACACATTTCGCACGCAGCGGAAGCTCCGCTTAGCGGTCGCCTGTGGACGAGGTGCGTACTTCGCTTACTAGGTGTCCCTCCCAGACCAGCAACCGCTTGCGAAGCGCGCGCCGCACCTGTGCTAATTTGCCCGTGGCGTGAGAGTCCCTCCTGAGTCAACTCGCTCTTAGTCATGGCCGCCTTCGAAGCTACGTGCCGACTAACTCATATTTCAACGCTTGCTGTATGCACTGTGTGAGACGACGATGAGACTGCTCTCGAACTTTGCCCAAATGCCTGCCTAGTGACGCCTAATTAGGAAGTAAGAGACCTCGTACCTCTGTACTGCCCACTTATACCCGATATCGCACCGGCCAGGTGGCGAAAGCATTGCTAGGAAACAGCAGTCCGTCCTTCCAAGAGACTAGTGAGCATATGCATCGATGTGGTAACTTTTCACAACACCTCATATACATTCAGTTCGGCACAAATTAGGTTCCGTTTTCCACTTCTTCCTGTTCCTTTTTTGTTCTCATGAAATTTCTCCACTGGATACAATGCGGTACAGAGCAGAGCGCTCTCACTTTGCAGCAGTGGTGATACGGTTTACTCGCATTCGGGAGAGCTGTGGTAATTTTAAACCCCGTCCGGCCAAATTCCGGGATGGTTCCTTTAGAAAGGACACGACCGATTTCCTTTCATAATCCGAGATTGTGCTCCGTCTCGCAGTGAATAGGACGATAAACATTAATCTTCATTTCTTCACTTTACATCGTTGTTCGCAAGGCACTCTTTCAAGCATATAATTTTCTGCTGAAGGCGACAAATAGGTCTGACACTTGGATCATTACCACGAGAATTTAGTCCGCTACACATGTGGGGTGTCCCAGAATAAATGGTCAACGTTCAGAGATACGACAGGAAGGATCTTCCGAAGCAAAAAAACTCTAGTAAGCGTAGACTCCACATTGTACTCTTTGAGAGGACTAGTTTGTGAACACAAGGGAAATCTTGAAAAATTTGTCAGTTTCTTTAATATTCTAGTGCAAAAAATAAAAGCTGTAGTCCCGTGTAATGCTCATCATCTTTCGACAGATATTTTGCGAACAATTTGATGTATGATCCACACCTTTTGGTATGTATTCTTTGCTGCGAGTGGAATAAAGCATGTTAATTGTTTATGTACAACATAGGTACACATACTCAAAATTAAAAAACAAAATAGAAACTTGACTTTTTATGGAAGTTATTCACACTGTTAAATTTAAAGTAGACTTTTAAAAAGATGTTGCTGTAGTAAATTATGGTTCAAAAAGTTCTTGATAATGATTGTCGAAAATTACAGTAATTAACTCATACTTTTTCTTTAAAAAAGTCTTTAATTTTCAAATTTAAGTCATAAGAACAGTTACTTTTCAGTTAAGTGTGTTTTAAGGAGGTATACAAAATTTCAGCCCACTATATTTAATAGATTGTATCCAATGTATACCAGAACACCAGGAAAGTGAATTCCGGGAAACTCGAAGTTAAACCTCGTTTCTCTCCGTACCCTGCGTAACACTAATGCATCGCCGGTCGACTTTCGTTTGTTTATGGTGTTTTTCTCCCTTCCTTTCTTTTCAAGACTTCCTGTTCTTTCAAATTAGAGCTTGTTTCTCTATCTATCCTGCGTAACACTAATCCACCTCAGCGCAATTTTCATTGTTTCTGGTGTTGTTCTCCCTTCCTTTTCTTTTACAGACTTCTTCTAATTCTCGCTTCTTTGGTGGCTTCCAATGCTCATTTCTCTGCTTCGAAGAGTCTTCTGCGGTCAGTGGCATTTGAAGTTGTTTGCATATTTATTCCCCTGGCACTCCCATCAATTCCATAACCTTAAACCTTGACACTGTACTATCACTGAAACATTGCGGAGCTTCCAGCACACTTATTTTCAAAGTATTTAGTCTTTCCAGAACAGTTTTTGCTAATCTCTCCCATATACTGTTGTTAAAACTTTCATTTCGGTTTTGAGTCCTACGTGTAATTACTTCTGTAGTAATCTTGTGTCACTAAGATATTACAGACTAAAAATTTATAAAAATCAAACAAGTGAGAGCAAAATTCTGTTTTTAACAGAACTGTGTGTGTGACATGGGGGTGTCGTCGAGAGTTTCGCTTTGTTTTAGAATTTTCTTCGGTAGCATTTCCTATAAGTAAAAGTTTTCTTGTTCAGAAAATAACACAGAATTGTTTAAGACAAAGATTTAAAACTCGATGTTTTGACACATTTTCATGTACTGGCCACATAAGAGCTATAAGAACTTGTTCAGTAGGACAGATGTGTTCTACAGAAGCGAAGACGAAAAGTTCTCATAGTTCTTAATGTATGCACTTTGGTACACATTTTAATAGAGAATGAGAAGAAATTTGTTCCTGAGTATCGAAGATGAACAAGTGCTCATAACTCTTGAGTCACGCATTTTAATACTCATGTTTACTAGACTTCTATGTGTCGAGCAATCATTCCTGTCGTATCCTTGAATATTGACCATTTCTCCCGCGACACCCTGTATAAAAGGCTGGAAAAGTTCATAGTTGGCGATGAGCAAAAAAGTGGACGTCTTTCACCACAGACGCGCACTTAAAAAAACTGTTCGTTTTTTTAGTTTCCACAGCTAAATATTGACTAAAAGACACAGTAATTGTCCGTCTATTTACCCTTCACTTGCAAATATGGGCTTAACAAACATTTAAATGTATTCCTACGTCTTCCAAACTGTAAAAAAGGCGCCGTAGTTGTGAACCGTTTACTTGCAAGGTGGACTGTAGACGTATTTCATACCTGGCATTTGAGTAACTAGTTGGTAGAATTATTACACGATTGACAACAGCGTAGCTCGTTCCATTGCCGTCTTGATCATCAGCATCTTCTTCTTTTTCTTCCTCTGTGATCAGACCGTTAGTTGGTTTGCAGTAGCCATTTTCCAACGTGTTCATCTGTAGGACACGTTCCATCATGACGCGACATTCTGAGGATCTTCGACGCAGTGGGCTGTCAGTTTCTTTCTGCATCCTACGCTGTTGACCAGCCAGTGATTCATCCGCTTTTAGGTACTGTTCACGCCCCTCCCCACGCCCCTCCCCCACTTCCTAAGCGCACGGGGATGCCCCTCTCAAACTTAGCGCATTTAGTACAACGCTGGACATTGCGACCATGTCTCACATTTCCCAAATTCTTGGACAGCCATTCCATTACATCGTACCAAACTTCGAAAAATATATGCAGTGAGTGGAGAAAAATGTGGAATCGCCAGAAACACAGCCCATTACCACGCCTAACACGGGTAGGAAACCCCTTGGCATTCAGAACAGTTCCGTCATCTCGGAATGGATAAATATACACTACTAGCCATTAAAATTGCTACACCAAGAAGAAATGCAGATGATAAACGGGTATTCATTGGACAAATATATTATACTAGAACTGACATGTGATTACATTTTCACGCAGTTTGGGTGCATAGATCCTGAGAAATTAGTACCCAGAACAACCACTTCTGGCCGTAATAACGGCCTTGATACGCCTGGGCATTGAGTCAAACAGAGCTTGGATAGCGTGTACTGGTACAGCTGCCTATGCAGCTTCAACACGATACCACAGTTCAGCAACAGTAGTGACTGGCGTATTGTGACGAGCCAGTTTCTCGGCCACCATTTACCAGACGTTTTCAGTTGGTGAGAGATCTGGAGAACGTGCTGGCCAGGGCAGCAGTCGAACATTTTCTTTATCCAGAAAGGCCCGTACAGGACCTGCAACATGCGGTCATGTATTATCCTGCTGAAATATGGGGTTCTGCAGGGATCGAATGAAGGGTAGAGCCACGGGTCGTAACACACCTGAAATGTAACGTCCACTGTTCAAAGTGCCGTCATTGCGAACAAGAGGTGACCGAGACGTGTAACCAATGGCACCCCATACCATCACGCCGGGTAATACGGCAGTATGGCGATGAGGAATACACGCTTCCAATGTGCGTTCACCGCGATGTCGCCAAACACGGATGCGACCATCATGATGCTGTAAGCAGAACCTGGATTCATCCGAAAAAATGACGTTTTCCATTTGTGCACCCAGGTTCGTCGTTGAGTACAGCATCGCAGGCGCTCCTATCTGTGATGCACCGATTCCATATTCTGCTAACAGTCATTGGATCTCGACCAACGCGAGCAGCAATGTTGCGATATGATAAACCGCAATCGCGATAGGGTACAATCCAACCTTTATCAAAGTCGGAAACGTGATGGTACGCATTTCTCCTCCTTACACGAGGCATCACAATAACGTTTTACCAGGCAACAACGGTCAACTGGTGTTTGTGTATGAGAAATCGGTTGGAAACTTTCCACATGTCAGCACGTTGTAGGTGAATAGTCTGAAAAGCTAATCCTTTACATATCACAGCATCTTCTTCCTGTCGGTTGAATTTCGCATCTGTAGCACGTCGTCTTCGTGGTGTAGCAATTTTAACGGCCAGTAGTGTAGGTTATGTATGATTTTCAAGGGAACCTTACACCATTCTTCCTGCAAAATATAGGTAGGTTCTGGTAAGGATGATGGAAGTGGATAGCGACCGGGCACCCTTCTCTCGAAAGTAGACCATAAAGGCTCAATACTATTGAGATCTGGTCACTGTGCAGGCCAGGGCAGATGCGACTGCTCGTTCTGGTGCTCACAAAACCAGTCACGGACGATGCGAGCTGTGGGAATACGGATCCTGCTGTCTTGGGACACAGCATCATCACTGGGAAACTAATATTGTACCATGGGAGGGGCCTGATCAGCCAAAATGCTCACTCAGCTCCTGGCAGTAATTCGAGCTTGCCGAGTAACCATAGAATACCGTGATACGGCTGCCGAAATCATCATCGAAAGTCCGCCATGTTTCACTCGTGACGGGAAGCAGTCTGCCCTGTAGGGTTGTCACGGCGAGCGCCATACGTAAACTCTTTCAGAAGGTGGAAACAGTATGACACGAGACTCAATCGGACCAAATTACTTTCTTCCACTGATCCGTAGTTCAAGTTTCCCTGCTTCGTGCATTTCAATCACTGGGGTGTGGTTTGGTAACCCAGCTCGTCCTGCAATTCTCTGCTTAAGGATCTTCCTTCGCGTTGTTTTACTGGTGACAGGGTTCGCGAGTGCAACATTCGTTCTGCAGTAATTTTTTCAGCTCTCGTCCAGTTATTTTTCGTCACAGTCGTCTCCAGTGTCTGACTGTCGCGATCACTCAACACACACTTTCGCCAGCATTGTGACTTAGCGGATCACGATTTTCCTCTTTCCCTGCTGCGGTATAAATCTTCGATTCGGTGGCGCCTGAAACAGCAAACACTTCGGCTACCATGGTTACGGAACAACCCGTACGAGCACCAACATTTTATCCAACTCTTAATTCACTTAGCCCAGACATAACGCGCTCACAACTACAATGAACGCTGTTCTGACCACGAGCGACTCTTCCAATGTATAGAGACCATTCACTGGTGGTCAAACACAACAGCGGCACCTTAACAGGCATCTGCATGCATGTTCAAGCATACAATTCTCGTGATATTTCCTTATTTTTGTCTAACCTCTGTAACGCAAGACTACGTATAGAGACGCCTGCGAGGGTGCATGTATCGGCGGGTATTCGTGGGTATAGTTGTGCATCTTTACAATTTATTATTTGCAGATAAGCCCATTAGGACTATACCCAGTGTGCAAAGGTGTCCATTCCCCTTCCTTTGCCACCATCTGTCTGTTATTCTCGTCCTGTGGACTTCCTTTCTCTCATCAGACCATGTTGTTCCTTTTTGCTTCTTTAATTTTTCGTCTTGGTCGTTGCCATTTGTGAATTCTTGATTTGTAGATTTCGCCGTTTTGGACATGTTTGATTCCTGCCAATTTCAGATCAGTTTTGAACTCCCCAGTCCCTTTCGTCGTCTCCGTTTTGGCTATACTGCTTCTGTCAAAGAAATCGACTCTTTGTTTTGTAAGTCTGTCTGGATTAATTCTTTTAATGTGTCCATAGAATCTTAACCTGAGTTTAGTAATGCCACTGTGGGTAATGTACATTGCTTGATTTTCTGTGTGTCTCTGTGGAAGACTCATTGATTCAGGGATGTGTTCACAGTTTTGCTATACACGAGCACTCTACAAATATCGCAAAACGAGACAGTAGGCCCTGGATTTTACTGTATAGACAGTTTCCTTGTCACTGTTTGCGAGACGCCAGTATTTGTCACGACAGGGGAATTGCGTCCCAGCCGCCGGCCATTCCCACGCGCTGCAGCTCGCCGGAGCGGGCGTCGGTTACAGCGGAAACCTTCCAACTGACTCGAAACACGAGAGGGTTTCGTTCCAAAGGGCGACCGCTATTCTCACGAACACTGCAGGGTACAGGGAAATGAGATACGACGCAGCACTTGCCTATCTCTGGGTCGCTTCTCTTCAAGATACTCGGCAGAGAAACGTTTATAAAGCTACACGGGAATATTCATTCAGTTTAATAACAGAGCCATCAGACTTGGCGCCAGTGTCCTGGATTAAATCCCAAATCTCTCTGCAGTGTCTCACGAAGTGTAGGCATGCAACACTGGTGGTAGGGATCCGTTTCTCGGATGGAGACGTTGTGCTCGGTGGTTCCTTGGAGCTACTAGAGAGGAGCAGAATATCCTTGAGATGCATCTCACTCACAATGCAACGAATGGAGCCAGAGGTGCGCCAGCTGTGACACACAGCTCTTTTTGCCTCCACATTGTTTTTGCAATAAATGTGTCCCACAATCACGCAGGAGGTACTAATGGTCTAATCTAGATAAAAATTGAAAGGTGACTATAATTTCGCGCCTTACAAGCATTCATCTACATACTTTGCCGTGAACTACAACCACAATTGGATATAATTTCATAGGTTGCACATCGTATATATTGAATATATAAAGGAGATTGATACTGTCACATACACCTTGTAAGTAATTGTTAACACTTATTGCATGGAAGGTGACGGAGTGTCTTTATTATCATAGTAGTAGAGGTCTGAACGACAGCGGAAATGAAACGGCTGACGGAACTCAAGCCCTGGGTGGAAGGCCCACACAGGTGTGTCGGTCCTGCTTAAACACAGGCAGTAGGAGACGGACGTCGTAGCACCTAAGCGCTGCATCACAGAGAGTCGCGACCGGCCGGTATTGTAGCCGAACCGGAAGGATTATACTTCAGAAACTACGGAAATCTTGGACGCAGCTGAGAGGAACGAGGAAGCGTCACCTCGGAAACCATGCAGGCTGGGTTATTTCCTGAAGTGTTGGCAGAAGAGCCAACACCGTGTTGCTAGAGGAGGCCAAAATGCACGCGTTTAATTACACGCAGACTGGCGTGAGGTCTGGAACAGGTCAGAGAAATAAGACTAGCAAAACATGAGGTACTGGTAGAATACTTAACTTTAATCCACAATCGGTGTACATCTCTCCTGACTGTACATAATTTCCATTTGAATATACACTGGTAATAGCTCCTTGCTAGGTCGTAGCAAATGACGTAGCTGAAGGCTATGCTAACTATCGTCTCGGCAATTGAGAGCGTAATTTGTCAGTGAACCATTGCTATGAACGTCGGCTGTACAACTGGGCGAGTGCTAGTAAGTCTCTCTAGACCTGCCGTGTGGTGGCGCTCGGTCTGCAATCACTGACAGTGGCGACACGCGGGTCCGACGTATACTAACGGACCGCGGCCGATTTAAAGGCTACCACCTAGCAAGTGTGGTGTCTGGCGGTGACACCACATTTCCAATGATTTTTACTCAGAAGCGTACCATTGTACGAGTATACGTTTTTCCTCGCAAACTTTCCGCGCTAGACGACAAAAAGCAAAAATATGGTTGGTCGGCATTCGGAAGAATCTGTAGAGAGGGAGAATATTCCGTGGTTTCGAGAATATGATTCGTTTTCGGAATTACGATGGTGAGGAGCTGAGCCTTGCTGGAAAGCCAGCGCTGGAGAGAGCGCCCGTGTGTGGCGTTCGCTCGTATCAGCTTTGTTGGTCCAGACGGACTTGCTGTCTTTGCTCTCAGGAGAGTTTATAGTTAGAACAGTTAGGTACTGTACTGTTGTGAACCAATACGATTCTGGACTTCACCTCCGGGTTGGTAGTCGTCGTTGAGTACGCAGCGTTCAGTAATTGAGAGCACTTCTTCTGCCTATTCTTAAGTTGAGATGTTATCTGAACTCCGTCCCTGTGGTTGGGAGTTCGCGTTTCTCGTCTGTAGAACACAGAGGACCGCCTTCTGCCGTTCTAGTGTTTGAAAGAGTTTAATTGTGGCTGGAGTTCTTCCATCGTCGCAGACGAGTACGAGAACCATCACTTGGAGGCATCGGACGCAGTACACACGGTGATATCCCAAACTGCTTCGGCTTATTAGGGCTGTAAAAGGTAAACAGCTGTGATCACGTTAGTTTATTTCCACTCAGGTTCCACACCACCGTAGATTATCTCTCAAAGTAGTATCTTCTAGTGTTTGGTATGTAGATGATATCAGTCATTTCGCGTTATTGATATTAGACCTCGCAGTCATGACAAGGGGTAGAATTGGGCAGTTAATTAGTAATTTTACTTAGAAAATGTAAAATTTGTAATTTAAATGTTTTCTTTTAATCTACAATAAACATATAAGCAGGAACAACGTTTATCATTTAGTAGGATTAGTTGCCTTCACTATTCATTTATGTTTAGGTTTAATTTCTAGAATGGAGAGATCCTAAGATCTGCTTTAGGAGGTAGTCAGACAGGGCCAAATCTTCATTTTAGCCTTTATTATTTTACGTTGTGCACATTCATTTTACACCCGCCTGGAGTGGCATCTTGGAAAATCTTGTGCGCATTGTGTCTGGAAACAAAAATTAGCTTCACGAATTCCTAACACATTCTACCACCCCTTCCAATCTGACCATATAAGTGTAGAACAGATGTGGTTTAAATTCATTCAATGAAATAGTAACAATGGCAAATGAGAGATGGATACCAAATGAGTTACAGTTGAGGAGCTTAAATTCGGATAAATTTCAATTTAAATTTCCCGCCATATTGTAGCTCCGCCGGTGGTGGCGATTGGCGTTCTTGAAAGCCATAGGCTTCTAGTAAACGGTCAGAACCTCAAAATGGCCGAGATGTTACGGACAAGTTCGGAGTGCAACCGAAGAGCCGCGGTTATCGAGGTGTCTTCGCGCAAGGCGTTCGCTCACTGAAATACTTCGATTCTTGGGGTACCCGAGATCAACTGTTTACGATATTGTGGCCAGGTATAATGCTGCGGAGAAGTCTAGGGAAGGTTCCGCTAACCCGGCGAGGAAACCTCATTCGAAGAAACGCGTGTCACGAACTGCGACAGTCATCCAAAAAACTCAGGCGCTGATTTCGGAGGACCCGTGGCAATCGCTGAGGAAATTGGTGTCAGTATTGAATGTCAGCGAGTGAACAGTTCGCCGGATGGCAGAGGAGGGCCTCATACCAGCTATTTAGTCCAAAAGTGACACTCAGATAACGCTGACATGTTCTGGTCAAATGAGTTCTGGCCCCCGAATAGCGCAGATTTGGACCCCCTTCGATTATCATATTGGGACCTTGGTCGAAAGAGTTACCAATAGATGGGGCACCTTAATGTCGCCTCTCTACGCACCCTTATCGAAGCAACACTCGCGAATATGGACAGCGCTGTTTTAAAGAGTGCGTGCGATCGCTTCAGGGCAAGACTGGAGGCGGCGACTGCGGCTGAAGGGGATTACATCCAATAATGTTACTCTTAAAAGATACAACTAATTTTATGTAAAAGGATTTTCATTTGTATTTTGTTTTAATAAATTTGCTTCGAAAAAGAGTTTCATTTGTCCCGATTTAAGCGCCGCACGCTGTAAAACAGACTGTACTAATCCACCATGGAACGCAGAACAAGTCAGACTGCTGCAGGAGCAACGAAAATGCACGCCACATTTAAAAGAACACAAAACCCCAGGACTGGTGACGTTTTACATAAGGCTGAAATTTAACAAGACCTTCAGTGCGAGACGCTTTTCACCTACTTTCCACAAGAAATCCTGCGTCGGAATCGGGCAGAAAACCCATAGAGATAGTGGTCGTATGTAAAAAAGCAAGACACAGTCAATGCCAGCACTGTGCGATAACACTGCTGATAATACTTCCACTAAAGCAGAGTTACTAAACGCAATTCCATAATTCGAATAAGAACAACTGCCAACATGAATAACTTAGATGTAGGTATGCTCGTTGTGGCGAAGCAGCTTAAATCACTTAATAAAGGCGAGGCCTCCGGGCCAGATTGCATAGCAGTCAGGTTCCTTTCAGAGTACGCTGGTACAACAGCTTCGTACTTAGCAATCAAGTACAACGAATCCCTCGTCGAAAGACCTGTACCTAAAGACTTGAAAGTTGCATCAGTCACAACAATACCCAGGAAAAAAGTAGGAATAATCCACTGAATTACAGAGCCATATCACTAACCTCGATTTACAGCAGGATACTCGAACATATACTGTGTTTGAACAGTATGGATTTCCTCGAAGAAAACGATTGATTGACAACCAACCAACACGGATTCAGAAAATATCGCTCGTGTGGTACACAACTAATCTGACAAAGTAATAAGTACTATAGACCTCGGATGTCAGATTGATTCCATATTTTTAGATTTCCAGAAGGCTTTCGACACCGTTTCTCACAAGCGATCTGTAATTAAATTGCGTCCCTATGGAGTATCGACTTAGTTGTGTCACTGGATTCGTTGTTTACTGTCAGAATGGTCACAGTTCGTAGTAACTGTTGGAAAGTCATCGAATGAAATAGAAGTAATATCCGGCCAAGAAACTGTTACAGGCCCTCTTCTCGTCCCTATCTACACAAACGATTTAGGAGACCATCTGAGCAGCCCTCTTAAACTGATTGCAGATGATGCTGCCACTTACCGTCTTGCAGAGCCATCAAATGAACCAAACCAATTGCAAAATGAATTAGGTAATATATCTGTATGGTTATAAAAGTGCCCAGTGACTCTAAATAATGAAAAGTGTGAAGTCAACCACAAGACTACCAAAACAAATCCGCAAAATTTCCGTTACATGATAAATCACACAAATCTAAAGACTATGAATTCAACTAAATTAAACTGGAAAGAAAACTTTTATCCATTATGGATGAGGAACACTGCGGTTTTGATGAATAAAGGTTTCTTGAAATTACTGCAAGCAGTCGACTTTGTTTGGTTCTTCAATTTTTTATATTATACCGGTTTTGAACCACCTAGCGATTCATCATGAAATGGTACATATTTATTAATTGTCTGCAGCAGTGTGGGAGGCGTGTAGCTGTAGCAAGATGTACAAACGAAACATGTAAGCACTGAGTGGAAAAAATTGTTCACAATATGAGATAGATTTTGTTGCTTTACTTACATTGATTAGTAATCGTTGCTTGGATGTTGGTGTACACAGTATTATGGAAAACATAATGAATGTTTTCTAGTGACGTTAACTGTCCTGAACTTTACACAGTTAGCCACAGGTAACACGTTCCATATGCTTTCCAAAACGTGAATAAACCAAACTTTAACAGTACTCTATCCTACTTATAAAGTTTCAAGAACCGGCTTTAAATGATGACTCTACGAATGTACAACACCCCTCCCCCCACGTATTGCTTCCGCAGGGATCGTGAGGACAAGATTTGATTAATTACAGCACACACAAGGCATTCAAACAATCATTCTTCCTGCGCTCAGTATGTGAATGGAACAGGAAGAAACCCTCTGCCACGTACTTCATAGTGGTTTACAGTACACAGATGTAAATGTAGATCTTAAAATCTCTTTTCAAGTTACTGTTTATTCGATTCCACTGAGCATCGAAGCTCCTTGCCTAAACTGACAGAATTATTATGTCGTTGGCAAACCTCAAAGTTTTATTTCTTCTTCCTCAACTTAAATTCCTATAGTACTTTCTCTTTGAATTCATTTACTACTCTACACCACTGTCTCACACCCTTGCCAACTTTGCCTGCCATTCGCTCCGTGTATTTTATACCTGCGTTTTCCAGAAGTATAAACAAGGCGTCCGAGTCGACATTCTCAAGTGTATTTTATCTGTCTACAAACGCTACAACTGTGGCTGCTCCTTTCATTTAAGATACGACTACATCTACAACTGAGTACATACTCTGCAAACCACTGTCAAATGCATAGTAGAGGGTACCTCACACTGTGCCAGTTATTAGTGCTTCTTCTCGTTCCATTCACGAACAAGGATGATTGCTTGAACATCTCATTGCGTGCTGTAATTAAACTAATGTTGTCTTCAATGGAGCATTGTTGTTAGTTACCATAGTTAGATAGTTATTCGTTCCACTGATAAAATTTGCGATACACGTTATGAGTGGAACTTGGCGACAGAACAAACATGACGCCCTTACGCACAGCTAAATAAAAAACAGTATTTATTTGGCTCCATGGCCATTTACTGTTTTTTATGACTGTTTCGACCCACAAATTCCTCTGTGGTATAGGAGGAGTTGTGAAAGAGGAAGCTTAATTACATTTGAAAATATTTATGTTATGTCAAATATTTTGTTTCCATGGGTAGACTGTCAGAGTTCAGAGTTTTGTACCTGGATATTTCACCCCCCCCCCCCCCCCCCCCAAGAACCATGGACCTTGCCATTGGTGGGGAGGCTTGCGTGCCTCAGCGATACAGATAGCCGTACCGTAGGTGCAACCACAACTGAGGGGTATATGTTGAAAGGCCATACAAACGTGTGGTTCCTGAAGAGGGGCAGCAGCCTTTTCAGTAGTTGCAGGGGCAACAGTCCGGATGATTGACTGATCTGGCCTTGTAACACTAATCAAAACAGCCTTGCTGTGCTGGTACTGCGAACGGCTGAAAGCAAGGCGAAACTACGGCCGTAATTTTTCCCGAGGGCATGCACCTTTACTGTATGATTAAATGATGATGGCGTCCTCTTGGGTAAAATATTCCGGAGGTAAAATAGTCCCCCATTCGGATCTCCGGGCGGGGACTACACAAGAGGACGCTGTTATCAGAAGAAAGAAAACTGACGTTCTACGGATCGGAGCGTGGAATGTCTGATACCTTAATCGGGCAGGTAGGCTAGAAACTTAAAAAGGGAAATGGATAGGTTAAAGTTAGATATAGTGGGAATCAGTGAAGTTCGGTGGCAGGAGGAACAAGACTTCTGGTCAGGTGAATACAGGGTTATAAATACAAAATCAAATAGGGGTAATGCAGGAGTCGGTTTAATAATGAATAAATAAAATAGGAGTGCGGATAAGCTACTACAAACAGCATAGTGAACGCATTATTGTGGCCAAGATAGACACGAAGCCCACACCTACTACAGTAGTACAAGTTTATATGCCAACTAGCTCTGCAGATGACGAAGAAATTGAAGAAATGTATGATGAAATAAAAGAAATTATTCAGATAGTGAAGGGAGACGAAAATTTAATAGTCATGGGTGACTGGAATTCGGTAGTAGGAAAAGGGAGAGAAGGAAATGTAGTAGGTGAATATGGATTGGGGCTAAGAAATGAAAGACGAAGCCGCCTGATAGAATTTTGCACAGAGCACAACTTAATCATAGCTAACACTTGGTTCAAGAATCATAAATGAAAGTTGTATACATGGAAGAAGCCTGGAGATACTGACAGGCTTCAGATAGATTACATAATGGTAAGATTTAGGAACCAGGTTTTAAATTGTAAGACATTTCCAGGGGGAGATGTGGACTCTGATCACAATCTATTGGTTATGAACTGTAGATTAAAACTGAAGGAACTGCAAAAAGGTGGGAATTTAAGGAGATGGGACCTGGATAAGCTGAAAGAACCAGAGGTTGTACAGAGTTTCAGGGAGAGCATAAGGGAACAATTGACAGGAATGAGGGAAAGAAATACAGTAGAAGAAGAATGGGTAGCTTTGAGAGATGAAGTAGTGAAGGCAGCAGAAGATCAAATAGGTAAAAAGACGAGGACTAGTAGAAGTCCTTGGGTAACAGAAGAAATACTGAATTTAATTGATGAAAGGAGAAAATATAAAAATGCAGTAAATGAAGCAGGCAAAAAGGAATACAAACGTCTCAAAAACGAGATCGACAGGAAGTGCAAAATGGCTAAGCAGGGATGGCTAGAGGACAAATGTAAGGATGTAGAGGCTTATCTCACTGGGGTAAGATAGATACTGCCTACAGGAAAATTAAAGAGACCTTTGGAGAAAAGAGAACCACTTGTATGAATATCAAGAGCTCAGATGGAAACTCAGTTCTAAACAAAGAAGGGAAAGCAGAAAGGTGGAAGGAGTATATAGAGGGTCTACACGAGGGCGATGTACTTGAGGACAATATTATGGAAATGGAAGAGGATGTAGATGAAGATGAAATGGGAGATGCGATACTGCGTGAAGAGTTTGACAGAGCACTGAAAGACCTGAGTCGAAACAAGGCCCCGGGAGTAGACAACATTCCATTAGAACTACTGACGGCCTTGGGAGAGCCTGTCCTGACAAAACTCTACCATCTGGTGAGCAAGATGTATGAGACAGGCGAAATACCCTCAGACTTCAAGAAGAATATAATAATTCCGATCCTAAAGAAAGCAGGTGCTGACAGATGTGAAAATTACCGAACAATCAGTTTGATAAGTCACGGATGCAAAATACTAATGCGTATTCTCTACAGACGAATGGAGAAACTGGTAGAAGCTGACCTCGGGGAAGATCAGTTTGGATTCCGTAGAAATATTGGAACACGTGAGGCAGTACTGACCCTACGACTTATCTTAGAAGCTAGATTAAGGAAAGGCAAACCTACGTTTCTAGCATTTGTACACTTACAGAAAGCTTTTGACAATGTTGACTGGAATACTCTCTTTCAAATTCTAAAGGTGGCAGGGGTAAAATACAGGGAGCGGAAGGCTATTTACAATTTGTACAGGAACCAGATGGCAGTTATAAGAATCGAGGGGCACGAAAGGGAAGCAGTGGTTGGGAAGGGAGTGAGACAGGGTTGTAGCCTCTCCCAGATGTTATTCTATCTGTATATCGAGCCAGCAGTGAAGGAAACAAAATAAAAATTCGGAGTAGGTATTAAAATCCATGGATAAGAAATAAAAACTTTGAGGTTCGCCGATAATATTGTAATTCTGCCAGAGACAGCAAAGGACTTGGAAGAGCAATTGAACGGAATGGACAGTGTCATGAAAGGAGGGTATAAGATGAACATCAACAAAAGCAAAACAAGGATAATGGAATGTAGTCGTATTAAGTCGGGTGATGCTGAGGGAATTAGATTAGGAAATGAGACACTTAAAGTAGTAGAGGAGTTTTGCTATTTGGGGAGCAAAACAACTGATGATGGTCGAAGTAGAGAGGATATAAAATGTAGACTGGCAATGGCAAGGAAAGCGTTTCTGAAGAAAAGAAATTTGTTAACATCAAGTATTGAGTTAACTGTCAGGAAGTCGTTTCTGAAAGTATTTGTATGGAGCGTAGCCATGTATGGAAGTGAAACGTGGGCGATAACTAGTTTGGACAAGAAGAGTATAGAAGCTTTCGAAATGTGGTGCTACAGAAGAATGCTAAAGACTAGATGGGTAGATCATATAACTAATGAGGAGGTATTGAATAGGATTGGGGAGAAGAGAAGTTTGTGGCACAACTTAACTAGAAGAAGGGATCGGTTGGTAGGACATGTTCTGAGGCATCAAGGGATCACTAATTTAGTATTGAAGGGCAGCGTGGAGGGTAAACATCGTAGAGGGAGACCAAGAGATGAATACACTAAACAGATTCAGAAGGATGTAGGTTGCAGTAGATACTGGGAGATGAAGAAGCTTGCACAGGATAGAGTAGCATGGAGAGCTGCATCAAATCAGTCTCAGGACTGAAGACCACAACAACAACATACCCCTCTTTCTGTGCCCATTTTAAATTCATTAAAGGGCAGTGCAGATTATTTTTCCTTCTGATGTTGTGGCTTGAATATATCTCTGATACATTCAGACTTAAATGGAGTACTTAAATCGACTGTGGATAAGAAATTTCCCAAGTGAATCATTGTACTATGAGACTGTGGCTAATATTTCCAGCTGCTTAAGGAGAGTCCAGCAAGCTATTATTTTCTATTGTGCAAACAATACTTTTTGCCTTTTTTTTTTTTTTTTTTTTTTTTTTTTTTTGTCATCAGTCTACTGACTGGTTTGATGCGGCCCGCCCAGAATTTCTCTCCTGTGCTAACCTCTTCATCTCAGAGTAGCACCTGTAACCTACGTCCTCAATTATTTGCTTGACGTATTCCAATCTCTGTCTTCCTCTACAGTTTTTGCCCTCTACAGCTTCCTCTAGTACCATGGAAGTCATTCCCTCATGTCTTAGCATATGACCTATCATCCTGTCCCTTCTCCATATCAGTGTTTTCCACATATTCCTTTCCTCTCCGATTCTGCGTAGAACCTCCTCATTCCTTACCTCATCGGTCCACCTAATTTTCAACATTCGTCTATAGCACCACATCTCAAATGCTTCGATTCTCTTCTGTTCCGGTTTTCCCACAATCCATGTTTCACTACCATACAATGCTGTACTCCAGACGTACATCCTCAGAAATTTCTTCCTCAAATTAAGGCCGGTATTTGATATTAGTAGACTTCTCTTGGTCAGAAATGCCATTTTTGCCATAGCGAGTCTGCTTTTGATGTCCTCCTTGCTCCGTCCGTCATTGGTTATTTTACTGCCTAGGTAGCAGAATTCCTTAACTTCATTGACTTCATGACCATCAATCCTGATGTTAAGTTTCTCGCTGTTCTCATTTCTACAACTTCTCATTACCTTCGTCTTTCTCCGATTTACTCTCAAACCATACTGTGTACTCATTAGACTGTTCATTCCGTTCAGCAGATCATTTAATTCTTCTTCACTTTCACTCAGGATAGCAATGTCATCAGCGAATCGTATCATTGATATCCTTTCACCTTGTATTTTAATTCCACTCCTGAACCTTTCTTTTATTTCCATCATTGCTTCTTCGATGTACAGATTGAAGAGTAGGGGCGAAAGGGTACAGCCTTGTCTTACACCCTTCTTAATACGAGTACTTCGTTCTTGATCGTCCACTCTTATTATTCCCTCTTGGTTGATGTACATATTGTATATGACCCGTCTCTCCCTATATTTTACCCCTACTTTTTTCAGAATCTCTAACAGCTTGCACCATTTTATATTGTCGAACGCTTTTTCCAGGTCGACAAATCCTATGAAAGTGTCTTGATTTTTCTTTAGCCTTGCTTCCATTATTAGCCGTAAAGTCAGAATTGCCTCTCTCGTCCCTTTATTTTTCCTAAAGCCAAACTGATCGTCACCTAGCGCATTCTCAATTTTCTTTTCCATTCTTCTGTATATTATTCTTGTAAGCAGCTTCCATGCATAAGCTGTTAAGCTGATTGTGCGATAATTCTCGCACTTGTCAGCTCTTGCCGTCTTCGGAATTGTGTGGATGATGCTTTTCGAAAGTCAGATGGTATATCGCCGGATTCGTATATTCTACACACCAACGTGAATAGTCGTTTTGTTGCCACTTCCCCCAGTGATTTTAGAAATCCTGATAGAATGTTATCTATCCCTTCTGCCTTGTTTGACCGTAAGTCCTCCAAAGCTCTTTTAAATTCCAATTCTAATGCTGGATCCCCTATCTCTTCTAAATCGACTCCTGTTTCTTCTTCCATCACATCAGACAAATCTTCACCCTCATAGAGGCTTTCAATGTATTCTTTCCACCTATCTGCTCTCTCCTCTGCATTTAACAGTGGAATTCCCGTTGCACTCTTAATTTACCACCGTTGCTTTTAATGTCACCAAAGTTTGTTTTGACTTTCCTGTATGCTGAGTCTGTCCTTCTGACAATCGTATCTTTTTCGATGTCTTCACATTTTTCCTGCAGCCGTTTCGTCTTAGCTTCCCTGCACTTCCTGTTTATTTCATTCCTCAGCGACTTGTATTTCTGTATTTCTGATTTTCCCGGAACATGTTTGTACTTCCTCCTTTCATCAATCAACTGAAGTATTTCTTCTGTTACCCATGGGGTCTTCGCAGCTACCTTCTTTGTACCTATGTTTTCCTTCCCAACGTATGTGATGGCCCTTTTTAGAGATGTCCATTCCTCTTCAACCGTACTGCCTACTGCGCTATTCCTTATTTCTGTATCCCACTTCTTTGTGTATTGATTCTTCCTGACTAATGTCTTGAACTTCAGCCTACTCTTCATCACTACTATATTGTGATCTGAGTCTATATCTGCTCCTGGGTACGCCTTACAATCCAGTATCTGATTTCGGAATCTCTGTCTGACCATGATGTAATCTAATTGAAATCTTCCCGTATCTCCCGGCCTTTTCCAAGTATACCTCCTCCTCTTGTGATTCTTGAACAGGGTATTCGCTATTTCAAGCTGAAACTTGTTACAGAACTCAATTAGTCTTTCTCCTCTTTCATTCCTTGTCCCAAGCCCATATTCTCCCGGCCTTTTCCAAGTATACCTCCTCCTCTTGTGATTCTTGAACAGGGTATTCGCTATTTCAAGCTGAAACTTGTTACAGAACTCAATTAGTCTTTCTCCTCTTTCATTCCTTGTCCCAAGCCCATATTCTCCCGGCCTTTTCCAAGTATACCTCCTCCTCTTGTGATTCTTGAACAGGGTATTCGCTATTACAAGCTGAAACTTGTTACAGAACTCAATTAGTCTTTCTCCTCTTTCATTCCTTGTCCCAAGCCCATATTCTCCTGTAACCTTTTCTTCTACTCCTTCCCCTACAACTGCATTCCAGTCGCCCATGACTATTAGATTTTCGTCCCCCTTTACATACTGCATTACCCTTTCAATATCCTCATACACTTTCTCTATCTGTTCATCTTCAGCTTGCGACGTCGGCATGTATACCTGAACTATCGTTCTCGGTGTTGGTCTGCTGTCGATTCTGATTAGAACAACCCGGTCACTGAACTGTTCACAGTAACACACCCTCTGCCCTACCATCCTATCCATAACGAATCCTACACCTGTTATACCATTTTCTGCTGCTGTTGGTACTACCCGATACTCATCTGACCAGAAATCCTTGTCTTCCTTCCACTTCACTTCACTGACCCCTACTATATCTAGATTGAGCCTTTGCATTTCCCTTTTCAGATTTTCTAGTTTCCCTACCACGTTCAAGCTTCTGACATTCCACGCCCCGACTCGTAGAACGTTATCCTTTCGTTGATTATTCAATCTTTTTCTCATGGTAACCTACCACTTGGCAGTCCCCTCCCGGAGATCCGAATGGGGGACTATTCCGGAATCTTTTGCCAATGGAGAGATCATCATGACACTTCTTCAAATACAGGCCACATGTCCTGTGGATACACGTTACGTGTCTTTAATGCAGTGGTTTCCATTGCCTTCTGCATTCTCATGTCGTTGATTATTGCTGATTCTTCCGCCTTTAGGGGCAATTTCCCACCCCTGGGACAAGAGAGTGCCCTGAACCTCTATCCGCTCCTCCGCCCTCTTTGAGAAGGCCGTTGGCAGAATGAGGCTGACTTCTTATGCCGGAAGTCATCGGCCGCCAATGCTGATTATTTATCAAAATTTAGGCAGTGGCGGGGATCGAACCCGGGACCGAAGACGTTTTGATTATGAATCAAAGACGCTACCCCTAGACCACGGGTAAAAACCTCACAATGTAATCCCCTAATATACCACTGACTGAAAATAAGCTGAATATGTTAACTTACTGATAACAATTTGTCCATTATATTTGGACTGTTGAGCTCCGTGGCCGTGGATAATGATATTTCATTGTAAAAATACAGCAACCAGCCACTAAAAAGTGGCTGGTTGCTGTATTTTTACAATGAAATAACTTACTGATGTCTATATCCCCGAAGTTGGGAATTTTTCTTACGGAAAAGGTAGCCCGTGGTGGAAGAATTAGCAGGTCTGCTATTGTATTTCCCGTTAAAGTTTTCATGAGTGTGCGCACATAATAACATGCTATTTTCTGCCCTCTTTGTTCTTTCCTGTTAGTACACTGGGTTAATAGGAGGTGGGATATTGCTGACAGTACAAAGCTGGTTAAAATGTGTGTTTTAGTCCATTTGTGCAAAACTATTAAGTAAATTTCACAAAAGTATCATTTGCTTCATAATAATTCTTTGATCATCTGCAAACAGGATTAGTTCTGCCTCCTTCCTCAAATAAAATAACAGATCATTTACATCAAGCAAGAACAGTAGAGGGCCAATTATCCAACCCTGTGGGACACCCATTGTCATTTCTCCCCACACAGATGATGTGGCATCCCTTTTTGTATTAGTGGAACTAACTAAGATAACTACCTACACTCTGTTCCTTAAATAAAAACTTATCTATCTGTCTCATAAAAAGTTAAATCCTCTAATACATTGTGACTGGCACAATCAGATACCTTCAATAAGCCACAGAAGATCCAAAATGGCAATGTTTTAGCATTTAAACATTTTAATATGTGCTCAGTAAGGTGTGATTTACACTAAGGCGATACAATATGCTATACGATATGCGAGGCAACTCACGATGCGACGCAGAAGCAATCCGCATCAAAGGAGAACCTCCTCTACTGGTTCACACAGGGACGGCATAACACGGAGTGCTGGTGGCTGCGTTTCAGGTGATATGTTGCTGTGGCGCACGAAATGTAGCTAATATATCGAAATTGTTTTTAACGGTGGAAGGAGAGCAATACTCTTTCTACTCTACAGAAAATACGTGAGATATATTAGAGTTTTACCGCGATGAGATTGGAAGCTACGTGCTGCGGCGAGACTATTGCTTCAGTGAGAATTGCGCCACGGAACTGTCGGCGACAGGTCCACTATCTCCTCGTCCGATCTCCGCAACTTTCCCGGCACGTAGAAGAGCCGAGGGGTGTTACGGCGCTTTGACACAGGCCTTATTTTACCGCAATGTGTGGTCGCAGGAGTGTGCGTACATTTACGTGATGTGCTGATGAAAAGAACTGGAGAGGCTCAAACTAGAACTGCAATGCCAAAATTGTTATAATCGGACGTGATAAATTTTTTTCTTTTAGATTTTTATTTATGAACGTATCTTCAAGAACTACAACGAAAAACACAAACTACTCCTACTTAACAAAGCTGCGAGGTGCCGGGGTGGAGAAGAGTTTGTACCTCTTTAATTCAGACGAATTTTGCATGAGAACGAGACATGCACTCTACCCCCTCCTTATCTACCAGCTAATTAATTACGAGCACAACGGTAACGGAAGGAAATGGTGGTGGAGAAAAAAAGAGAACTTTATCATAATAAACAACAAGAAATGGCTCAAATGGCTCTGAGCACTATGGGACTTAACAGCTGTGGTCATCAGTCCCCTAGAATAGAACTACTTAAACCTAACTAACCTAAGAACATCACACACATCCATGCCCGAGGCAGGATTCGAACCTGCGACCGTAGCAGTCGCGCGGTTCCGGACTGCGCGCCTAGAACCGCGAGACCACCGCGGCCGGCCAAGAAATGGGATTCTGCCTATATCTACGAAATGATATGTGGATTAAATATCACAGTGATATTTATTATATACCAGAACATAAATGCACATGACTGTCGACACACACAGTAGGTTAAAGGATAGGGTATACCGAAATATTATGAGAATAAGAGTTGGCTCGAGAACGAGGGGCTCCTACTTCCTGTGATGCAATAGATTGACGATAGTGACTGGAGGTCCTAATGAATCAAATATTAATCTCCCGTCTATATAGCAAATGGGATCACAAGGAGAAACAAGCAAGGTGGACTTGTAGCAAAGCGAGCACACGTGCTGCTGAGGGATTCAGTATAAAATTGATAAGGTCCTACAATGCCGGAGACGCAAAATATTGTACCAGTGCTGAAATCTGCAGTACGTCGTAGGTAGGCAGTGTCCTGCTGATGTAGGCGCCGACTTCAGCTGTGCAGCAACTCTGTGTCAACCCCTGGCCTCAAAAGCTGTCCGAAAATTCTAAGTTCTTCCGAAAAAGAGTGGCCAAGTCCCAAGACCGTACGACTCCGACGAAGATCAGATCCCGAAATCCCCCTCTGTGATGCGATGCAAGAACGAAGCCAGCATTGCTCAACTCCCTACTCTCCTCGAAAACCACAAATCAGCATTCACTTCTGATTCCAAAATTCCCCCACACTGCATCAGAACATCGTTCGCGCCAATAGCGACCATTCCCTCCAATTTAGAGCAGGGCTTTATGACGTCAGCTCGTCTCAGTTTAAGCTGACCAATCATTTCTCTGCTATTCAGCTGAGGGCACTGAACTTGCCGTTTGACTGTCTACGAAAACAACCTGCCTAGACCACCGGCCATCCGGTGCCAGACAGTTGCACCCAGTAGGGCTCAGCCCACAAGTATTCTCAGGACAATTCAGTCAGTCGGTGCCAGGAATCTTCGATTCGGATGCGCCGGAACGGTAAACACATAAACTGCGGCGACACTCAGATGTCTCGCAGGTCGTTTCGCCCTGTATACAATAGGCGAAACCCGACCGACGTCAGTCGTTCCGCCAGGCGCTTAAGCCTATTGTACGAACCCCTCACAATTCAGGGAAGTGCAGCTCCCAACCGGAAACGCAGTGTGCCGCGTCCTATGATGCTCGCCTCGCCCAGGCCACCCACGGAAGTAAAACAACATGTTTAGGAATCAAGTGAAGACTATTTTTTTGAGCTCTTAGTACAAATACTCTCATTACAATAACCTTATTCGGTCCGTTACTACCGTGCAATGACATAGAACATTAATAAAATCGATAAAAATGAGAGGAGACGTGCAAAAGAGGGCATGGAACCTCTCAAAGCATACTTTAAAATTAAAAACAATAAAATATGGTTCACACACAGCACATAGATCAGCTTATGGTACATGTAATATAGACTCGTTGTCATGCTATCTAATGTCCAGGAGCACATACACTGAACAGCCGCTGACCTACTATCGATATAAACCAGTACAGACTATGAATCAGCATCACCTGGTGAGGAATAACTGATAGACACACGCACGGTATATGCAGTTTCAGTGAGCGTCCTTGTGTGCAACGGGGATGGAGCGCGATCTATCAGACTGAGGGCAGACTGTGATGGCCAGGAGGGTCAGCACGAGCATTTCGGAAACTGTACGAGATGTCTGGTGTTCCAGGAATGCTGTGGTGAGTGTCATCAACACGTGGCGAAACCAGCGTGAAACAACGTGCAGACGTCGTGACATTGGGCAGCCACTCCTCATTACAGACGTCGGACGTCCTAGGCTGAACAGACTGGTAAAACAAGGCGCGCGACGAACTGTGGCGGAACTAACATCAGAATTTAATGCTTAACAGCGTACAAGTGCGCCTGAACACACAGTGCACCGAAGACTCCTAACGGTGGATCTTCGCAGCCGTCGGCCCATGCATGTGTCAAGGTTAAAACCACGACAACTACCACTGAAATGGGCACGTGACCATCGGCACTGGACGTTCGCACAATGCCAGAGAGTTGCATGGTCTGATGAATCGCGATTCGTTCTTCATAGTACCTATGGAAGGGCACGAAGCTGTCATCTTCCAGGGGAACAGCTCCTTGACACCTCTGCTGCGGGACGGAGACAAGCTGGAGGCGGCTTCACTACGCTCTGAGAACATTTACGTGGGCATCTATGGATCCAGCAGAGCTCGGCTCCACGACGGCCAAGGAGTATCGTACACTGGTTGCAGACCGCGTTCACCCCTTCATGACGATCATGTTTCCCGACAGCAGCGGCGTTTTCAACAAGATAATGCGCTGTGCCACAAGGCCAGGAGTGCGATGGCGTGGTTAGCGGTACACAGTGGCGTGTGGTAGTTGATGTGTTAGCCGCCCAACTCGCCATATCTGAACCCTATCGAGAACATCTGGGATGTGACTGAGCGTGATGTCGTAGCTCATCCGCCCACTCCCCGGAATTTGCGGGAGCTAGGTGACTTGTGTTTGCAGATATGGAGCCAGCTCCCTCCAGCGACCTATGAAGGCCTCATTGCTGCCATGCCACGATGCGTCGCCGCTATTATCTGTGCCAAAGGTGGGCACACCGGCTATTAGACAGGTAGCTGATCAGTGTATATACAGATGAAATAAGCTACACGCAGCTTCTCCTCTTACTCCTAGCGCTGCATGCACATGCACGTGCACAAGCACGTAAACACGACTTCAAAACAGAAAAACAGTTTTATTTGTAACTGCAGTTTTGTATATCATTGTCAGTATTGTCAGATGGACGGGATATGAGCATTAGAAAATTCTGTTAAGCAAGGTATACTTGAAAAGAACAGAATACACGTCGTAAGATAAGTTATGCAATAACAAAGTTTCTTAATATGACAATCAGTGACATGATTTTACACATTAGCATTTACCACAGAAGAAGGAGAAACAGCACAAGCCGGGTTCCCTGCTTCTGCCTTCATATGCTGGATTCTGTTTCCCGAAAAAATTATTAATTTTTTGTGCCATCCTTCTACAGCGTTGGTAGTATGATGGCGCCACCCGCAGCAGCTTCAAAGACTGATCCGAATTTCGCCATTTTCCAACCATCTACAAACTAGCCGAAAAACCGAGAAACCTTGGCAATATCCTGTGCTTGTGAATGTATCTCGAGCCAGCCTGACATCTTCAGCACACTTGCGAATTAGCAGCCTTACTTCTTCACTCTCTCTGTATTCACAACTAAGTTCCAGGTCTTACACTTTCCTCCAGAGATTTCTTCACGTGGAAATGGCAGCCATGCAGTTCGATCAATGGGAGCTGAACGCTTAGCGCAGAAATCACAGCTGATTGGAAATGAATGGTAACATTTTTACGATTCCATTCTGGTATGTGATCTATAACGCTCCGGAAAAAAATGGATGTATATCTCCTTATTATTGTGTAATAAGAATTAAATGGTCAACGGATAGAAGTTTGTTTCACACTCTGAACTTCCACAATCTGCATGAATAGTATATATTTGATAAAACTGCTTCCTACTGTGATGTCACCGCCAGACACCACACTTGCTAGGTGGTAGCCTTTAAATCGGCCGCGGTCCGGTGGTATACGTCGGACCCGCGTGTCGCCACTATCAGTGATTGCAGACCGAGCGCCGCCACACGGCAGGTCTAGAGAGACTTCCTAGCACTCGCCCCAGTTGTACAGCCGGCTTTGCTAGCGATGGCTCACTGACAAATTACGTTCTCATTTGCCGAGACGATAGTTAGCATAGCCTTCAGCTACGTCATTAGCTACCACCTAGCAAGGCGCCATTATCAATTGCTATTTATCTTGTGATGCATGTACCGTCAGACCGATGTTTACCAATTATGGATTAAAGTTAAGTATTCCAGAAGCTACGTACTTTTTACTAGACTCAACTCCTTTAACTGTTCCAGATCTCACGCCAGCCTGCGTGAGCTTAAACGCGTGCCTTTCGGCTACCTCATTGTGGCTTGGCTATCTTGCCAAGTCACAACACCTACAGCATAAAGTTACTCTTTGAAACTTCTGTTCTTCCTCTTCCACAAAAAACTACGATCCTGTCTCAAAAGTTACCGCCACTTAAAAGCAAACTCCTACCGTCATTCATGTCCTTTTTGTTACTTGCTTTTATTGTGTTTCAGTAACAAAATCATACCCTCGCTTCAACAGGTCATCAAAGTTTTCGGCATATATTTTAGAAACAGAAGTCTCTTACTCTCGTGATCTCTTCTTCACCTGACTGGCAGTCTCTTGTGCTTCTAAAACAGCGTCGTCCAGTGCTCCTCATTGACGTTCGTTCGTACTAAGCACCTTACAGTCTTTAGCATTCCTCTGCAATACGTTGATGTATGTTTTGAGCAAAGCCAAAACACAGTCTCCTCTGCTTTGGTTCTCTTTATGATATACGAGTAACCTTCATAGTGACCACACGGTTTATCGCGGATGGTCGTTGGCACTTCCATATCGAACTTATAAACACACAAACACACAAGGCGAATGAACGGAGTGTTTCAATTGGACGAGGACTCCTGGGGTCAAGGCAGGCCGTGTCCTTGAGCACGGAGCTTCCAGGAATACTGGGTCCAATTACACAGATTTCTGTTTGGGTGCAAATTTCACTGAGTGCAGTTTTCATATGTCCACTGCCGCCTGCTATGCGGAGTGCGAAGCTGCCCCGTGTTTCTCTTTTTTGTTTGCTACTGATACAAGCGGAAGCTGGAAGCTATAAATGAAAAACTTTCTGAAATCAAAAGACGCCAGGACTCATCATCTGATGATATTGACCGACTTTTTTTTTTTTTTAGCCCATGCTACCTGATTTCAAGAAACTTAGTGAAAGGTGTAAAATAGAACTGAAAGCTAAATTCCTGTTACTTCTGAATGGACAGCTGTATGAAGTCAAGGAGGACGCTTCGGATTTTCCCTGTCATCATGGGCTTCTTCCATTTCATCAGAAACATTTAACTCTACGCAGAGTTCACCACCAATCATTCATGGTGACTGATCTCACTTCAAATCTAGCAACGTTTCTTCTCAATATTCCTCAGACTCTACCAATACTGCTCTGCGTAACTGAAAGGTTGTAGAAAAACTTTCCGAGCTTTATCAGTTTGTAAGTATTGTTTATGTACTTATATATGTACGTACCACAATGAATAAAGTACCACACCACGTATTCTTGATCGTACCTGTATTATTTTTAGCGTCATTCGTCACCTTCACCAGCTTACGTCGCTGTGATGAGTAGCTTCTCAGTAAGAGAAAGAGCAAGTAGGAAATTTATGTCTTGCTTTGTCAGAGTGCGAAACGACAGGTGAACTGTGTTTGATATTTACAGCATTGTACAGGTGCACGCAGATTTAAATAATGATAACCCACAACAACGTTCTCCTCAGAAGAGGTGAAGTTTGCTACTGATACAAAAACAGAAACGTGATTCGTGCAGTGTTGTTGGATGTCGAACGACGAGTCGCATCGCGTATCGCATCGCATATCGTACCACGAGTGTCGTATCGATAAGCGCCGCGCCGCGTGACCTTCATTGCAACGTGCCATATCGCATATTGTATCGCCTCAGTGCAAACTGCGCCTAAAAATAGAAAGAGCAGACTCAATAAGACGGCTCTTCTGAAACCCAAACTGTGATTGGCCAAGTATACCACTGCCAGACAGCTACGTGACGTCCGTAGAGTACATTACTTTCTTCAGAATTTTTGAGAATGATGGGAGAATTAAGACAGTGGACGGTAGTTATTGATATCTGTGAAGTCACCGTTTTTATAGAGAGACCTAACAATGGCGTATTTTAGAGAACATAGAGCCTTGATGGAAATTCTTTGGTCTCTCTTAAATGGATTACGAAACACGGTCGATCCAAAACTCGAATCCACGTTCTTAGTAAAAAGAGCCCGGGTTCTATGTAATATCAAATTAAGAAATACGTACATAGCTATGAAACCAAAATTGGAGCCATTCGTAAATAAGTATGTAATAAAGCAATCACATGTAAAATCCAAAATTTTATTTTTTTTGCTGGAAAATATGAGTCCATAGATAGCATTCGTGAAGTCTCCAGTTCCTTGATGCTCTCGGGAAGCCAGCTGAAGTAGCTTGCGATGTATAAAATTGAACTAAGCACTTTAGAACTGTTGAATGCTGACAGGAAGTTACACACAGACATTGCAGACATTGTAGGATCAGAAAAAGTCTTCTCCCTTACTGTCTTCAGAGTTTCAGAGTGCTTACTGTAAAATAACACATCTTCTATCCATGTTGCCCACGTTGTTACCATGGCTCCAGAGGCGGAGGTACGTCAGGCAGCTAGTGTTTGTAGAATGTGCACGAGAAGGACATTTCAAGAAAACCTTCTTATTTGCCGATATCAATGTATTTAATTCTGGAAACTGATGTCTGTCCTGCCACTCGGTGCAATGCTTCAGCCGTGCATGTAACATGCGCCAAACTTGGATAACATACATTAAGCGATCTCCCCGCTTTCACATGTACGGAGTTGCATCTATGTACATCAGTAGGACATCTCTTTTTTGTTCACTATGTGGCCATAGTACCTTAACTCCATCATTAACGAATCTACAAATTGTTGAACAATTTGTTGCCTCCAATGGTTTAAAATAAATTAAATAGGTTGTTTGAGACTTTCCCAACGTAATAACTGCTTCATTGGTTCACGGGGGTCTGATAACATGGAAACAGCACAATATTTCAACGATACAGCTGCTCGTCGTCTTCAGGTACTTACTGACATGTTGCTGCAATGGTTCGCCAATATAGACGATGGCTCGTTGGAAAAGGGAAGGCGCCAAGGGGTGGGGCTATAGCGTCATCGTAGACGAATAGAGCACGACGACATCCAGTGCCCCCTGCCATAGTCTTCACACGCGCGTCGCGGGAAATGCACAACAGCAAATCGAGACACAGAGCGCGCGCGGGAAGAATGTTGGCACCCAGTTTTAAGTGTGCAGACTTCGATTTCCCGTCTGTGTCGTCTCGGATTCGTTCCTCTGCGGCGGACGATGCCTTAGCACCGCCAATGCTGGTTCCCATGCCTTGCTGAGTTGAAATCCCGTATCTCTATTAATCAAGTCGTTACTTATAGGTATTTCGACTGCTTTTATAATGATGGAGTCCCAGTACGTGGAGATGGAGGAATTGATCTTTTTCTCACCGTGATTCATTCTGTGTCCCGTGCAGGACTGAGCTCAGCAACAGCAGATTTCTCTAGCTGATCCAGTCTGGCGTGACGTCTATGTTCAGCGCATCTATCCTTAACAGTGCGACACGTCTGGCCAATGTATGATTTCCCACACTGGCGCGGTATTGTTTCAAATGGCTCTGAGCACTATGGGACTTAACATCTGTGGTCATCAGTCCCCTAGAACTTAGAACTATTTAAACCTAACTAAACTAAGGACATCATACACATCCATGCCCAAGGCAGGATTCGAACCTTTGACCGTAGCGGTCACGCGGTTCCAGACTGAAGCGCCTAGAACCGCACGGCCACAACGGCCGGCTACGCGGTATTTAAAATATACCTGGGCTCCTGAGACCTAGGTTGTCTTTAACAAAACCCAGCATCATTTGCACTCGCGCTGGAGGATTGAAGACACATTTTAATTGATGTTTGTCAACAGCCTGCCAATCTTAAGGGAAAAGCCATCAACACTGGGTAGAAAAACCATCCTAGTGTAGTTCTCCTTTTCTTCTGGCTGTTCTTCACCTTTACAAGTGCAGGTTGAAATGCATTATGAATCTGTTTATCAGAGTACCTGTTTTTCACAAACAGAGAGTGAAAACGGCTAAGCTCTGCTTTTAAGCTCCTTGCATCTGAGATAACTCTCTGAGATAACCAGAGTCCGTAACAAGCCAACGCTTTGAGATGGGTGATGGCAGCTCGTAGCTCGCAGGTACGGTCAGTATGAGTTGGTTTACGGATACACTGCGACCCAGCGAACCGTTTTCTTTCCCGCAGACCGAGACATCTAAGAACGCGAGGTGTCCTTTTTTTTCCTATTCTATGGTGAAGCGGACGCTCTTATGGATGGAGTTAAAGTGTTCCAGAAACGCCATATGGCCAAACTACGAAAGTGTCGCCCACTTATCTCCAGAAACAGTTAGGTTTCAATACCGCTGATAGAAGTGCTTTTTCCTCAAACTCTTCCGTATACATATCTGGTCGCGTCCGTCAGCGGAATCTTGGGAGTGGGTGGACAGTGCTACGTGCTCGCTTTCGAATTGGACATGGCAGCAGGTCGTGGGGCGTCGAACTTCCATGTTCCGTCGCATTACACGCCAATCATCGCAAGAACATAAACTATCCAGACGTGGTGTTGGAGGTAAGTTTTGTATCCCGCCTGGAAGGTGACGCGTGGGTCTGCTCCTGTAAACTGAAGGGTAGGCCGAATGTAGGAAGCGAATGGGGCGGGAGAAGGTGAAGTACTGAGGTATAAGTTAAAACTCTTTTACTGGTGTCCTTTTTTTTTCATTTATTGAATTTCAATTCCCCCCGAAGGGGGCGGGCTGGCAGCAGCTTAGTATGCCGCTCTTCAGCCGACAAATTTTGTGACAAAGATCAAGAGAACAAATAATAAAAAAACAGGCGATAAAATCGGAGACTTAGAGAGTAACAAGGCGAAAAGAAATCGTGGAACTTAAAACAACAACACAGGGATGATGACGCTAATAAAAATACATACGAAGCAGACAGGGAAAACAATAGACAATTAAAAAAACACGGCGACAGTCTGGATTCTGTTCGCAAAGGACATAAAATTCACACCTAGCGACAGCATGGTTTCTGTTCGCAACACGAGAAAGACAAACAACACTGAATAGTCACTGGAACACTGCACTAAAAAGTTGGCAAATGTGACACCACAGTCGAGAGCAGGTGGGGGGAAACTGGACAGAAGATGGGAAAACAAAAAAGGGGGAAAGGAGAGTAAAAGCGAAGGGGGGAGCCCGGAAAGGAGCTGAAGGAGGATGAGGACCCATAAGAGGGGTGGGGGGCAGACGCGACAGGGAGTGGGGTAGGCAGAGGAGGGGAATACAAAAGGACTGGGGGGGAGAAGGGAGGTAGGGAGAGGTTTAGTGGGGAGAAAAACAGGACGGTAGGGGGGGGGAAGAGGGAGCCCAGGGAAAGGACAGAGGAAAGGAGGGGGATTGAGGATCAGAGTTGATAGGAAGGATAAATGGAGGGAGAGAGGGCATCATCTGGGAGGGGGAGTTGACGGAAGCCACCTTGGGAAAGGAGATGGAGGGTGTAGAGATGGAGGGTAGGGGGGACACAACGGTGAAGACGTGGCAGGGGGTTTTTTGGTGTATGAACATGTACAAATTATAATATTACTTAACTTTGGCTGAGATGAGCACGTAGGTGCGAAGCCGTACATGTATCAACGCTAACAGCTACTAGTAGTTCGACAAACTATCACTGAAGTAACTGAAGTAACGAAGTCTGTAATGGCTAGCCCCCTATGAAGTAGAAGCTAAGTTGCTTGATCGTCGGCTCGGAATCAGATGGGTAGAATCTGGAGCGACGCTCGTAGAGTTGCACAGCACCAGCTAGAGGGCGCTGTCGTCGGTGTCGTAGAGCCAACCTAGCAGAGAGCACCTACGTTGTGGCATCGTAACTGTCGATACCACAGTAAGATCCTTTGGGACCAAACTGCTAAGATCATCGGTCCCTAGGCTTACACACTACTTAATCTAACTTAAACTGACTGACGCTAAGGACAACACACACGCTCATGCCCGAAGGAGGACTCGAATCTCCGACGGTGGGAGCCACCCGAACCGTTGCAAGGTGCCTCGACCGCGCGGCTACCCCGCGCCATGCAGACGTACTGTGTTTAATTTCACAGATAGACAACTGAGAGACGCTGCGATATCAGTGTAGCAAAAGGGACAAAATTCTGCGCCCCCTCCAAAAACCTTGCCTATTAAGGATTTCTTTAGTGCCGTTGAACAAGTTGTCTTGGAACCTCCCAGTTAGACTGCTGAAGAAATAAGGGGAGAGACTTGCAGGGGCATAACTACGATGCCCGCACCCAAGCAGAACGTCAACACTGAAGAAAGAGAAGCTCTCCGTTCCTTGCCGGCCGCGGTGGTCTCGCGGTTAAGGAGCTCAGACCGGAACCGCGCGACTGCTACGGTCGCAGGTTCGAACCTGCCTCGGGCATGGATGTGTGTGATGTCCTTAGGTTAGTTAGGTTTAAGTAGTTCTAAGTTCTAGGGGACTGATGACCACAGGTGTTAAGTCCCATAGTGCTCAGAGCCATTTGAACCATTTTTTGCGCGAGAATCGGTAATATCAAAAACGTCGGTGTTGAGAATGCTACATCAACATCGATTGCACCCGTACCATATTTCTATGCACCAGAAATTGCATGGCGACGTCTTTGAACGTCGTGTACAGTTCTGCAACTGGGCACAAGAGAAATTACTGGACGATGACAGATTTTTTGCACGCGTTCTATTTAGCGACGAAGCGTCATTCACCAACAGCGGTAACGTAAACCGGCATAATATGCACTATTGGGCAACGGAAAATCCTCGATGGTTGCGACAAGTGGAACATCATCGACCTTGGCGGGTTAATGTATGGTGCGGCATTATGGGAGGAAAGATAATTGGCCCCCATTTTATCGACGGCAATGTAAATGGTGCAATGCATGCTGATTTCCTACGTAATGTTCTACCGATGTTACTACAAGATGTTTCACTGCATGACAGAATGGTGATGTACTTCCAACATGATGGATGTCCGGCACATAGCTCGCGTGCGGTTGAAGCGGTATTGAATAGCATATTTCATGACAGGTGGATTGGTCATCGAGGCACCATACCATGGTCCGCACGTTCACCGGATCTGACGTTCCCGGATTTCTTTCTGTGGGGAAAGTCAAAGGATATATGCCATCGTGATCCACCGACAACGCCTGACAACATGCGTCAGCGCATTGTCAATGCATGTGTGAAGATTACGGAAGGATAACTACTCGCTGTTGAGAGGAATGTCGTTACACGTATTGCCAAATGCATTGAGATTGACGGATATCATTTTGAGCATTTATTGCATTATTGTGGTATTTACAGTTAATCACGCTGTAACAGCATGCGTTCTCAGAAATGATACGTTCACAAAGGTACGTGTGTCACATTGGAACAACCGAAATAAAATGTTCAAACGTACCTACGTTCTGTATTTTATTTTAAAAAACCCACCTGTTACCAACTGTTCGTCTAAAATTGTGAGCCATATGTTTGTGACTATTACAGCGTCATCTGTCACAAAGCGAAAAACGCGGTCCAACTAAAACATTCATATATCTTTACGTAATAGACGCATATGTAATAAAAAATGGGGGTTCCTTTTCAAAAAAACGCAGTTGATATCCGTTTGACCTATGGCAACGCCATCTAGCGGGCCAACCATAGCGTCATCTGGTTTCCCCCTTCAAGCTAGACAAGTTTCGTTCTTTGTAGTTTTTTCGTTTGACGCTTATTTCGCGAGATATTTGGCCCGGTCACGATGAATGGACCAGCCTGTATATTGGCGAGCCACTGCAGCAACACATCAGTAACCACCCGAAGATCACGAGCGGCTGTTTCGTTGAAATATTGTGCAGCTTCCACAACATTATCCCACGCGACACCCGTGTACCAGCAAATTAAATATGGTTCTATGCAGCCTCGGAGTTCAACTTGCCCACAATTAGATTAACGGTTAAATGGCTTACTGCATGTGTCGTCTCATCAGCAGAAAGCCATGTAAGTGGTTTGCCAATGTAGGCGCTGATATTTTTCTAAAATGTCAACATAGCAAGAATCTACGTAATTTTTCCTGAGAGTGGACTCGTCGGTAATGTTGCAGTTGCTGTATTTCTGTAAGAAACAAATTCGTGAACCCGAAGTTTGTTTCTGGACATGCTCTCTACACATAACGCATGTTACGTGGACACAGGCAGCAGCAGATAGGCTGGCTTCTGTTACTATCGTAATCTGTAAATGAACTTCTTGTATTATACACTCCTGGAAATTTAAATAAGAACACCGTGAATTCATTGTCCCAGGAAGGGGAAGCTTTATTGACACATTCCTGGGGTCAGATACATCACATGATCACACTGACAGAACCACAGGCACATAGACACAGGCAACAGAGCATGCACAATGTCGGCACTAGTACAGTGTATATCCACCTTTCGCAGCAATGCAGGCTGCTATTCTCCCATAGAGACGATCGTAGAGATGCTGGATGTAGTCCTGTGGAACGGCTTGCCATGCCATTTCCACCTGGCGCCTCAGTTGGACCAGCGTTCGTGCTGGACGTGCAGACCGCGTGAGACGACGCTTCATCCAGTTCCAAACATGCTCAATGGGGGACAGATCCGGAGATCTTGCTGGCCAGGGTAGTTGACTTACACCTTCTAGAGCACGTTGGGTGGCACGGGATACATGCGGACGTGCATTGTCCTGTTGGAACAGCAAGTTCCCTTGCCGGTCTAGGAATGGTAGAACGATGGGTTCAATGACGGTTTGGATGTACCGTGCACTATTCAGTGTCCCCTCGACGATCACCAGTGGTGTACGGCCAGTGTAGGAGATCGCTCCCCACACCATGATGCCGGGTGTTGGCCCTGTGTGCCTCGGTCGTATGCAGTCCTGATTGTGGCGCTCACCTGCACGGCGCCAAACACGCATACGACCATCATTGGCACCAAGGCAGATGCGACTCTCATCGCTGAAGACGACACGTCTCCATTCGTCCCTCCATTCACGCCTGTCGCGACAACACTGGAGGCGGGCTGCACGATGTTGGGGCGTGAGCGGAAGACGGCCTAACAGTGTGCGGGATCGTAGCCCAGCTTCATGGAGACGGTTGCGAATGGTCCTCGCCGATACCCCAGGAGCAACAGTGTCCCTAATTTGCTGGGAAGTGGCGGTGCGGTCCCCTACGGCACTGCGTAGGATCCTACGGTCTTGGCGTGCATCCGTGCGTCGCTGCTGTCCGGTCCCAGGTCGACGGGCACGTGCACCTTCCGCCGACCACTGGCGACAACATCGATGTACTGTGGAGACCTCACGCCCCACGTGTTGAGCAATTCGGCGGTACGTCCACCCGGCCTCCCGCATGCCCACTATACGCCATCGCTCAAAGTCCGTCAACTGCACATACGGTTCACGTCCACGCTGTCGCGGCATGCTACCAGTGTTAAAGACTGCGATGGAGCTCCGTATGCCACGGCAAACTGGCTGACACTGACGGCGGCGGTGCACAAATGCTGCGCAGCTAGCGCCATTCGACGGCCAACACCGCGGTTCCTGGTGTGTCCGCTGTGCCGTGCGTGTGATCATTGCTTGTACAGCCCTCTCGCAGTGTCCGGAGCAAGTATGGTGGGTCTGACACACCGGTGTCAATGTGTTCTTTTTTCCATTTCCAGGAGTGTATTATCATTAATAGCAAATGGAGCATTGTTCTTCATTAATACCACACTTCATAAAATACTTCCAGACTAGGGATGGTGTCGTTCTGTAGTGATACCTGACGATGACAGCGAAAAACTACTTTATAGACCAGATGGTGCACGTCATGCACACTGCATGTACACGTCTATCGTCTAGTACACCACGGCACACACTAACAGGTACATTATTGTCTCAGCAACGCTGTACCAATTCTTATGCCTTGAGTTTATTGCTCGTTTCTGTCGGCGTTGTTATTAAAATAGCACTAACTGACTTTCCAATTTCCTATAATAACGAAATATTTCAAAGCAATGTAAGTATTAAAAACAAAAATTACTCGTTCTTTAAAAAAGGTTTATTTAAAAACGAAAAATTTGAGAACGGCTACGAAGGCTAATTGATATTTCGCTTTTTTACCCGGCTATTAGTTGCAAATAAACACACCTGCTATAATCGGGACCAAATAACACCGAAAAATGCCTGTTATTCAGCAGAAGTAATATACCGGTGTAGATTTTAACCGGTCGGTTTTTCCCATCCCTACTTTGCATTTGTTATTTCTTTAGTATGTTTATCTTTTTGTTTTTGTATGTCTGCGCGGAGGGCAAAAATTCGTGCGTAATTGGCGAATAGTCTGCACTCGGGGCCGGTTTTTCGTGCGCCATCCATAGTTTTTCTTACTGCTGCATGTAAATGGACAGAGTACGTAATTACATAATATCCGGACTCTAGTAATTAAACGGACGTACGGCGACAGTACGTGTTAACGGCCGACAACTGGCGCGCCCGCCGACGCCGCGGTGGCGGAGCTGCCTGCTCGCCGGCCGGTGTTTTGTGCGGCGCTGCGCGGCTGTTTTTGTCCGCCGGCGGGCCTCAGGTGTGCGGCGCAGGTGTTGCCCAGACTGGCTGGCGCCGCCGCTCGCCCACCACAGACGCCGGCCGCGCCGCGCCGCGCCGCGCCCCGCCTCGCATTCCTACACAGGCCGGGCCTGCCTGCCTGCCGGCTCAGTCACGCCGCGCCTGTCTCCGCGCTGCACGACCAACACGACCTCTCCACCCCCCTCTCTCCCCAGTCCAGCCAATGCACGTAAAACAACGCGCTCCGCTCGAGGTCGTTATACATCGCAGCTCAACTAAGACAGACGCCAGGCGCTGTTCACGTGGCGCTACTGCACCGTGCAAATCCACCTCCCTCCACTCTCACGAGTATACTGAACACCTGTGGCAACTTTACCTCATAACGGCTTTCCCTCTGAGGTAGGGGGACCGCCATTGAATATCACAACGGGAAAACTTGCGAACAAGTTCATGTTAGGACTGTCGTTATTTTTAAATACTGGGAATCTGGTATATCGATATTTGGAAGAGTATCGCTATCGACTCGCGATACACCACGAAAGAATATCGATGTATCGACGTAGAAGTTATCGACATAGCAGCCCACAAAAATTTCAGCTGCACATTGTAAGTATATTGCCGGTTTTAGAGCTACATATTTAAGTATTGCTTTAATATTAGTTTTCTGTACATCAACAAGCTAGCAGCCTGCTTATCCCCCTTGGAACAAGAACTGAAAGGAAAACAACCCGTTTTCTCGATAACCACATGTAAACAGCACAGTATGAGGTGTCCGATGAATCCATCCGTAAGCCGGATTTTCCCGGAACACTTCATGTCGACTTCCCTGTTTTTTTTCATTTCTGCAAACGACAGCGACCTAGCAGTTGTAGTGTAGAAAATGCGTACTAAAGCTAAACGTTGCAAAAAATGGTTCAAATGGCTCTGAGCACTATGGGACTTAACTTCTGAGGTCATCAGTCTCCTAGAGCTTAGAACTACTTAAACGTAACTAACCTAAGGACATCACACACATCCATACCCGAGGCATGATTCGAAGCTGCGACCGTAGCGGTCGCGCGGTTCCAGACTGTAGCGCCTAGAACAGCTCGTCCACCCCGGTCTGCTAAACGTTGCAGTTTCTGTTGGTAGCGCCGATTACGTCAGTCAGCACGTCCCCTCACACATCTCCACCCACCGTAAAGACCAGTCTTGTCACTTACATTTTTGTTCATCATTTTCAGCAACTGTTTTTGAAGAACACCGATTGGAAGAAACAGCTCTCTAGTTGCGTTCACGCAGCTGGTGTGCTATTTCTTCACATCGGCAATTTTGTTATACCATCAAGCCCCCGCCAAATGCAATCGGATTTCTTGTTTTGTGCCACATATACTTGCTTGACTCCGTCAAAACAGAAAGTTTCGACGTGATGAAAGCTCAAAAAGTAGTAAAACTCTTTCACACAGTGAAAGTAAAATTATATTCTAGTACAACTTCCAAAAAACAACTTGAAATATTTACCAAAAATATAATATAAAATAAATGTAAATGTCGTGTGACTAAGGCCTCCCGTCGGGTAGACCGTTCGCCAGGTGCAAGTCTTTAGATTTGAAGTCACTTCGGCGACTTGCGCGTCGATTGGGATGAAATGATGACCCAGCCGGGAATCGAACCCGGGCCCTTGAGAGTGACATTTTCTCGTGCTGACAACATTTTTTTGTATTTTTCGTTGCGTTTCGTCTGGCGGACGTCACAAGACATCCGTTCAAGTTGATCGTTGATTCCTTTACTCAGTTTTTTTATTACAGAGGGCGAGCAGCCCTCTGACCCCGAACACGCTGAGTTACCGTGCCGGCGACCACTCAGCTACCGGGGGCAGACAATATAAAATAAAAATATTGGCACTTGATATTGCCATTTTGGTATCGATATATAGGTGGGAAAGAAAGCTGATGTATATCGATATTTTACGGAAAAGGTATCGATATTTTATCAACAGCCCTTGTTTGTGTTGAAACGAATCTCGCTAACAGTGCACCACTTAACCAGCAATCGCTCGCGCTTGAGGTTAAATCTAACATTCATGACTTACTAAAATATTTCAATTAGGTTGGTGCATAAGATCATAGCGATTTTCCTTAAGTTCAATAAACGCAAGACATACACATAAGAGAGGTTTCAGTCATCAATAATATATTCTCCTTCAGTATTTACAATAGTCTGCCAACGTTGGGGTAACTTTTCGATTCCCCGACCGTGGTTTTGAAGCGAAGAACTCATCGAGCGATATTCGAAGTGAATTTTCATCCGGAAAGGAAATTCCTCTGAAGTTTGTTCGATAAACAACGGGAAAGGTGAAAATCTGAGGGCGCAATATTGGGTGAATAGGAAGTCGCTGCGGAATGACTTCACAACCAAGCTCGTGTTGATTTTTTTTTTTTTTTTTTTTTTTTTTTTGTCAGTCCACCACAATTTGGGTGGTCGTTATCGTGGAGTAGCACCTTTTCACGCGGTCTTCCTTGTCGTTGTTCTTGGACAGCGTCTGCAAGGAGTCTCAGTTGTTGCCAAAAAATGTCCGCACCTCAGGGGAAGCAATTCGAAGTGCGCCACACCGTCACTGCTCTAACAGGTGCATAACATCTCTTGTGGATTCGAGCATGTTTTTGTACAGCGAGTTGCTGCTTCGTTTGCGCTCAACCATTCTTTTCTTCTCCTTATGTAAGTATAAAAACACCATTTCTCGTCACCGATAACGGAATAGGATCGGTATGGCCGATGTCGTTCAAGCGCTAATAGGTGACGAGCAAGCACAGATGCGCAAATGGCCACATACCGACTTTTGTGACTTTGGCTTACAGCATGCGGTACCCTTACATTCAAATTTTGAAACTGCCCCATCGCATGCAAATGTCGCACGATGGTGGAATGATCATAGTTCATCACATTTGCCAGTTCTCCAGTATACTGACGTCGATTTTTACTGTGTATTAATGCGTTTAAATGATCTTTATCAAATCCCGAAAGTCTTCCTGAACGTGGAGAATTACGAATGTCAAATGGAAACTCCTTCAGACGAGAAACCCATTTTCTTGCTGTGCTCTGTCCAATGGCATTATCCCCACACAGACTGCTGACAGCCCTCTATTGAAAGAGCTGTTGATGTAGCTAGAGAAGACTATCTGCATAGAGGACTTGTCTTCACATACCGAGAATAAAGATACCGACACAGCAACAGAGCAGTCTCTCATCCGTTATGAAACTGCACCTAGCAGTCCAAACTTCTGCAAATCGTGATATGCATCAGGGCACAGATGGAAATACAGAATGTTTCAAGTATAAAGTCCCTCCACAAAAAGTGCTCTTCAGAATACTGTGACACAGCTTCCAGCAAGTAAAGAATGCGAAATCGTTCTGGATTGCTGCAAACTATTTTTCCAGGCAGTGTAATTGCCTGCATTAAAAAAAACCAAGAACTAGACAGAATAGCCTCTGTGTATTCGCTGACTGCTCGAGGCTGCCCACAGACAGATTCTGAAAAATTATCTGCTTACTTCGATGTCTTCCCTCATAGGTAGGTAATCGGAGTCAGATAAGTAAAATGGGAGTGAAACTAACATTAGTTGTTCGCTTGCAATGATTACTTCGAAGTTCTGTTGGGGGAGATGCTGTGAATGTAATGATAAACTGTGTGTAAGCATTGCATTTTCAAATATTTTCGGGTTGAGCAATTTAGAGTGAGTCAAAAGGTACTTTACAACTTTGGAACGATAGAGAAATTTATTGAGATAATTTACAGAAACGGCAGATGTGTCATTTTGTGACAAACAGCCTCAAGTTTCACATAAAAGTGTCAAGTGCCATCCTGGTTCGATGTGACTACTATTTGTGATGAGACAAACATCCCCACCGTAAAAATTTCTTTCCACACCTCGTTGCAGCAAATCGGCCGTAACTTGCGCAACAGCAACGTAGATTCGATTTTTGAAATCGGCTAAATTGCTTAGTAGGGGAGGAAGGTATCTTCCTCCCCTACCAAGCAATTTAGCCGAACAGTTGTTGCAGAGTTTGTTTCATGAAACCAAAACATGAAGCTAATACGCTCCGCACCAGTGAAAGTAGTCATTTAACTACGCACTACGTTGACGATGCCGATGGCGGAATGGGATACTGACGCGTGAATCAAAAAAAATGTTGAAATGTGTGTAAAATCTTATGGGACTTAACTGCTAAGGTCACCAGTCCCTAAGCTTACGCACTACTTAACCTAAAGTATCCTAAGGACAAACACACACACCCGTGCCCGATGGAGGACTCGAACCTCCGCCTGGTCCAGCCGCACAGTCCATGACTGCAGCGCCTAAGACCGCTCGGCTAATCCCGCGCGGCGTGAATCAAACTTCAGGTTGTTTGCTACAAAATGACAGTCCTACCGATTCTGTAAGTTTTCTCAATAAATTTCTGTATCATTCCAAAATTGTAAAGTCCTTTTTGACTCACTCTGTAGATACGTTTAAACTTTTTTTTTTTTTTTTTTTACTGCAAATAGGCCACGTGAGGACCACGTTCCAATTTCAGTTATTCATGTTTTGTTCTTTTCTTATTCGTAGTTATAATGTGTTAATAACAGTCATAAAGACGTAATTTACTTAATAATATTTTGTCATTAGGAACTCACAGCTAAAAAACGTAAAACTTATCTTCGTTAACAAATGTCTAACGCGAGAGTTATCGCGTGACAACAATGGTTCGAGCAATCGTGGGTTAACTAACAGATTAATGAAATATTGGTCAGACAACGACTAATGTAACTGTTTCACTCGATGTGGAAGAAAGCAGTGATTGTGAAATATCATGAATGGTGGACTTTTTACGAAAATACAATACCAGAATTTCTAGTCCCATTCAGCTACTAACATGAAAACTTAACCAGTGTTGGATAATATTGTGCAATATAAAGGTTCTCTAAACTTCCAGACTGAAGTCAATATTTTGCTAGTGGAATGACCACATAAAACGAACAGTAAGAAAAGCAGATGCCAGTCTTCCGATCCAAACATCCACGCTGTTCGAGAGCTCGAATGACATGGTTGCGCAAAAGACACTCATAGCAACTTACTAGTGACGGTACAGGTAACAGGATCGGAATGATGCCATAAACCTGCACCACACAGCCTTTTCAGTATGCATTGGTACTGCTTGATTTGCTTGTGGATTTTCCGTTGCCCATACTCGACAATTCTGTGTGTTGACATATCCTGTCACATGGAAATGGGTTTCGTCTGTCCACAGAATCTTCCACGAGCTATTATTGTCCATGTGGTGTCACCGCCAGACACCACACTTGCTAGGTGGTAGCCTTTAAATCGGCCGCGGTCCGTTAGTATACGTCGGACCCGCGTGTCGCCACTATCAGTAATTGCAGACCGAGCGCCGCCACACGGCAGGTCTAGAGAGACTTCCTAGCACTCGCCCCAGTTGTACAACCGACTTTGCTAGCGATGGTTCACTGACAAAATACGCTCTCAGTTACCGAGACGATAGTTAGCATAGCCTTCAGCTACGTCATTTGCTACGACCTAGCAAGGCGCCATTACCAGTTTATATTGAGATTGTAATTAATGTATCATCAAGAGCGATGGTCTCCAATTATGAATTAAAGTTAAGTATTCCAAGAGCTCCCTACTTTATTTCTTAGACTCAACTCCTTTAACTGTTCCAGGCCTCACGCCAGCCTGCGTGAGCTTAAACGCGTGCATTTCGGCCTCCTCTAGCAACTCGGTGTTGGCTCTTCTGCCAACACATCAGCCCACTTCCATGCGAACAATATATTCTAAAGCAATGTTCTCTTTTGCTGGCAGGTCAACAGAAAGTAACTCATGCACGTGGGTAATTTTGAATGGATAGCAAAGACGGATGTGGCCACGGCTTCCACTGACGTCCAATCATTTTGTTTCCTCCCTCTACCAGGTTGCACACCAAAATAACCCGTCTTTTCGAATTTCCGAATCATTTTCTCCAGACCCACGGCAGTCAAAGGACCAACGCCCTTTTTCAAACCCTTCAGTGTCCGGAACTTCTGCGAAGGGACGTGTGCACAGTCATCATTCTTTTAATACAGCTTTACAAGAAGAGCGCGATCCTGCATTGAGACAGCCATGGCGATCGCAGACGCGGAAAGAGGAAAAGCCGTGTACCCGGCGTGTTTATACCAACTTCAGTGGGTTGTGCGCATGACAGGAGTTTTCATTTACATATTGTGACACATACAGCGCCATCTACTGACCAATTTTCACACTACTTTTTTTTCTTCTGCCATACGTTTTCCACCTTCTCCGATAATATTTCTCTCCAATTTGATATCATTCTGACCAGTGCTATTATTTCCACAGTGTTTTGGAAGTTTAACTTCAATTATAATCAGCTTGTATTAACAGCCGTCAACATTTTTCTTAATAATACTCCGGCTTAATTTATATTTCAAAAATCGTGTACATCCGCAGCCTCTGTAAAAGCTAGTTGCTCTCAGACTCTTACGCTGTTAACAATGAACTGCGTATTTTGAAAATGCCTGACGCTGTTTCCTGCTTCGTTGTGAAACACGCACGCGGAACACCGTTTAGAAATGTGAGAACCATGTTCTTCTTATCTTTTTCACGAGATTACAGAAAAATTCGGCTTTTAAGTTTTTTGAGAAAGTGTGTTTTTTTCGTTCAGTTCGAATACTTAGATCATTTAGACGGGAAATATATGAAATGTATGCTAATTAACACACACTTAACCATCATTTTTATGAAAAATGCACGTTCCCTTATTTCCAGTTACATATCGCATGCAAAATACCAATTCCATTGCAAATATAAATTCTAAATTATCTATATTTTTTAAAAGATTCTTAATGAAGATTGCTGAAGTTAAGTAAACATTACACAGTTAAATTTTTGGGAGAAGAATGAAAAATCAAATACTCTTTGTCTGAAGTATGTCCATTTTACGTATCCTTATTATCGTACTTGACTGTACTCGAGGGATATTGGCTTCCACTCCATGTGAAACGAAATCTAATGACAAATTTCTTGTGTATTCTAGGGTACAATGGTATCTTTCATAACGAAACAGCAGACAGCCCACCGAAATGAGGAATTAATTTAAGCTGTATCCTAAATAATAGAGCTCCTTACCTAGAAATCCTAAGCTGAACCAACGAAATAGCGAGAAACGAATGGCAGACGCAACAGGATTGTACCAAGATTTCAAAACGAGTGCACCTAAAAATAGCGTAATCCCCTTGCTTTATCGAATGGCATAGAAGCAGACGATTCATAACAGCGATAGTGGCTGCTTTTAAATCATGGCAAATTTCCAACCCGTCTCTTCCGAATAGGATTGAAGGACACCATTATACGGTTTATGGAACCAATAAGGTGACTAGAACCATCTGCTATTCTCTCGTACCAGACGCAAGACCCAACAAAAATCTTTTACCCGAGCATTGTTTAAAGCAAATATCGGCTGCGGTGTTGCTGCCAACCGAAAACAGTGAACTAGCATTAAATGTGAGGTTCAACCACTTCAATGTATGTGTTCAAACAATGAAAATACACCGTGCACAAGAAGTATGGAAATTTTGTACGGTGCTACGATTTTTTTTAAATTGTAGTATAATTACTTTATGCATTGTGTCATGTTTCAAGCATTTATCATCCCTATTTTTTGTAAACTGCCATTTACGAAGTGCACAATACAATAACCATTAAGAATGTAACTCTGTAAATGTAATGGATGGCTATATGAACAATTCCAATAAACAAGAGAAAGAGCTTTTCCTACTTTGTGCCCTCGTTCTACCGGGTGGCTAGAATTAAAGCGTAGCTAATCAGAGAGGTCCAGTGTAGCCTGCATTTATGGTACGGCAGCGAAACTTGGCAGATAGCTAATGCGTTAATGCATTAGTTAACGCTGGAAAAAAATTAGTTCCAGTTTTGGCTACCAGGTACAAATCTGGCGCTGTACCGCATCTCATCGACCTCTCCGGTGCTTACATTATTGAACAAATTGTGTATGCGGTGGTTAATAATAACACAGAAATCGACATTATGCCTTTCTCAAGTTTCTGACGTTTTCTGCCCACATCCTGTTCTTAATTCATTTCATATCGACACGTTTATATGCGTCTTTCTTGCATTCACAGCGCAGGATTTACACCTGGTGGCGAAAACCAGAACTAATTTTTTTCCAGCATAGATCGGTTCAACATTGACGTGTTAAAATACCTACCAAGTTTCGCTGCCATACGATAATTACAGCTCGCACAGGGCCTCTTAATTATGACCTACCGGTACAACCACGGCGAGCGAGGTGCTGCAGCGTAGAGGCAATGGACGCGCATTCTCAGGGAGCAGGGGTTCAAATCCCGGTCCAGCCATTCAGATTTAATTTCTCAATGTTTTTACCGTGCGCCTAATGCTGGGACAGAAGCACTCGTCTGTAATGGATGACTTATCAAGGACTGCGACTGATGAGAGAATGTACTAAGAAATTATTGATACGTTTCTTCAATCAGTTTCGTCCTTCATTTTGTGCTGGCCATCTCCAGGCCACGCTGTTTCAACTTTACGCTTCGTTTCCCTTGCGGCTGGGCCTTAAATTTACCCTAGTATTCCTGCATTCGTTTCCAATGCTTGTCCTTCCTCTCTTCAGTCGACATTTTGACGGTTTTTGGTTTAGGATTTTCTTAGATATCAAGATGCTCTAGGTGTTTCCTCCAATGTTATTCCCACTTCTTACAGCTCTTTCTCTACCTAGACAAACGATGAAAATCGTGTATTACAAAAAAGGAGGACTGCAGTTCAACGTCTCATCGACGAACATGTCACTAAAGGTGGTAATATCGGAAAAGTCGGTCGAGTGAAAACTTTTAAATAAAATTCGCTACGAAAGAGTAAAACATGTCTGCAGTCCTGACAGCAAGCGTTTTTCGTAGCTGCATTTCCCGCTGCTGTGGTTCTCGCTCGGAGGTCATACGGTATGCGACGCATACTCTTCCAGCGTGTGTAATGACGCGGAAACTGTTGATTTCCTCCGCGCTTTCATTCCACTCGAGCACACGTGCCGAGCACACAGACCGAGGAACTGCAGTTTAGATTAACGACGGGACGTTCGAGGTCTTCGACGTTAATACGTTTCGTGCAGTTCTTCAAAATGAGATCGCCGGCGTCTAGCCAGCCGTCACCGGCCTTCCCTTGAACGGTGAGGAAACGAGGTCATGTCACTCCACGCACCTGCATAAGTCAGCCTGACATTTCCATCCTCTCAAAGGCCTTCCTGTCTGATAGCCGTGGCGAAAAAACGTCTGAAGCGCCACTTGGAGTGTCGCCAAGCATTGCACGATTCATCCAGCAGCTTATCATGTGTCCTTCTGAAACTCGCAGCTTCTGCCCTTTCGTCCGTATTTGTAGAGTAGGAAGTAATTTGCGTAAGTTTGCCTTGACGCAAATCACAGTTTTTTCCCTCCTCTCGGTCGTGAGTAAGCAGCTTCATACCGTCATACTCAAGTTCATACATTTCTTTTATTATAGTTTTTATTTGCGTGTGGCCCCAGTTGGATCACGCACGGCTTTTAGATTCGTTTTCCTGACCTTCCACGTGCCTCTCATTCTCTCTCCGTGCGCGATTTTCGATTTTTGAGTCCACTTGTTTCCCATTTCTTTGGAACCGCGTTCTATGGCTGTACTACACGACAGTTAACAGTTCACCTTTTGGCTGAACAATTTCCTGCCTACTACTCCAGTGCTTCTATCTGGGCTCCCTCGAGGTCTTTTTAAATTGTTGGGTTCATAGTATATTCTTTCATTTCCCTGCATATGTCTTAATTTTGTGTGTAGCCTCATTACTGGGTGTCTTTGGACAGGCCCACAAATTTCAGTTTTCGTTTACAAATGCCT